>NC_090938.1:686483822-686798197 GCF_040938575.1 Ambystoma mexicanum
GCTCTTCCTGTCTGTGCCGCTTGTGAGAGTCGATGAAAATGCAGGCCCGGCGCTACTTCGATAGCGCCTTGTAAACGCAACTATACCGAGAGCGCTAGGGCTAGAAAGGGGCAACGAAGCTCGGGGGAACCCCCTGTAAATGGGTGACTGGGCGAGCTTCCTAAGGATGTGAGGGCATGGACCAGAGGGGCCCACCCCCGAACTTCCACACGCTAAAACAAGCACACACATTATATGGCATTGTGCAGAGCAGAAGTACCCACCTTTCACACTTCCGCACAGTAAAACGAACACACACATTATATGTCATGGTGCAGAGCAGACGTACCGACCTTTCACACTTCCACGCTCTGGAGACAACACACACATCATATTGCATGGTACACAGCAGACGTACCCACCTTTCACACTTCCTCACAGTAAAACGAACACACACATTATATGTCATGGTGCAGAGCAGAAGGGGGGCCCCGGGGGGAAAGCGAAGCGTTTCCCCCCGGGGAGTTTTTGGCGCTGCACATGGCCAGCGAGTGGCCGTGGGGCAGAGCGCCTCCTGGGGGGGTATTTAAGGGCTCAGGGAAGGTTCGGGAGGCAGGCGACGGTTAGGACTTGATGATTGTCCCACCCCTTTCATTTTCGTTTAGGGTAGTGTCTGGTTATGTAATATGGGGGGGTCTATTGTTCATGGGACTATGCAGGGGGTTTTTTAGATGACATGGCGGGTTCAGGAGTTTTGGGGTCTGTTAGGAAGGTAGGGTTGGTAGTTTTGTGTGACAGGTCAGGGCATTGTGAAAGTGTGTGTAATATATGTTGCTGATGTGGCAGGTCAGGCTGGCTGCAGGTCATAGGAAGGGGGAGTTTGGTGTAGAGGGGAGTTTGAAGGGTGTTGAAGTGGGTCGGGGCGCCGGGGGCATGGCCCCTTTTGATGTGGGGGGAGGGAAGCACAATGGGGGAATGACACGGGAAAGGATGGGGTGGCGCTGTTTGCACAAGCAGGTCACCCCGGGGGAACAGGTATTGAGCCTGGAGGGGCATGGCCCCTGGGAGAAAGCGGGGCGCCTGGAAAAGGGGCAAGGAGACGGTAGGATCCAAGGGATAGGGAGGAATTGGGCTATTTAATTATTTAATTGTTGGGGGAAAATGAAAATGAAAATGTTTAATTTATTTAATTGGTGGTTAAAATATTTCTTTAGTTTGTTAGGCCATGGAGCCAGTTAAGCGTTTGATTGTAAGCTTTGGCCTGTCACATTAAAGCGACCTTTTCCACTTTTAAATGAGTCTGGGTTTTTGTGCAGTAAGCCAAAAGTACCCACCTTTCACACTTCCACGCTCTGAAGACAACACACACATCATATTGCATGGTGCACAGCAGACGTACCCACCTTTCACACTTCCTCACAGTAAAACAAACACACATTATATGGCATGGTGCAGAGCAGAAGTACTCACCGTACACACTTCCACACACTGAAACGAACACACACATTATATGTCATGGTGCAGAGCAGAAGTACCCACCTTTCACACTTCCACGCTCTGAAGACAACACACACATCATATTACATGGTGCACAGCAGACGTACCCACCTTTCACACTTCCAGGCACTGAAATAAACATGCACATTATACACACACATTATATGGCATGGTGCAGAGCCGAAGTACCCACCTTTCACACTTCCACGCGTGAAACAAATACACACATTATATGGCATTGTGCAGAGCAGAAGTACCCACCTTTCACACTTCCACGGGTGAAACGAACACACACATTATATGTCATGGTGCAGAGCAGAAGTACCCACCTTTCCCACTTCCTCACAGTAAAACAAACACACATTATATGGCATGGTGCAGAGCAGAAGTACCCACCTTTCACACTTCCGCACAGTAAAACAAACACACATTATATGGCATGGTGCAGAGCAGAAGTACCCACCTTTCACACTTTCACACAGTAAAACGAACACACACATTATATGTCATGGTGCAGAACAAAAGTACCCACCTTTCACACTTCCACGCTCTGGAGACAACACACACATCATATTGCATGGTGCACAGCAGACGTACCCACCTTTCACACTTCCTCACAGTAAAACAAACACACATTATATGTCATGGTGCAGAGCAGAAGTACCCACCTTTCACACTTCCACGCTCTGAAGACAACACACACATCATATTGCATGGTACACAGCAGACGTACCCACCTTTCACACTTCCAGGCACTGAAATAAACATGCACATTATACACACACATTATATGGCATGGTGCAGAGCCGAAGTACCCACCTTTCACACTTCCACGCGTGAAACAAATACACACATTATATGGCATTGTGCAGAGCAAAAGTACCCACCTTTCACACTTCCACGCGTGAAACGAACACACACATTATATGTCATGGTGCAGAGCAGAAGTACCCACCTTTCCCACTTCCACGCGTGAAACGAATACACACATTATATGGCATTGTGCAGAGCAGAAGTACCCACCTTTCACACTTCCACGCGTGAAACAAATACACACATTATATGGCATTGTGCAGAGCAGAAGTACCCACCTTTCACACTTCCACGCGTGAAACAAATACACACATTATATGGCATTGTGCAGAGCAGAAGTACCCACCTTTCACACTTCCACGCGTGAAACACATACACACATTATATGGCATTGTGCAGAGCAGAAGTACCCACCTTTCACACTTCCACGCGTGAAACACATACACACATTATATGGCATTGTGCAGAGCAGAGGTACCCACCTTTCACACTTCCTCACAGTAAAACAAACATACATTATATGGCATGGTGCAGAGCAGAAGTACTCACTGTACACACTTCCACACACTGAAACGAACACACACATTATATGTCATGGTGCAGAGCAGAAGTACCCACCTTTCACACTTCTACGCGTGAAACAAATACACACATTATATGGCATTGTGCAGAGCAGAAGTACCCACCTTTCACACTTCCATGCACTGAAATAAGCATGCACATTATACACACACATTATATGGCATGGTGCATAGCAGGGCCATCCCCTATTGTCCACCCTCCTTACCGGGGGTGTAAGACAACATGCAATGGCCACACACTAACTAAGAATCTCAAGGACAATTGGTGTATATTTGGAAACACAAGATCACATTTATTAGTCATACAACATTTTGGGGGGACTGTCCCAGCCCTAAGTAAAGTCATATCTCCTTAGACTTCTAAGGTAGCCCCTTGGTTATGTCGGGCATTGTCATGATCTTATAGTTCCTGGGGACACTTGTCACCTCCGGTTTGCAGAGTAGCAGGCAAGCAGTAGCTGTCAAGCAGTAATTCTTCGGGACTGCTGAATCTCGTTGAGGAGTCTCAACTGTCCCTAAAGGACTCAGTGCCCGTCGTTGGAATTTGGCTCGAGTGCGACCATCGGGAAACCACCCACGGCTGAAAATGCAGCGTCTAACTGCTCCCCGGCTAGGACTGCCCCGTAACTCTGCCTGTGACAGAAAAAAAAAGTTAGCAAACGTACACAACCTATGAACAAAACATGCTTGCAAGCTTACAGCCTTCGAAATCCGCTGAAAAGAAAAAATAATCAACATCTTACATTACATACAAATGAAAGAATCCCTATAACCTACTTGGTGACTTGCAGCTCTTTGCTCATCCTATCCTGCCCAAAGGGCGAGGGAGGGTGGGACTTCAGGCAGGGGGCTGCAACAAAAGAATGGGCCCAACAGCGTGCCCATGCCTTATAACTACTCCCCGCAGCCCAAGCCGGATGTGGCTGGACCCGGGAACGGCCCTTCACCTCTGGGAGAGGAGGAGAGGTGCAGGTACCCGCCTCCGGGGGCCAGACAGCCACTGAGCAGAGGTACCTACCTTTAACACTTCCACACAGTGAAACGAACATGCACATTATATGGCATGACACAGAGCAGAAGTAACCACCTGTCTGGGTAATTGGCCGGGGGCCGGCAGAGCCATCCACGGACCTCCGGGGCTGGGGAGGCCCCAACTCCTCCAGCGTCCTAAAAGGAGTATGAGGCACACACAAGAGCAAGGTAGTTACTGCTGTTCATTATAGTAACGGCAGGGATTATTCTCAGCCCGTATGCATTCGGGGAGACTCTCTCAGCATTCGTGGGGCTCGCAGGCAATTTTTATTGTAGTATGACGCCCTACTTGGTCACCTGGAAAAACTTGTCCCAAAACCTAACGCCACTTTGGGTTGGCTCCCCGAGTGGTGGGGTCAGTATAGTTACCTATAGGAGAAAGGTTTATTGGACAAGGACATGTCAGGTAGTACACTTGGGTTGTCCCTAACAGTTGCTACATCAAATTGGTTACAAGGGGACCCTTGGTGATTGGCTAGCTAGAATGGCATCAGTGATGAGCTCCTCGTATTCTGATTGGTTCACCCGCGAGCCCCCAAGCCTGGGACCATCGCTGTTCCCAGCTCGCGGTGTACCTGGTTCTGGCAACAATGTGCAACTATGTGTTAGTGGTGGACAATGGACAGGTCTGGCTAGTGGCTGATGTGCATGTCTTTCCCATCGCTGTAGGTGTCTAACTTGTCACTTTGTTGTTGCAAATCGTGTCCCAGACGTGGGATCCCGGAGACTTTCTGTCTCGCTAGCTTGGCATCTTTTCAGCTTGGCTTGGTCACGTGTGGAGAGACCGTGGTTGGAGCAGAATTATGAGCATTTGATTTGTATTTCGGCTCTGAGGAGCGTTTGGCATTGGCAGGTGTAACCTGGGCACGGGGAGCGAGGCATGTGAATGGCAACATTACGGCCTTGGCTGTAAGCTCTCGTTGGGGCTAGTTCTGCGTGATCAGCGCTTTGCATTTTCATCTGAGAGGACTTTCGTCTGAGCGGCTCCTGCCTGGAGACTCTTACTTTGCAGCCTACCTTGGCCTAGTGTCTGGGTGACGGTACATAATCCACAATATGGGGGTCGAGAGGGGCGACAGAGCGTCACAAGCAGCAGTAGATATATAGGGTGACGTCTTTGCAGGGATAGGTAGCAAGAAAGCATCTGCAAGCAAATATACACAAACTCTTCAGGCGTCTTCCGTTTCTGTGGTGCTGTAGGAGACCTATGTGAAATATAACAACGATGCATGTCTGTGGGTATATCAGTCCTCTGTGTCATAGCACTGTGTACGTTCTTCGTGTGGGTTGGTGTGTGAGTGACCAGTGTGCATGGTGGCACGTGTGTTCTTGTCTGTTGGCTATGTCGTCAGGGCATCTCTAACAATGATGGAGTTTATGACTGTTGTCTAATCGAGTTGGTCCATGAGGCTGACATTGGCGGTTCCCGGAGGTGGTAGTGGGCAGGATCCCCAGGCATGTGGGCCGCGGACACAGACGAACTGTCCGTCTTGTGATGAAGTGAAGGGGTCGAACTCCTCTCCCAGGGGGTGTTTGGGTCTTGATGTCCTGGGCAATGGTTTGGATGAGAATGGGGGAGGCTGTTTTCCCATTTTCCCACTTCAGTTCCCCCTCTGGTCGACTTGTCGACCACAAAATTATCCATTCTCTTATCTCTGCATACTCTCCATACTTTTGTTATTCCCACCAGGTGTCCGTACTGGTTCACATGATCTTCAAACGACCAGTACATGTATACGCATCCACCGCCAGGCTTGCAGTAGACCCACTTTCCAACATAATTCTTCGGGGTCCTTGAGTTCTCTACCTTCACTGATGGCGGATGTAAGTCTGCTTCCATTATCTGTTGGCGTAATCTGTCTCGTTCCTTTATGATGATGTCTGTGTTTTCGTCATCTTCAGCTGGCATTAGGGCGTGCATGCCGATCATTTCCATCATTTCATCAGTAGTGCGCTGACCTTGCTTTCCATAACCTCATTCCCAACAGGGCGGCCATTCCCAATATTATGCATCCTGCTATAATTATAAGACCATCTGACAGCCACGATGGCATCCATGACCACAAGTAGGAAAACCAGCTACCATCTTTCTTCACTCCCTTTGCTTCTTCTTCCATCTTGGTGTGCATCTTGGCAAGTTGTGATACTGCCTCAGAAAGCATGCCATTGCCTGCGTCGCTAGCCAGAATGAATGCGTAACACAAGCTCCCAATATTCGCACAAACTCCTCCCTCCATTGTTGTTAGGAGATCAAGCACATATCTGTTCTGGAGTGCCGCCATTTGTACTGCCCTCAGTTCTTCCTTTACTGCGTTGAATCCATTGACGGTGGAGTTGATTGTCATCATTAGTTCCCATCTGGTAATCTGGAGCCATTTCGCATTTGCATATGCCTGCATCCCTGTATGTATTATGGAGCAGAAGAACATTGCTGCTCTGCTGAATAGTCTGTGTTCTGGTGGGATGTCACTAAGAGCCGTTTCTGATCTTCCCCACAGGTAGTTCCCCGTCAGTGGTTCTCCTTGCCTCTTTACTCTCGACAGGCTTGCCGTGTTGTTCCTTTCCCTTCCTCCTCCTATCTTCATTGACCTTTTCTTCCTTTTGTTCCCCTCGTCCATCTTAGGGAAGTTCCCCAGGTTGACATGTTTCTGCAGTACTACCAGGGATTGTACGTTCATGTGTACCATAGTGCATATTCCATTCCATGATGGTGGAAAGCTGTGGTATGCTTTTCCTCCGCAGGCCCAATAGTGGTCCATCAGAACTGCTGTACCAGCACCCCCCTCAGCTATCATAATTGTTCTTTTGCAGTTGCTGTTTCTTCCAACATCGACATTCCCATCATGTTGATAACATAGTGTAGGTGCAGTTAGTGGAAGTATTGTTATTGGTTCCTCGTCCTTCTCTTGCCATGTTACTAGTGCAGCGCTCCTTGTCCATCTGTTGTAGCATTTATTGTTCTCTTCATTTACTGTTACTACTGTTGCCTTTGCGAATGTTACCATATTGCTTCCCACAACCCCATCTACCCATCCTTCTTTCAAGTATAACCTTTCCATCTTTTAATATCAGTGGTCTTTCCCAGCACCCTGGTATCCCAGGAACTTCTCGTGTGTGCCATTCACATGGCAAGTAGTTCAATGTTACTTCCTTTGTTTCCCCTTTATCACGTCCATCCGTCACATATTGGAGCCCTTGCGTATGCTGCCAGTAGTTGTCATACATGGGTAGTGTTTTGATGAAGTTATTTTCATACGGGTACGTGTCCCTTGATTTCCATCTCAGCATTGCTAGTCTCCCTTGGAATGATCCTCTTGTTTGGAACAGGGCCATGTATAGCAGGCACTCCACCGATGTAGCAGGTACCTCAGTCACCACAAATGTTCTGGATGCGCTCATGGCATATGGGATCAACGAGCACACATAGCAGTTGTCCTTAGTTGTCCCCTTACCAATTTTGGACATATGCTGGTACCACATGTTATTTGAGACATGTGCAGACTCTGTAATGTATGTATCTACCCCGTTGTTATCAATAGAGGCACTACGTTTATCCCTCTTTGTATTCCCTCTTGCGGTAGTTGTACCACCTGACACCATACCTGTTGCAGCCGTGGTGGGGGGTCTGTTAGTAGAGGGTGATGCCATAACATAGGAAGCATAGTGTGCCTGCCAGACAGTGGAAGCAAGTAGACCAGTGATGAAAAGTATCATTTTTATTACAATTGCTAATATCACTGGCATAGTTCTCTTACCTTTGCTGCGGTCCTGCAGCTTCTTTACTTTTTATTATATATATGCCCGCCAGAAAATTTCTCAAAGTCTACGTTATTTTGTTAGTGTTTTTTCAAGCTCTCCCTATCATATAATCGTTCAGAGCCCAGGCGAAAAGCTGTTCCCACGCTTTTCTTAGCGTCCTATCCCTTAAAGCTGGTAAGTGCTCGTGGAGATGGGGGAAGGATTGCTCTATTATCAAAATGAACGTGTTGTAGTACACACGTAATCTTCTTTTCTTTAAGTATTTTAGTCTTTTTATGACGTACACAAATTGGTGTGACAATGCTTCTGGGATGTTGTCATCCATGGGCATCATTTACCTCTGGGCAATGACGTATGCGTTAGTAACTTATACTCAACTCTTTCTATATAAAACAGTACTGTGCAGTACCTGCATGTGCAAGACAAAAAGAGAAGAGAACATGCATGTGTCTACACAGTGTGGTGTAAAATTGCAGATTTGTTGGACAATGTTCTTTATTTAGGTGGTGGCTGGGGCAGGGTTTGTTTTACTTTGGGATCTCGTGACCATGGTGTGGGCCATGGGCGATTGTTCACTTCTGTCTTTAAGGGGGTTTGGTGACTGAAATTGGGCTGTGTTGCTGTTGTCGTTGGTTGTTGTTGCTGATGCGTTGGCCCTGTCATCGACGCAAGGGAGGGTCGGATCTTTGTAGGACTTGATATCATGCAGGTGGGTCCAGACGTGTTTATCCCTAAGCTTTACAGCTCTAGGAGCTGTTTTCTCCACCAGATGGGGCCCAGTTAAGCGGGGGCTGTTCCACCAGCGGTTAAAGTTCCGTGAGAGGACGTGGTCCTCTTCTTTTACTGTTCACTGTGCTGCTTGTTCCTGCTCTTCGTTTGTTTTTCCTTCTTGTTGGGTGTTCTTCGACCCGCCCCGCGTCATTCGATTTGTTGAGAGATAAAGGCGATACTAGTAACCAGAGAAGATACATATTTGTACATTTCTTCACCAAAGACATTTTAGGAGGCATGGCAATCTGTTATAGCTCTGGATGGTGGTGTGAGTGGAAGGTGCATTTGGCGTCTGGTCACCACCTCGTGGGGTGTGAGGTGGTGGTCCGACCCTGGCCTGTTTCTTAACTCGAATAGAGCCAAGGGGAGGCAGTAAAGCCAACTTTTCTTGGTTGTTTGCTGAATTTTTGCTATCTCTTCTTTTAGGAGGCCGTTGAGGCATTCACAGACGCCATTTGCCTGTGGGTGGTACGCGCATGCAAACTTATGTTTTATGCCAAGGAGGGCAGTTATATGTTGGAACATTTCATTGGCAAAGTGTGGGCCATTGTCAGACTGCAGCACTTCGCATACACCCCACCTCAGGAACACCTCCCTGACCAGGAATGTCACTGTTCTGAAGGCATCTGCATGGGAGCATGGACCGGCCTCAATCCACCTTGAGAATGGGCATACTACTACAATCATGTATCTGTATCCTTGACATACATTTATCATGTCAATGTAGTCAATGTGTAGGTGTAGAAAGGGTCCTTCTGGCCGGGGTATAGTACCTTTGATCACTTGCAGCGTGTGACCGGCCGTAAATTGTTGGCAAGTGAGACAATTACTGATGAAATTTGCAATGTGTGAATTTAGCTCAGGACAGAACCACGCCTCTTTTATTCGGGCTGCAATCACCAGTTTTTCTGTGTGTGTGGGATGATGTAGTTGAGCCAATGCTGTTTTCAATAGGGCAAGGGACATCACTATTTTGCCTGTGTTATTTTGTTACCATAGTGCATCAGTGGGAGACATTGTGTATCCTCTTTTGACCCATGGCTCCTTCTCTGCCATAGGCGCTGCTGCCTGTAATTCCATTATTTGAGTTTCAGGGATGTGTGTGTACCCATCCTTCATCAACATCTCTCTTGCCCCGCTCTCCCCTTCTCTTTTTCTTTTTCTGGGAGGGTCCTAATTTCACCAAAGTATGCAGCATGTTTAGCATGTGCGTCTGCCGTTTCGTTACCTTTGGAAATCGGGTCATCCCCATTTGTATGGGCCTGACACTTCACTAGGGCTACTTCTCTAGGGTCTTCAATTACTTCAATTAGTTCAGCAAGTAGTAGGGCATGCTGCACCGGGGTGCCGTCTACTCTTCTGAACCCTCTTCGCTGCCACTTAATTAAACCTGAGTGTACTGTTGATGTGACGTATGCACTGTCAGAATACATGGTCACTCTTTTGTCATTGCTTTCCTTTAGAGCTAAAATTAGGGCCACTAATTCTGCTGCTTGGGCTGAGTAGTGTCGTGGTAACTGAAAACATTTTACTAGGACATAGGTCCAATCATCTCTTAGTCGCACCACTGCTGCTCCTGTTCTGCATGTCCCCACTCTGGTCAATTGTTGAGGACCCATCAATGTACATTATCTCTCCCCCCTATGGAATTTTCCTCAACTTTTCTCGTGCTGTAAATTTCATTGGCTTGTATGCAGTCATGAGCGTAGTTGCCATCTTCTACTACCCCTTCTATAAACTTAGCTGGGTTCACGTTGCTGCACCTCACAATTTTTAATTCTGGTCTGGACAAAATTATTTCATACCCTGATGCTCTTTGGGTGGTCAAGGTTGATTTTGGTTTGTTCAGGATTGCAAAAAGGGCATGTTCCACGTACAGCATAGTTGGGCCACCCATTGTTATTGAGGATGATTTTTCTACCGCAAAAGCTGTGGCGGCCAGGCTCTGTTCGCACGGGATGTGACCTAACATTATAGGGTCCAGGTGTCCACTGTAAATTGCTACTGGCTTGTGTCCCATGATAATTTTTTGTGTCAATACTGCCTTCATTACTGCTGAGTCACAATATGAAAAGATAAAAAATGGTTCTTCATAGTTTGGGGTTGCCAGTACTGGTGCTCTTGATATGGCATGTTTCAATTCCTCAAATGCTTCTGTCATTTTACCCGTACATCTCAACTTTTTCTCCCCCCTCTGTGCTTCTCTGAGGGCCTCAAGCAGTGGTCCTATGTTTGAGCTTTAGTCAAAAACCCATGCCCTGCAGAGGTTGCATAGGCCCAAAAACTGCTGCAGTTCTCTCAGTGTCTGTGGCTGTAGTGTGTAGGTTATGGCCTGCACCCTTTGTGGTGCAATGTTCCTTCCATGTTGTGAAATGAGCTGGCCTATGTAGAGCACTTGTTCTTGACAGTATTGTCACTTCTCCTTGTTACCTTGTACCCTTTTTCTGCTAACACCGTGAGCATCTTCACAGATATTTCCTGCATTTCTCCTCTGTGGTGCTGCAAATGATGATGTCATTCACATATTGCAGTACCGTGCTTTCAATGTCAATGTTACTCAAATCCATTTGTATCACTTTGTTAAAGATGGATGGTGACTCGCAGTATCCTTGGGGCAGCCTTGTGTGTTTCCACTTTGTGTTGCGGTATGTGAAACTTGTCAGATCTTGTGAGTCAGGGTGCAGGGGTATTGAGAAAAATGCATTCTTGAGGTCAATAACAGTAAACCGTGATGCCTCCACTGGTATCCCACATAGTATAGTGGCTGGGTTGGCCGCTATAGGGTATTCTGCTTCTACAATGTGGTTGAGGGGTCTTAGATCTTGGATGAAATGCCAGGACCCTCCCTTTGCCTTGCGCACAGGGTACACAGCAGTGTTGCATGAAGACTCTGATGGTACTAGTATACCTCTATTTATTAGGGTTGTTATTGTTTCATATGTCCCTTCATCCGCTTCCTTTGATAGTGGGTATTGTTTTACTCTTGGCAGCATTGCTCCTTTTTTCAATTTTATTTTTACTCCTCCAGTGCTTTTTATGCAGCCAACGTCGTATGAACTGGTGGTCCATAGAGATGCTGGAAATGCTGCCAGATCCTCCTCGTAAATTGGCACTGCTGTAATGGCAGGTGCCTCTAGTGCCAATGCCATCTTTTGTGCCACTTCTTTGTATGTTATTTTCAACCAAATGTTAATGCTTATCTCAAACACCATCTCCCCCTCTTCATTATCGTCTGAGAAGAGCTCCTCATCTGATACCTGTGTTAGTCTGCACCCCTATGCTAGTGCTATTGCTGCTCTCCATGGTCGTCCTTCCCTGTCCTGGGCATGTACTGCAATATAGTCTGGTATTGCCACAATGCTCTCAATGCTCACTGATATCATTGTCCCTTCCTTTTCACTAGCTGGTGTTTCGGGTCTGAAAAGGTAAGCTGCTGTTCTCCTCCAAATTTTGCCCTCAATTCCTGGTAGCGATGCTATTGCCATGTCTGTTCCATATTGGAATATGTCTCCATCTACTGGTTCTGCCCTGGCCACTGTTTTGCCACAATAAGCCTGCAGTATTTGTCGTGGTGTAAGCATATTAATGCCAGGTGTGGAGCAAATTATCCCTTTTTCAGTAAAGGAGATGGTCATATTCAGTCTGCTCATGATGTCTCTCCCTAGTATGTTTACCAGTGATTGCTTTGAATACAGCAGTGGGAGAGACATATCGTGATCTCCTATAGATAAGGAGATGCTATCAGTGAAGGGAACCAACACTCTAGCCCCAGAGAATCCTTGAGTGTTCATGGCTTCACCTGACAAGTTAAACTTTGCCTCCTTTATGCATGACCTAGTGGCCCCTGTGTCAACTAGAAAGGAACATTTGTTGTCACCTATCGCCACATGTATGCGTGGTTCTTCCGCAGGGTTAGGTGTTACTGATAGGATGGGACACATCAAAGACATCTGTGGGCTGTCCTATTGTGGGTATAGTAACTGTCCGTTCCCTGTGTAAGGGTTGTCACCCAATAATGTCACCCTCCCCAACTGTGTCTGATATACAGGTGTGTCAGTCGATGATATTGCATTGTCCTGTATGTGTGTGAGCTGCTGCACTGTTTGGACCTGTTGTTTTGCAATCGCGTGCTGCTGTGGTTGTGTGTATGGTTGTATGTGTAGTTGCGATTGCTGTTGTGTTTGCTGTGCCTGTTGTTGTGGTTGTTCTTGTATCTGTGATTGTTGTATATACCCCTGAAGTTGCAGCTGGTGCTGTTGCAGTGGTGCTTCTGGTTGTAGTAGTGGTTGCTGTGGTTCCTGCTGTTTTTGGTAAAATTGCTGTTCCCCAATAGGCCCTTGCTGTCCTTGCTCTCCCCAACCTGCTTGTCCCGGCGTCAATCTGCATGTGCGTGACATGTGTCCCACCACTCCACATATCCAGCATATTGGTGGTTCCCGGGCTTGCCATGGGTATCCTCATATGTTATCTGAGTACCCCTGCTGTCCAGGTTGGCTGTAACCCCGGAACCCTCCCCCTTGTTGTTGTGCATTTGGGACAAATCCTCTCCCTCTCATTTGTCCGTCCCTCTCTCTGTAGCTGTTTGAGTATCCATTCCCCATTTGCATATAACCCCCTCCCACGTGTGCTGTGTATGGTGGGGGTGGAGGCATCTGTTGCATCATAATTTGTGCTTGCTGTAACAGTGCTATCTGTTGTTGTGTCGCATCTTGAGTTACAGTGGCTTGTGTGGGTGTGGGTGCTGTTATCAGTGCCCCTTCCATGGCATATTTTGGACCAATTTTGCTTCCTCTGTCTTTCTATCTTCCTCCTTTTATTCATCTTTTCTTGCCACCTCCTGCAGTAGTGCACTATTGTCAGTTGTATTTCTGGCCATGCCTTTGCTTCCATTCCCACTAACTTTTTCAACTGCTTTTGTACGTCTTCCGGGAGCCCTTGTATTAGTATGTGGTAAAATATTGCTAGTGTCTTGGCCCACGGATCCTGCGTTTCTAAGCGCCACTTCTCCTGGATCTCCTGGATGTAATCAACAGGGTCCTCATTCTCGCGCATCTTGCGAGATGTTATTGCTCCTATGTCTGAGGTGTCTGGTTACTGGACCCTCAAGGCCTGCCATAGAGCGTGCCTGCAGTTAGCAAATGGCACGCTATCATGTGATGGGTCGTTTATTGTCACCCCTGGGAATTTCGCTCTCTTCCATATGTTGTCTGCAGAATCCCCCAGTATTGAAATTAGTAACCCCTTTACATCACCCACTGCTAACCTTTCACCTGCAGTGCTTTTTCCATTTCATATATCCATTTCCCAGCTCCTCCACTCAGAGATGGAAGTCTGCATTTAATATTTTCTTTATCTGCATGTTTCCATGGGTCATATTGTGGCCTTGATCCCCCCTCTCCAGTAGTGGCATTAAATTATATTCCCTTACTTCCCCTGGCGTTCGCCTATGTGGGGACATGATGGTGTATTCATCATCTTCTATGCTAGGTAACTCCACTAAACTGTCAATATTACAGTATTTCGCGCTATCACTTCCCATGCTCTTCCTTCCTTTCCCGTTACCCTTCTGTCCCATCATGGGTGTGTCTGCTCGCTCTTCCTGCCTGCGTCCTGGGAGGTCCCTAAGACTCTTGACATATGGGGTGTGTACAGGTGTTGGTGTTAGTGTTAGCGGTCATGGTGTTTTTCTGTTCACTTCTCTCCTTCTCATTTCCTCTGTGTGTTGTTCCCTCCACGTCTCGCATGCCCAGGGTGACTCGCAGTTAGTGCGAGTTATGTACAGTTTATCTAAACTCTCTCTATTTCCCTCTCTTCTATCTTCGCACCACCCTTCTTCTTCCTCGCTGCAAAATCCATCTTGAAATGTCGATCCCCACTCTGTGCGTTTCCCCCCCACTGTCACTGTCCTTACATCTATTAGGTCTATGTCTGTGTACTCACCTCCTTTGGCCGCAGCAACCTGTGTTGATGTTGTCGCAAACCTCCTTATCCTGGCAGGTGTACTTTTTCGCTCCATGCTCCACTCTCCTCTCTCCCCGTTCCTGATTTTTCTTCTCTACTACCTCACCACCTATTTCCGCCCTCTTCCTCCAAAGTTCTTCCATTACTTCTTTGCTCACCTTTTTCATTATCCTCTCCTCTTCTTCCTTCCTCTCCCATATTCCCCCTTCCCTTTTTAATATGCTCTCTATTACCTTTCCCTCCTCATATTTCCGCGCACTTTCTGATATAATCTTCTTTTTCCATAGTCCCATTTCCCTGTCATTTTCTTCCCGCTCCTCCTCCTTCCTTCTCATCTCCCGTTGCTCCATGTGTGCCACTCTTTCAGCTATTGCCCGTATGCACGCTTCTTCCTTGTTCCTTTCTTCTGCCTGTTCCTTCATCCTCTCCTTCTCTTCCTTATTTGCTTTCCTCTCTTACTTTCTTTCCCGTGTTTCCTGCTCGAACTGCCTAATCAGTGCGCTTTTCCTCCAGCATCTCTTCCTCTTCTGGTGAAAGTCGCCCTTCTCTCTCTTTAAATACCTCGTGCCCTGTCTGTACGTGGTCCATCTTACCTTCCTCACTGCGTCCTCCTCTTCCCCTGTTAGTGTCTCCCGGAGTTTCAGAAGCACCTGTGCTGCTATCCATTCATCTGGTCCTATGTTTGCAAATTCTCTTGGGACCCTCTTCCCGCCCCCTGTGCCTGCCTGCGTTTTGCTTATATCTGTCATGCCCGTTGTTACCACCTCCTTTTGACAGCTCTCTGTTGGTGCGTATGGTGGAGGAGGGCTGTATGCAGGGTTTGAGTACCCCTCAGTGGCTGTTAGTTGTTGTTGGGCAGCTTCTCTTAGTTATGTTAGTGGATACAATCCCCCCTCCTCCTTCTTTACTACCTTAGTCATTTGCACGTCCCCTGTCCCTTCCTTTTTCGCCCTTGCCTCTGCTACCGCAAATGATCCTTCTGCCTCCTCCTCACTTTCTTCAGTACTGGGTGTGGTTTTGTGTGTCGTACCCCCACCCCCTCCTCTCACCTTCTCCTCTTTTACCTGCTTCTCTTCCCTTGTCCCCTTCTCCTCTTTTACCCCCTGTACTGCGAACATTCCCGGTGCTCCCGGTGTACCTCCCTGGACCATCTTCCAAATATCAAAAACCTCTAAATGGTTTGCTAACGTTTTTCCTTTGTAGGTATTATGTAGGTATGTCAGTAGGTAGTGTTGGGTAAACGTGTCGAAGCTGCCGTTGGGCGGCCAAGGTACCCTTATTTTGTTGTCTGTTCCTTGTGTCCATTCAATACTGTACTTTATAATTTTCTCTTTATGCAGTGACAATGTCGTGCAAACGTGTTGGAGTGGTGTAGTTAAAGCGCTTGCTCTGAGCCCCAACCCTGCTCCTGCCCCCGACCCATAATACGTTGCCATGTTACAATTTCACCTTTCTCAATGTCAACATTTTACCTGGCCCCATACGCTGGGCACTTCCGACAGTCCGCTGAAAAGAAATACAATTTCAATGTTAAAGTGCTTGCTCTTGCTCTCCTTCCTTCCCGATCTTACAACTATGGCTCCCTTCGGCCGTGGTGCATGAAGCCCCATGCGGCTGCGTGCCCTGTGTGGCGTGCCTCGGAACTGCCCCACCTTCCTGTGCCGCCTGTACTTGGCACACCTTCAACTTAGCACCTCCTTCTCCCTGTCCTCACTGCCTGCACAGTCCCCTCCCTCTTCTTCGCAACTCCCTTGTTGAGCGCAGCTGGCGTTCTTCGTGCGCGGCCACCTCTCCCCCTCCCTTCTTCCCCATCGAGCACGGCCGGCATACTCCATGCACGGCCGCCTCTCCCCCTTCACCTCTACCCTTTCATACTTCCTGCTCTCGACCACCCTTGGATGAACACGAGATGGTCGTTATGTCCTATGCAAGCCCTATGGGAGACGTCACCAACTTCTACAAGATATTACAAGTACGTACAATTTCAGAACCAGTGAACGCGCGCTATCCTTGACACTTTCATTCCCCGTTAACCCCACATCTGTCTTCCCACTTCGTCTGGAGTGGAGTAACCAACAATCAATTACTTATTATAATCGGACTGTGCATGCTTCGTCGCCTCGAATGTGATACGCCCCCTCTACAGAGGAGCTTAACCAGCCAATTATCTTCTGCACTCGGGAAGAATCTAGCTACCTCCTGTGGGAAAACATCATCTACCCACCGAGCTACAACGATCAACTAGTAGGGAACCTCATCTACTCATTGATCTACAAGGTCAATTCATAGGAAAGCCACATCCCCCTCATACAGGTGTCTGCGATCTAGTCCAATCCGCGCGGTCTGTCTGTCACACGTGGGTGCTCGAAGCCCCACCCAATCCACTTTGTGACACTGTAGCAGACGGCCCTCGTGCCTGTCCCGCTACACCTTACACATCTACCACCGCTTATTAACCCAAATCAATTACCACACACTGTAACAACCACCAGCCACCCTCGTTACAAGTCCTCCCCCCTCCCGCACAACATTACATTGCTGGTTGGGTGTACCATACTCACATCAAGTCCTCGTGATACGGGGCCGCTCGACCGCGGGCACCCCTCCATAAGGTGGCTCATCACCTCCCCTCGCCTGGACCACGTCTGGACACTCGACAACCGCGGGCGGGATACTTCTCAAGTCGGCTCCCGACAGCCAATGTCCGCATTGCGCTGTCCAGTCGTCTCTCAGTTCTGCGATGGTCCTGTAGTTCTCAAAAGGGGGCAACGGCAGAGGGGGCCGCGCTGCCGGGATACCTCGTCGCAAGAGGCCTTGTAGTGGCTGCCCTTAGGTTAGGTAGGCCTTAAACAGATCTTAGCCGTGCCTCCAACTTGTCGGGGTGATTGCCCGGGGGCCGCCAGAGCCATCCGCGGACCTCTGGGGCTGGGGAGGCCCCAACTCCTCCCGCGTTCCAAAAGGAGTATGAGGCACACACAAGAGCAAGGTAGTTACTGCTGTTTATTATAGTAACGGCAGGGATTATTCTCAGCCCGTATGCATCCAGGGAGACTCTCTCAGCATTCGTGGGGCTTGCAGGCCCTTTTTACTGTAGTATGACGCGCTACTTGCGTCACCTGGGAAAACTTGTCCCAAAACCTAACGCCACTTTGGGTTGGCTCCCCGAGTGGTGGGGTCAGTATAGTTACCTATAGGAGAAAGGATTATTGGACAAGGACAGGTCAGGTGGTACACTTGGGTTGTCCCTAACAATTGGTACATCAAATTGGTTACAAGGGGACCCTTGGTGATTGGTTAGCTAGAATGGCGTCAGTGATGAGCCCCTCGTATTCTGATTGGTTTACCCGCGAGCTCCCAAGCCTGGGACCATCGCTGTTCCCAGCTCGCGGTGTACCTGGTGCTGGCAACAATGTGCAACTATATGTTGGTGGTGAACAATGGACAGGGCTGGCTAGTGGCTGCTATGCATGTCTTTCCCATCGCTGTAGGTGTCTAACTTGTCACTTCGTTGTTGCAAATCGTGTCCCAGATGTGGGATCCCGGCGACTTTCTGTCTCGCGAGCTTGGCATCTTGTCAGCTTGGCTTGGTCATGTGTGGAGAGACTGTGGTCAGAGCAGAATTATGACCATTTGATTTGTATTTCGGCTCTGAGGAGCGTTCAGCAATAGCAGGCGTAACCTTTGTGCGTGGAGCGCGGCATGTGAATGGCAACATTGCGGCCTTGGCTCTGAGCTCTCGTTGGGGCTCGTTCTGTGTGATCAGCACTTTGCATTTTCGTCTGAGAGGATTTTCGTCTGAGCGGCTCCTGCCTGGAGACTCTTACTTTGCGGCCTACCTTGGCCTAGTGTCTGGGTGATGGTACATAATCCACAATATGGGGGTTGTGAGGGGCAACAGAGCGTCACAAGCAGCAATAGATATATAGGGTGACATCTTCGCAGGGAAAGGTAGCGAGAAAGCATCTGCAAGCAAATATACACAAACTCTTCAGGCGTCTTACGTTTCAGTGGTGCTGTAGGAGACCTATGTGAAATATAACAACGATGCATGTCTGTCGGTGTATCAGTCCTCTGTGTCATGGCACTGAGTATGTTCTTCGTGTGGGTTGGTGTGTGAGTGACCAGTGTGCATGGTGGCACATGTGTACTTGTCTGTTGGCTATGTCGTTAGGGCATCTCTAACGATGATGGCGTTTATGACTGTTGTCTAATCGAGTTGGTCCATGAGGCTGACGTCGGCGGTTCCCGGACGTGGTAGTGGGCAGGCTCCTCGGGCATGTGTGCCGCGGACACAGGGGACCTGTCTGTCTGGTGATGAAGTGAAGGGGTCGAACTCTTCTCGCGGGGGGTGCTTGGGTCTTGATGTCCTGGGCCATGGTTTGGATGAGAATGGGGGGAGGGTGTTTTCCCATTTTCCCACTTCAGTCCCCCCTCTGGTCGACTTGTCGACCACAAAATATCCATTCTCTTATCTCTGCGTACTCTCCATACTTTCGTTATTCCCGCCAGGTGTCCGTACTGGTTCACGTGATATTCAAACGACCAGTACATGTATACGCATCCACCGCCAGGCTTGCAGTACTACCACTTTCCAACATAATTCTTCGGGTTCCTTGGGTTCTCTACCTTCACTGATGGTGGATGTAAGTCTGCTTTCATTATCTGTTGGCGTAAACTGTCTCGTTCCTTTATGATGATGTCTGTGTATTCGTCATCTTCAGCTGGCATTAGGGCGTGCATGCCGATCATTTTCATCAACCGATCAGTGTCAACGTGAAAGTAAAAGTAAAGTTTACACCTGGGACTGAGTATACATCTACAAAGTAACAGATCTGAACTGTCTATTACGGGTACTATATAACTTTACTATCCCATAGACAGATCGAGATTTCCCAAGGTGGCTCTACAGATAAAAAGACCCCACACTGGAAACAGGTTTAGAACAATGTCATTCTGCGGCTGAACCCCATATTTATGAATACAGCAGGTCCCCACTATTGGGGATGTACCCGTTTTCAAGTGTAGATCAAGTGAAGACAAACATGTAGGCTACGTAATCCCTTCGAGTGATTTGTTTTTGTAGTAGAAGGGGACGTAAGGCTACGCTAAAAAACATAAAAGGTTGTTCATGGTAGAGTATGTTTTGGTTCTCCGCCACATCACAACCGGTGTCTACCGGTTTCAGTGGTGTATTTTAGGTGTAACCACTTTCTTCAGGACAGTCTTCTAAAAACAAGGGGGAAGGAGTTTATAATGGTGCATGGTGTTCAATCACCATATTTCTGCCAGTGGGGTTTGTTCTTTATACATTACCCCAACTTCCAGTGCCAGAACAGGAAAAAGTTCCCATGGGAAACCTAAGGAAAAACAAAGACAACAAAGCCCTAGTAGCTCCCAAAAGACTGCCATACGCGCTTAATGCTAGGAGACTGCAGGCGAAATCACTGCGTCGCCTTCCATAAAACCAGGGACAAACCTACAAGGTCAAGTATACACAAAACAGATACATGTAGAACAAGGGGGGGGACCAACAGACAGTATGGTAATCAAGCTGTTTCCTCGCTCGGATGCATACGCGAAAGGGAATACGCTCATGTATAAAGGGTAATGTATAAAGAACAAACCCCACTGGCAGAAATATGGTGATTGAACACCATGCACCATTATAGACTCCTTCCCCCTTGTTTTTAGAAGACTGTCCTGAAGAAAGTGGTTACACCTAAAATACACCACTGAAACCGGTAGACAGCGGTTGTGATGTGGCGGAGAACCAAAACATACTTTACCATGACCATGAACAACCTTTTATGTTTTTTAGCGTAGCCTTACGTCCCCTTCTACTACAAAAACACTTCACTCGAAGGGATTACGTAGCCTACATGTTTGTCTTCACTTGATCTACACTTGAAAACGAGTACATCCCCAATAGTACGGACCTGCTGTATTCATAAATATGGGTTTCAGCAGCAGAATAACATTGTTCTAAACCTGTTTCCAGTGTGGGGTCTTTTTATCTGTAGAGCCACCCTGGGAAATCTCGATCTGTCTATGGGATAGTAAAGTTATATAGTACCCGTAATAGACAGCTCAGATCTGTTACTTTGTAGATGTATACTCAGTCCCAGGTGTAAACTTTACTTTTACTTTCACATTGACACTCTACTTATGGTGACCAAGGACACACAAGAGTTGAACAACCTTTATGTTGTTCCGGTTATTCAAAAATGAATTCTCTTTGACCTCTTTTACTATCTCCCCCTTTTTGTAAGCGGCACAGCAGCGCTTCCTAGGGAAAGGTTCTCTGAAACCCTTTTGAGTGAGGTTAAGGGATAAGGGATAGACAGTACTTTCCTCTCTGTCCTACTGTCTTTCTAAGGTAACCTTGTGTCTCCTTTGGCCACACTCTGCACAGCGCTTTGGGTCCATACCTAATGGGTCTCTCTACTGCCCTTTCAAAATGATACACAGTTGTGTGTTGCCCTCCTTTGTTGTGTTACAATACTAGTCTGTTAGGGCTTCACCCTGCTTACTGCACTTATAGTGCCCTTTATGGTTTATAACTGGAATGAATGTGCAACACGAGCTCCCAATTTCCGCACAAACTCCCCCCTCTATTGCTGTTAGGAGATCAAGCACATATCTGTTCTGGAGTGCCACCATTCGTACTGCCCTCAGTTCTTCCTTTATTGCGTTGAATCAATTGACGGTGGAGTTGATTGTCATCATTAGTTCCCATCTGGTAATCTGGAGCCATTTCGCATTTGCATATGCCTGCATCCCTGTATGTATTATGAAGGAGAAGAACATTGCTGCTCTGCTGAATAGTCTGTGTTCTGGTGGGATGTCACTAAGAGCCGTCTCTGATCTTCCCCACAGGTAGTTCCCCCATCAGTGGTTCTCCTTGCCTCTTTACTCTCGACCGGCTTGCCGTGTTGTTCCTTTTCCTTCCTCCTCCTATCTTCACTGACCTTTTCTTCCTTTTGTTCCCTTCGTCCATCTTAGGGAAGTTCCCCAGGTTGACATGTTTCTGCGGTACTACCAGGGATGGTACGTTGATGTGTACCATAGTGCATATTCCATTTCATGATGGTGGCAAGCTGTGGTATGCTTTTCCTTGGCAGGCCCAATAGTGGTCCATCAGAACTGCTGTACTGGCACTCCCCTCAGCTATCATAATTGTTCTTTTGCAGTTGCTGTTTCTTCCAACATCGACATTCCCATCATGTTGATAACATAGTGTAGGTGCAGTTAGTGGAAGTATTGTTATTGGTTCCTCCTCCTTCTCTAGCCATGTTACTAGTGCTGCGCTCCTTGTCCATCCGTAGTAGCATTTATTGTTCTCTTCATTTACTGCTACTACTGTTGCCTTTGCCAATGTTACCATATTGCTTCCCACAACCCCATCTACCCATCCTTCTTTCGTGTATACCTTTCCATATATTAATATCAGTGGTCTTTCCCAGCACCCTGGTATCCCAGGAACTTCTCGTGCGCGCCATTCACATGGTAAGTAGTTCAATGTTACTTCCTTTGTTTCTCCTTTATCAGGTCCATCCGTCACATATTGGAGCCCTTGCGTATGCTGCCAGTAGTTGTCGTACATGGGTAATGTTTTGATGTAGTTATTTTCATACGGATACTTGTCCCTTTATTTCCATCTCAGCGTTGCTAGTCTCCCTTGGAAACGTCCTCTTGTTTGGAACAGGGCCAGGTATAGCAGGCACTCCACTGATGTAGCAGGTACCTCAGTCGTCACAAATGTTCTGGATGCGCTCATGGCGTATGGGATCAACGAGCACACATAGCAATTGTCCTTAGTTGTCCCCTTACCAATTTTGGACATGTGCTTGTACCACATGTTATTTGAGACGTGTGTTGACTCTGTAAGGTATGTATCTACACCATTGTTATCAAAAGAGCCACTACGTTTATCCCTCTTCCTATTTCCTCTTGGGGTAGTTGTACCACCTGACACCATACCTGTTGCAGCCGTGGTGGGGGGTATGTTAGTAGAGGGTGAAGCCATAACATAGGAAGCATAGTGTGCCTGCTAGACAGTGGCAGCAAGTAGACCAGTGATGAAAAGTAGGGCTTTCATTTTTATTACAATTGCTAATATCACCGGCATAGTTCTCTTACCTTTGCTGTCGTCCTGCAGCTTCTTTACTTTTTATTATATATATGCCCGCCTGAAACTTTCTCAAAGTCTGCGTTATTTTGTTAGTGTTTTTTCAAGCTCTCCCTATCATATAATCGTTCAGGTCCCAGGCGAAAAGCTGTTTCCACGCTTTTCTTAGCGTCCTATCCCTTAAAGCTGGTAAGTGCTCGTGGAGATGGGGGAAGGATTGCTCTATTATCAAAATGAGCGTGTTGTAGTACACACGTAATCTTCTTTTCTTTAAGTATTTTGGACTTTTTATGATGTACACAAATTGGTGTGACAATGCTTCTGGGGTGTTGTCATCCGTGGGCAGTATTTACCTCTGGGCAATGAAGTATGCGTTAGTAACTTATACTCAACTCTTTCTATATAAATGTCATGCGATGAAATATTGTGTACTTGATAAATGCCCTCTTTAGTTCCCTCCTCCTCCTCCTCACCTGTACTGGGTTCTTCAGAGGAACTGTCCGTATGAATGGCTCTTCTTTCTCTCCAGTGGTCCAGTCCTTTCTTAGTGAGTTTAGGACGAGCTCCACCGGAGGCCACCTTGCCAGCTGGCAGACAGCTAGGCAAAGGGGGCCCTCAGGGAGCCTGCCCCCAAAACCAGGGAAAAGCATAGCTAAAAAACCCTGGTGTGCTGGGATGTTGACAGCACTACAGATGCTTTGACAGGAAGGCTTGCCGTTGTAGTGAGAAGAGTGGACTCCGATTCCCAGAAGGCAATACTGGCGGTGGAAGGAAGAGTTTCAGCCTGGGTAACAGGAGCGGTGGTCAGGAAGGATATTGCACCGAGGGTAGAAGAGGGAGAGCTGAAGGCTGCAGAGGGAAAAGAGCGTACCAAGACAGCAGCACGTGAGCCAAGCAAGAGGGAAAGAGGCTGCTCAAGAGGGGCGGGAATACAGGAAGCCAAGCCGGATGAGGAGAGGCTCGGAACCAAGCAAGCAGCACAAGCGGGCGGTCAAGTAGGAAAAACAAGAGGAGGCACAGGCGGAGCAAGTGCGGAGAATACACAGCGTGAGAACCTAGCGGAAAAGCAAGGTTGCAATGCCTCGACTTCCGTGTGTGACGCCTATTTGAATGCGTCATGACGTGAGAGGGCGCGTGGAAGACTAGACAGCCGGGTGTAGAATGGAATCAGCCCTTCTTCCATTGCCTCCATAGTTTCCATGGCGTGCGCGCCATGACAGTATAACCCCTTTGCCAAGGCCTTCCTCCAGGCTTACCTGGATGGTGTCTGTGGAATAAGCGTAGGAGTCTGGAAGCGTGTAGATTCCTGGCTGGTTCCCATGACCTTTCCGTCCAAGGGTATCCCTTCCATAGTATGAGGTATTGCAGGATTCCGTGTTTGTATCGAGAGTCCAAAATGCGTGAAACCTCAAACTCTTGGGTGTCATCCAAACTGGGTATCTTTCTTCTAATGGGTCTTGAAAACGGATCAGGTTTATAGTCCTTCCGAAGAGAGGTATGGAATACTGGATGAATTTTTTGAAGAGAGTGTGGGAGTTTTAACCGAAAGGCCACAGGATTGATCTGTTGTTCTATAGCAAAAGGACCAATATATCTGGGTGAGAATTTACCAGGATGTACTCTCCTGGGTAGGTATCTATTGGACAGCCATACCTTGTCACCTTTTTTCCAGGTGGGATTAGGTCTTCTGTTCTTATCAGCCCATCTTTTGTATGTCTGACGACTGACTGACAGGGTTTCTAGAGCAGACTTATGAGCTTGTTTCAGGGTGTCCAGCAGTTGGTCTATGGTAGGTACGTTGGTGGGTTGAGTAGTAGAGAACGGGATATGTTTGGGTTCGTACCCATAGGTACATCTAAAGGGACTCATTCCTATAGCAGAATGTTTGGTGTTATTGTATGAGAATTCGGCCACAGATAAGTGATGATACCAGTTGTCCTGAATCTGGTTACAGTAACATCTTAGATATTGTTCAAGTGTAGCGTTGAGACGTTCGGTTTGTCTGTTTGTTTCTGGGTGAAAACCTGAAGACAACGCCCTCTGAATATGTAACTGCTTACACAAGGTTGTCCAGAACTTGGAGGTGAACTGTGTTCCTCTATCAGATACAATTGAGGATGGTAGACCATGGAGACGGACAATCTCCTTCAGGAAAATTTCTGCTGTGGTAGTGGCAGAAGGAGTACCTTTGAGGGGGATGAAATGAACTAACTTACTGAAGGAGTCGACAACTACCATGATGGCTGAACATCCTTCTGATTTGGGTAGTTCAACAATAAAATCCATGGATATATGTTGCCAGGGTCCAGTGGGTGGTTCTTCTTGTTGTAGAAGCCCCAATGGCTTAGTCGTACTGTGTTTGCTTTGAGCACATGTGGGACAGTTAGAGACGTACTCCATGACGTCTTTGTTCATTGTAGGCCACCAAAAATTCCTTTTCAGCAGATCCAGTGTAGCAGCACAACCTTTATGTCCAGCCATGGGTAAATCATGGCACCAAGAAATTGCTTGGTTCTGGAGAGCTTGGGTAGGCAGGTAAAGCAAATCGTCTTTGAATAGGTATTCTCCTTTATAGGCTAGAGAGGGGATTCTTATATGAGATGTGGTTTTTTGGGCGTCCAATACTTGTTGTAAATAGTTATTGACGGTTCCAATGAATCTCTTCCCATTTAGGAGACATTCCTGTTCTGTGTAATTCCCAGATTCTTCTCCGTAGCTGCGGGAGAGAGCGTCAACTAAGTGATTTTCTTTACCTGGTAGGTAGGTAAGTTCGAAATCAAATTGGGAGAAGTAATAAGCCCAACGGGCATGACGAGAGTTTCTGCATTCCATTTGTTGGAGAATACTTAGGTTCCTGTGGTCTATTTGAACTTGAAACGGGTATCTAGCTCCTTGCAACAGATGACGCCACTCTTCGCAAGCTTGTTAGATTTCCAATAGTTCCTTTTCGATCACCGAATAGTTTCTTTCACTGGAGGTGAGTGTTCGGGAGTAATAGGCGATGGGATGTTCGAGGTGGTCCTCTTTCCGTTGTAGTAGCGCTGCCCCAATGGCACCTTGTGAGGCATCAGCTTCTACGATAAAGGGCTGAGATTGGTCAGGCTGCCTGAGGATAGGTGCAGAGGTGAACGCTTGTTTGAGCTGGTGAAAGGCGTAATCTGCTTCAGACGTCCAGTGGAATTTTACCCCCTTCTTTAACAAAGCTGTAATAGGGAGAACTATGTTGGAAAAGCCTGTGATGAATTTGCGATAGAAATTTGTCAGACCCAAGAACCTCTGGATGTCTTTGACTGAGTTGGGAACAGGCCAATTGTTAATGGATGCTGTCTTGTTGGGGTCAATCTCAATACGATTTTCCGACAGAATAAAGCCCAAATATGGAACTTTAGAAACTTCAAAAAGACATTTCTCAGGTTTGGCGTCTCTTGAGCACCTCCCATACATGTAGATGATGTTGTTCTAGAGTGTGGGAGTAAATCAAGATGTCGTCTAAGTAGACTACAGTAGATTTGAACAGAAGATCACTGAAGATTTTGTCCATAAATCTTTGGAACTGGGCTGGCGCGTTAACTAACCCAAAGGGCATCACCTTGTACTCATAATGACCTAAAGGAGTACGAAAGGCGGTCTTCCATTCGTCTCCTTGTTTGATACGTAGGAGATGATATGCCCCTCTGAGGTCTAGTTTGGTAAACCCTTTTGCCCCTTGTACTGCTTCCATGATCTCCTTTATCAGAGGCATAGGGTATCTGTCTCGAATAGTTTGACTATTCAGGCCCCTGAAATCGATACATGGTCTGAGTTCCTTAGTTCCCCTTTTCGGAATAAAGAACAGGGAGGCTCCAGCAGAAGAAGTGGATTCTTTTATTAAGCCATTCTGTAAATTACTTGTGAGGTATTCCCTTAATGCTTCCTTCTCCGGAAGGGATAAGGGATACATTCCCCCAAATGGAACCACCGCATTGGGTACAAGATCGATCTTGCAATCCTCGGCTCGATTGGAGGAAGTGGTCTGGGTTGAGTGTCTGTAAACACATCGATAAATTCTTGATAGGCCACAGGAATGGAGTTGATATCCTAGCAGGCACTGTATTTCCTTGATGTGAATGTTGCCCTTCTTCTGTCAGGCATGAATGCAGACAAAGGTCTGACCTGAATTCCACTATGTTAGTTACCCAGTCGATACCAGGATTGTGCTTCCTTAACCAGGGTATTCCGAGTATCACCGGAAAATGGGCTGCCTTTATCAAATCAAACACCAGTGTTTCATGATGAGCCTTCATCTTAACCATGATTTCTGTGGTTTCTTGTCGGATAAGACCTGAAGACAGGGGGTACCATCCACTCCTTCAACTGGTGTAGGTTGTGGTTTTTCTCTTCTGGGAATGGCGTATTTACTAGCCCATAGGTCGTCCATAAAGTTCCCTGCAGCACCACAGTCTAGCATAGCGAGACACTCTACTGCATGGGTTGACGTCCATTCCAGGACGATTTTCAAGACAATAAGTTGGTTTGAGGGAGTACAAGTTATGGGTGGACTAGTAACACAGGGATTAGCCAGTGAAGCCCCTTCCGTGTCCCTACTCAGGATCGGGGTCTTTCGTTTCCCGATCATCTGGGGGGAACATCTGGACATTCTCTTAGAAGGTGCTTCTCAGAACCGCAGTACATACACAAACTTAGGTCTTTTTGTCTCTTTCTTTCTGCAGCACTAAGGGGACCCCTTGCTGCTCCTATTTGCATAGGCTCTTCAGTCTGCGGATGAGATCTCTCCGGAGCAGTAGGCGAGTAGGAGGAGGGAGTTGACAGTGGGTTGGGTTTGGTCTTTCTTCTTTCTGCTCATCTTTCGGACATCCGAAATTCCATCTGGAGGGCTAGGGCTACCAGCTCTTGGAAGGAGGAGGGTCTGGCTACCCGAGATAGTTCATCTTTCAAGTCTTCATGTAACCCTCTCCTGAAGAGTGTTTGTTTAGCAGAGTCAGGCCAACCCATCTCCAAAGCTATCCTCTGGAAGTTTGAGGCATAAGTTTGTACACCAGAAAGACCCTGTTTGAGATCCAGCATGTTTTCATAAGAAGCGTATAAAGCTTCAGTCCTTTCGAATCGTTCTCTGAATCGTTGTACAAAAGTGTTATAGTCATTCAGCACTGGGTCAGCTTCTGTGACCAACGGGGTGGCCCATGCTAGAGCGTTACCCCCAAGGTTTGAAAGGAGGAAGCCAACCTTTGCCTGGTCAAATTCATACATTTTAGGGCGAAAAGTGAAGTAAACTCTACAGGCGTCGAGGAATTCAATGTGTCATTACTGTAGCGTCCTGGAGGAAACCCAACGCTTGTAGCGCGAGCATCAGAATTTTCAGGTGGGATTGAGCCCAAGACTAAAAGTGCTTCATTTACAACAAGAACATTATTTTTTGTGTGAACCGTAATGACACATTAAAGTCCCGGATTTGAAAAAGGCGCAGGTTGTACGCCGAAACACGTACCATCCAAGAGGGGCTGAAAATTCAAAATAAAAAACTTTATCAAATACAACAGAACTTTTGGATTTGTCATTCATAGCAAAAGGAAATACACCAGTAATTTATCTTGGCGCAAATAAGTGCAGGCACATTTACAACTTTTCCTACATTATATGACATGGTGCAGAGCAGAAATACCCACCTTTCACACTTCCACGCCTGAAACGAAAACACACATTATATGGCATGGTACAGAGCAGAAGTACCCACATATATGGCATGTTTCAGAGAATACGTGTACATCCTTTCAAACCTACACACGCTGAAACAAACACATAAACACACACACACTTATAAATGCCCTTCTAACCAGAAACAAAAGACGCACAGAAATTGGAGGCTTCCCTGTTTATAGTTTGCGTCCAACCTGCCTCCTTGCCCTCTGACTGGCTCCTTCTGTTAAAGTAGCTCAGTCTATCACAAGAAGGGGCAGGCAAGGCTAGGGAGGGAGTGACTCCGTAGGCACCTGCATCACCAAGATGCTAGCCATGCTGGTGCAGGAGGCAGGGGCGGCCCCACAGCCAGGTTGTCCCTCCACCTCCAGTGCCCATCCACACACAATACCATACGCACACTCTGAAATGTAGGCACAGGCTTGCAGCCAAAGAAAGACACTACTGCTTGACTTCAGTTTGAACAAGGCCAGGGGTGTTGCTAGGTCTGAAAAAGATCCGGGGCTACGCTAATGTTGGAACTTTCGGGACTGGGGGCTAGCTAGCCTTTTGGTTGTAGCTCCTGAGATTCTATCCGGGGCTACAACCAAAAGACCAGGGGCTATAGCCCCCTTAGCCCCCCCCTAGCAACGCCTCTGAACAAGGCCTCAACCAGCCTGTTATTCATAATTCTAGAGGTCAAATGTATTGGTGGTAAAAGCCACGCTTAGAAGAGGACCCCTGCTTCCTACTGCCCCCATGATGGTGGCCAGCTAAATGAACCGCATGGGTAGGGTGACCAGATTTCAAAAATAAAAAAAAAACAGGACAGGGCATCGACATAAAAAAGGGACTTCGATTTGAAAGGGACTACCTTGAATACCCATTAGTAGTGGGATAATGACGGGGTGGAGGAAGGGGCTTTGGGACCAGTCACTCCCCTGCAAATAAAGTTTAAAGATTTGGTTGTGACAGTAAAAAGAAACATTTGCTCTGATTTCTATGTTCGGTCTTGCTAATGAAAACCTTACATATGCAGGCTCTGTGGCACCATCACTCAATGCACGTTACTGCTATAAATTGACTTGTACATCCACACCTGTGACTCTGCCAATGGTCAGCCTTCCTTTTCACAAAACCGGGGCAGAGGGGTTTAAATTACAAAAGGGGGACAGCGGCCCTAATTCTCGGACAGTCCGGACAAAAACAGACCTTCTCTGCACCCTATGCCAGGGGCTCATGATATTTTGGGGGCATCCCTCTTCCTTCATCATTCCGGCATCCGCGCCGCAGACCTACCTCCATTTCAGTTTTTGGTTCCTATTAATTGTCGTGGCTAACCTGCCAGGCCCATCCATGATGGAAGAGCGCTTACCCACCCATCTTGGTTCTCTTCCACCTACCAGGCAGTCCTTGGCAGGTGGAGCATTAAGAGTTCCTAAACACCAAATAAGAGCATTGGTTGGACTCTGGGTTCCAGTAGGTCACTGTGCCTACCCTGGAACATGGCTAAACAGAGCCTATGGACCCGGGGAAGTTGGTGTCACCAGATGCCTTACCTCGTACCACCCCATCTCCTTTTCTGGTCACGACAATAGAACTCACAGTTGCGCAATAGTTTGACTAAGGTAGTTGGGTGAGGAAACCAGCTCCTCCCAGTGCGTCAACCAACAGTCCCAGTGCGTCAACCAACAGACCTTGACAGCAGATGGCAACCCCACATGTACACAGGTCTGATAGGGCTATGATGTCACCACACCAGGTCCTACATCACTGCAGTGTTTGCTGTCTCCTTCCACACCATAATTCCCCCCTGGCCTTGTGGCCTGCATCTGGGCAGCACGTGTGGCAGGAGCCAAGCTGTCAATCAATCTCTGTCTGGGTGAGCTCCTTCCAAAGGGATCTGTGGTCCTAGCCTTCCACTGAAGCAGCAGCGAAGCAATGCTTGAGGAAAGGACCATGACTTTTGGGCTATTCTCTAGCAAACGCCCCTTCCAACCCCCTATCCCCCATCCAACTGACCATTCTCTTGCCAATGACCAAGCAGGCCTCTTGCGTTGACTCAATCTTCCAGGAACTCCGTGGGACGGTGTAGAAGGATCCGGACAGGTTTAGCGCCATAATGATTCTGTGCTATCATCGGTAATTATTTGACTGTTATACCACAGAAAGGTAAAGCCCACAATTTGCACGCAGTTGTTCGGCTGCACACCGCCAGCTGCTACTTGCTCCTCTTACCTTAACTTCTCACTGGACCTTGGGATTTTCAGCCCCTTGCACCACCAGCACAGACCTAGGATTAGGTAGATTTAGAACGCACATTGTAACTGCACACAGCGGCTGCGCAGTGTCTATTGAGGCGATATGCCCCGAGGTGGTGGGCCGACCCTGTAGATAACGGCCGTCGCCCAAGTTAAGGGTACGAGAGTAATTCCTACACGAGCGCTAATGTTTTTTTGTTGTTAAAAAAAACGTACCTTTCCTGTGCAGCTCTGACCCTGCCACAGAGTGCTACTGAAAGCCGCAGTCTGTTTTCAATGTTGATGACTGTAACGTCATCAACATGAAAACGGACTGAGGGACAGCAACAATGCGCGGCCCGGTGCAGCGCAGCAAAGGTATGTTTCTCTTTTTTGTGTTTGTTTTTAATGAAGACACCATTAACACCTGTTTAAAAAAGAAAATGGGAATTAGACAATGGAAGCACAGCTAAATCGAGTAAGACTATTGGGCTGAAGGAAAGGGAAAGGGATAGCAGAAGTATGGATGGGTGCTTTCATTACAGTAGATTTCTTTGAATACCATTTAACCTAATGAGATTTCACCGAATTTATTTCACAGAAAATGGTAGCGGAAATGGTATATGCACAATGCATAATAGGTTCGGTGTGGGGTAAGGGTATATGTTAGAGTAGGGAGGGTTGAGAGAGGGTGCAGGGGGTTCCCCCCCGCATTAAAAAAAAGTTGAAAAAGTAAAAAGTAGATTTCGTTTTTCGGTGTAATGGATTCTGTGAAATCTCCATTCGGTGAAATATTTTTGACGAAATCACATACATCTGGCTGCTTTTACCTGTGATTAGATATCAGTCCGTGTGAGAGAAAATGTCTGTAATATACAGCTAGATTTAAGGCAGAGTTTTGCAGCGGAGGCAGTATCTGGAACAGAGGATGCTAGCTGCTAGATGTAGCAGTTGCCCGATGGATTTGTGATGTGCTGAAGCGGGCCCTAGTAGTGTGGAGGCCTGCCCCAGATTAGATTGGAAGAAACATTCCCTGTATCACGGTCAGGACTCGGCTTGCCAGGCCAGCTTCCAGGAGTGTCGGCGTCAGGAGTTGGACTTGTAAAGATGTCTGCCTGGGTAAGACATGAGGTTAGTGGTAGAGCAGAGGAAGACAAGACCTGATGAGCTTGAGTCCAAGCAGAGGCGTTGCTAGGGGGGGCTCAGGGGGCTATAGCCCCAGGTCTTTTGGTTGTCGGCCCTGATAGAAGCTCAGGGGCTGCAACCAAAAGGCTATAGCTAGCCCAGAATCCCGCCAGTCCTGACATTAGCTTAGCCCCTGAACTTTTCCAGACCTAGCAACACCTCTGAGTCCAAGTAATGTTAGGTTCCCAAGACAATGAGCTCGGCATCATTCACTGGGATTTAAGAGGACCCAATAAGCGAAGGACTGTAGTGTCCTGATTGGGTAGGTTTGCATTATGGTCAGGCAGCTTAGATGACCCCTGGGTGGCAGGGGACATTATACTTGAACACAAGCTGTAGAGCCCTCCCTTCGGACTAATGGTATAACGTGATAAGACATACCTGCGATGAATATAATGTAAAGTCAATATGGCCAGATAGGTCACAAACGGATCAAAGGCAACACCGGGCCCGGGTAGCAGAGCACATTAAGTATGAGATACATCAAGTGCCCAAGAAGTGTGAGTGCACAGTTGAGTCCATCAGATATTCCCTCTTCCTGAACATAAAAGACAGCCCCAGAACAGCAAGCGAAGGAAACATGCACACGCGGTGAGCTGCCGGAGAAAGCATACCATTATTAGGCTACTTCGTAATTATAAGAGGAAGCTTGGCCCATGCTCACCTCACATTATAAGGGACGCGAATTAAAATGCTGAAGTCTGAACTGCGTGGGAAGTGCAAGTGAGCATCGAGTGAGGGACAGAAATGACAATAGTAGCATGACATGGGCGTACAATGAGCTTTACAATGGTAATAGGATTCGGAAAAAGAACGAAATAACGAATAATTAACTTGTGCTGAGCAATAAAGACACACAGGGAAGTTACAGGTGCAAAGATGTGACACCGTTGAGGCGATGTCATGTTATGTTGATTTATACAGCGCACTGCTGCCATTTGCATGCTCTACAGGCGCTGACGTGGCTGTGCAAGAAAAGTAGGTAGGGTTGGTTAGTGAGGTAGAGGATAGAGGTTGTGCTCCTCTGTTGATGCGTTCAGATCCAGGAGAAACTGGCGTCTGTGCGTGTGAGCTTTCTGGGTGTGCTTTGTTATGTGCACTGCAATTGCTGTGCCCGGAAGGGTGGCGTCCAGTGTCTCAGTTGTTTGTTGGTTGCCGGTATTGGTTTTGTAGCAGGATTACAGAGCGGTTTGTGGTTTGCGTGTTTTTGGTGGGTTGTTTCACCAGCCCTCTGGGTGTGTGTAGTAGGTGGGAGGTGTGACGGTGTGGAAAAGAGAAGGGGGGATGGTTAGGTAGTTTGGGTGATCTCTGGGTGCTGAGTGTTTATGGTTTTATTGTCATTTCTTCATTCTCTATTGTCCCGTGTTTGCTCTGTTCCAGGTGTATGGTTTGCAGAGGTGTGCATCTATGTTTATTTCTGTGAATTGAGTAGCCCGATTTTTAGGCATTTTCAGAAATGTTGGTGGTTTTTCCGTCGTTATTTCCTTTGGTATCGAGTTCCATAGTTGACTACATATTTTATTAATGAATGGCTCAGCCTTATAGTGCACCCAATCGCCACCAAAGTGGCCTCAAAGCATCTATCCTTGTTCGAGCGTGAGGGCTTCTTGTGTCGCTGCTCTGGGGCGAGCAGACCTTAGCCTGCTGGAGTGTGTACAGGAAGGAGGATAGGATGTAAAGGATAGGAAGAGACTGGAGATGTGGGAAGTATGACTGGAAAGATGTGAATACTGAATAATGGATGCAATAGTCCAGGTGTATGTCAGGGCTCGAGAAGTGCCCAGGCTTTCCTAGGTGTAGGGAAAGGCATGTTTGATTGGGGCCACCAGTTGGATAGACCCTATCTCTTAATATGTGGAGCAAAGTGCGCTGCCGAGAACACCATACCCCAACAAGCGACTGGTATGTATGCGAGGTTTGGAGAGTGTAAACAGTATTTAGAGAAGGAGGAGAGTGACAAGACACCTTTAGAGGGCGAAGTGAGAGGGCAGTGCATTGAGTCCTTCTGGCACTGCTCCGCCAGTAGAATTATTAATTATATAATCTCACTCATTTCCGGCCTGGCTTTTCAGCATGAATGGTTACAATGCCTCGCTGCCTAATCCTGTAATTAATTGAGCAGAGGATGCTATGTCAGACTTGTAATTATTGAAAACCCAGCTACATGCAGTAATGCACCACCGATGCGCACAGATGTTCATATACGCACATGCATACATTCATAGGAGCAGGCAGATACCTCCATTCTCAGATAGAGACATGCGTGCGTGCATAAACACAGCTAAACAATCACATGCACAAACATAAACACAACCGAACACACATAATTCCAGAGAAGCACATGTAAACCTCACACATGCACAGCCACAAGGGTACACACAGACTTTAACAGCCTCGTTGACATGATCTACATATCGAACTCCATGTGCAGCCACATGGTCACACATGGTCAAACATCCCGCGTGCACGCCCACGCCACCATTGACAGAGGCGTGCAGCAGGCGTCCTCGTGCACGCGCGCAAGCACGCCGATGGAGCAGAGAACAGGAGAAACGCAACACCTGCCAAAGCGATAGCCGGTGCCCGCTCTCGGCCCAAAAATCTTGGCGCCCCCTCCCTTTGCGATAGTTAATTAGCGGTGGTTCCTTTTCAAGTGTGCTCCGTGGACCCCACACCTTGCTCATTAAGGGACGCGCTCCCCCGGCTGGAGGTCATCAATAATTCAGGACCCACCCAGAGCCAGCCAGCGGGGGCTGCCTTCAAACCTGGGACAAAAAGGGCGAGGTATGTTGCCTCGCCTGAGCCGTGGCGGAAGGAAAAGTGTGCGGAGAAGTGGGCATCCCCCAGAGGAAGGGGAGGGGGGGCAGCCATCTCTGATCTGAAGCCGCGCATTTCCCCTGCACTGCCACCCCCACATCAATCCGCTCGCCCACGTCCTCCCTTAGGGAAGCGCCGTGTGCAGCAGAAACTGACATGATTGTTGTGTTAATAAAATGTTGCATATGCTCGGAGGTGTAGACAGGGTAGGGAATGCCCACTCAGCAGCGTTGTGTGAGCATGTACTGATGTTGACGTCACTGTGGTGGGCCCAACTACATTAGCTTCAAGCCCCACTTGCTAGGCAATCCTGGTTCCGCCTCTGAATATGCTGACGTCACAGGCTTACAGACCCCTCATCCTTCCTCTCCTAGCGGTGCAAACATGAAGTGCTCTAAACAGCGTACAAACACATTCAGTGCCTCCAGCGACCAGAGGCGTCGCTCTCAGGGACCTGTGGGTCGTGGGGGCTGTGGCCCCCGGTCTTTAGGTTGTAGCCTCTGATAGAAGCTCAGGGGCGGCTAGCTAGGCCTGAGTGCTGACAGTCTGGACATTAACGTAGCACCGGATCTTTTCCAGACCTAGCAACACCCGTGCAGTGGGAGCCAACCACAGAGGGTCAGAGTTCAGTATAAAGTGAAGACCGGCACCAGACGCGTTGCTAGGGGGGCCGAGGGGGCTATAGCCCTGGGTCTTTTGGTTGTAGCCCCGGATTGAAGCTCAGGGACTACAACCAAAATGCTATAGCTAGCCCTGAGTCCCACCAGTCCCAACATTAGCTTAGCCCCTGATCTTTTCCAGACCTATCAACATCCCTGACCGCTGCAAAGCTAAAGCTGCATCCTGAAGGGATGAAGATATGGAGGATGCGTGTGGTGGAGTGGGGCAATCAGGTCTCTGTGAAGAAGAGAGCATGGGGGCTGTACGTGGTGATGGGTCAGCAATGTCTGTCGCGTGAAGGCCTCCTGAGTTTGTCCTGCAGAGGGTGTGACAGTCCAAGGTTCAAGACCGTGGCCCTTCCACATCCTATCATGGCCCAATCCTCGGACCTTTGCTTTTGATACCTTGGTGAGAGATGTCCTGAGAGCGAAGAGTCAAGAGGGGAAGGGAAGTTGCTGTCAAGGCCACAAAAGTGAAAAAAAGAGAGTGAAGCAAAGACACGCAGTGAGCAGCTGGTGGTTAGAGCAGAAGTCACCTGGCCCGTTAAAGGTTTCACCTGCCGACACACTGCAAAAGAGAGAAAGGCCAATGGGTAGGTTAAGAAGAGAAACAAAGGGGCGGTGCAGGTGAAAAGATAGTGAAGAGGGTGAAGCAAAGGCAAGCAGTGACTACTGGGCAAACAAGGCCTTTAGCAGTGACTACTGTGATCCTGCTAAAGGCCTTGTTTGCCCATCTTCACCTTCAAGGCTCATCTATGCTAGTAGTCACGACCAGGTTGCCACGTTGCCTATCAAGTCCTACCTATTGTCCACCAGCTTTCCTCAGCCGGCGTTAGCGAGCCCTTGGACCATCCCCATTGGTGAGTTTGCCGGTTTGTGGGAGAGCCTGAGCACCCGAACAGTGGGAAATGCGCTGGCCAAATCTGAGAACTGATTAGTCATCAGTCTCTTCAAGCTCACCTGTCGTTCCATCGTTCATCTACCTGCCCCAGCGCTTCCACCCTATACACAGTACGCTTGAGGGAAGACCCCTGCTCCACTTGTGCCCAGACAGACCCAACCCTTTTGCCTTAACAATGCACCTCGAGTTGGTGGTAGCCAACATCTGTCCCTGTGCGATATCAGAGAGCCTGACATAGGGGGAGCAGACGTCATGGTTTAGCCAGGACAGTCCTGGAGTTTTGGCCCTCTGAAGTCGGGGCAGGAGGGTCTGCCATGGTAGTCCTTCTTTTATGTTTGTGGCAGTCCCGGTTTTTTACTTTGAAAATCTGGTCACCTTAGCCTGACAGCTACTGACTGAAGCTGGGAAGAGTTCACTGGACCATGTTCCACTTGCACCAGCCCAACAACTGCAAAAGGAAAAACATGGAAGACATGTGAAACATAGAAAGGATGGGACCTACCAAACAGGCGAAAAAAGTGTTAAAAGGAGCGAGGAAAAAAAAGACAAGCAACGAGCGGCCGATAGGTGTGGCAGGAGTCACGTGGCCTTGCTGTACTTGTGCTGGATGAACAAAGGCCTTCTCTCTAAGCCAGCCCCACGGCACGCATGACGTCGTATTTCGCAAGCACGTTAATACTGGAAACTATGCTGGCCAATCTGAAACGGCCCCAGGCCATAGGCAGCAACAGCAACAAATCTATCGCGTTTGGAAGCACAACCATTTTTTGCCTATAGTCAGTCAGATGCAATAGCCTGTCGCTGCCACACCTGCTTTATTCCAGAGAGGTAGCGCTGGATGCTTCCTGCCTCTGTGGGAAAGGACAGGCAAACGATTGGCGGTGCTCTACCTCCTGAGCGACCTGCATCCAAAAACAACAACAGCGGCGGCAAGACTTCTGATGGGCGCCTGCAAACAAAGCACTGCTCTAAAACAGGAGCTTTGCCCTGGGAAGGAAGAGGGTTGACCCAGTTTCCAAAATCCCTTGTGACAGGGGTGTTGCTAAGTCTGGAAAAGATCCGAGGCTACGCTAATGCCGGCACTGTTGGACCCGGGGCTAGCTGGCCTTTTGGTTGAAGCACCTGAACTTCTATCCGTGGCTTAAACCAAAAGACCTGCAGGTATAGCCCCCGCCTGGAGACCTCTCCTCCGTCTCAGCCTTGTGGCCCAACTTCTGGGCTCTTACACCAGACACGCAGGATCCGAGCCACATATATGGCAAGCAGAAGTGTCCATTTCCAACCTGGGAGGGGCCTAACTCTCTGTGCACCACCCCTCCTGCCAAAGCTGCATCCAATTCCCCTAATCATTGAGCCCACCCTCATTCCCCGCCTCCTAACCTTTGCCCCCACTAGCTTTCCGGGCCTTCCTTCCTGCTTTACTTTGGTAGGACGTTATTCCACTGGCTCACCTCTCCTTCCTGAGTTGCTCATCCTTTTCTTTGCCCCCTGCCATCACTTCCTCCACACACTCAGGACTGAGTTCATTTACTCTACTAGTTCCGGGGCACGCCCACTCTGATGTTCACGTTAGCTGCTTGTCTTTCCCAAGATTTGGACTGGAGGCATTATTGTTGGCAATAGTATCGTTGGTAACATTTCCTTAGGGATAGTTTTCACCGGAAACCCAAGGCAGAGGGAAGATGGCGTCAATATGGGTCTCTTTCTGCGTAGAGACGTTTTTATGGGAGGGCAATAGGGGCACTTGCCCAGGGCCCCCACCTTGGAGGGGGCCTCACAAGGCCAGCTGATCTGTAGAAGTTAGATTCCATTGTTCACCATTCTTAAATAGCACACGTCGGGATATTTTATGGGGTGCTGCTGAGACTCTAAACCAATTGGCTTTCTGTTTTGGCAAGTGCATTCTGTCTTGATCAATTCATCATGTATTGCTTTCTGTGTTCACTGTGGTATACATAGTTTGTGTGTTTCTTATGGCACAACTCTGTAGCATTCTTTCTTCCTGTGCAAATTATGTTGATCATGTGCAATAGGCAATGGTGAAATGCATATTGATAAATTGAGTGCCACAATGGTTCTGAAGTTAGCTCAGTGTGTGAAGCACCCATTGCCGAGATATGTGTTCATATGCAAAATTAGAATATCACATTCCAGCAAGGCTGGCCGAGCCCTTCCTATGTCTGAAGTTTATAAACCTGCCTGCATATGTACTTGGTTTTGCAGAACCACATCTGCTATTATCAGCAATGTACCTGCACAAGATTGGGGTTGCTAAAAAAAACTAAGCTATCATCCGTATGGTGAAAGTCTAGGAATGTATTTGTTCAGATGGGGTGCTGTAAAACCTAGGCAATCGCCTCCAACAATGGCATAAACTGTTAGTCCAAGAGGTGAATAAGTATCCAAATTCAAGACTATGGAACGACAGCGTTCATTTTTGGATCCTGGATTTGCCAGCAGATGATACAGTGATCCTGGTCAAATCATCTAATATATCTTACATTACTGTGCTGACTTCTGTGAGGTTTGCCTTCTTGCATACTGCTGGTATCGTTTGTTTAGCCCATTACTTGATTGTTCTTCTTATGAAGCCATTTGGGTGGAAGGGTGGGTAGACAGAAGAGAGGGGACCATATGTTGTAGGCCTCAGGCAAGCATATTTTAAGGTCTGCTTGTTCGACACCAAAAACAGTTGCTTTTTGGTAAAGGTAAAAGGTTTTTATACATGTTTATAAATGAAAATGCCACAAGACATTGTTTTGGAAATATTTAAAGCTTTAAAATACAAAAGACAAACCCAGATTAAATTTGTTAAATCACATCAATTGGTATGCTAGTTCTTATATACTTCCCATGACGATGGAGAGAATGAAGCTAGAATCATTCCCATTTTGCATAAACCCTTCTATAATATTTTGTTTAAAAATGGTCATGTTTGGTAATGTGATTTGTGTACTTTCCAAGTCCGTTTTTTTAATAAAATGAGATTGTTTTAGTTCATGGTAAGAACTGGAAAAGAAAGTGCTCAAATGCAGAAATTGCAGAGTTGGCACAAAACCCAGCTTCACCACTTCACCCTTTAACCAATGTGTGATCCTGGGCATCTCATTTAATCTTGTATTGATTGCCTAACCTCTCAATATTGCCAGTCCCTAAACCTTTCAAAATTGTCAGCCCTTCCAAGTGATTTCCTTCTCATGGTATGATCTTCATAAAAGCCTTATTCATGGTGTCACTGTGTTAATAGTGAGCATATTTATATGGCAACCACAGGCATTTGTTCCTTTGTTATCTAATGGCTACACTATTTGAAAACCATATCCCACTTCTAATCTCAGTTTGTCTGGATAAAGAGACCTTCCTGGTAGCTTCTAATCTACCTCCACTATCCATGCTACGGTATGTGTAGCTTTCTCCTTCCTTCCAATTGGTGACCTCTATCCATGCATGAGCACTTTTGCATTCTGTGAGGCAGCTAATGCGAGTTCTCTGTCTATTATGGGTTACATGTACCTTTTACATACGGTCCTGCATTAATACTACATTTACCTTCCTGGATGTTATTGATAAAAAAGTATCCTGTATGTACTAGAACAATAACCCCTTTGTAGACTGCTAATGTTGGTCTTCAAATTCTACTTGTTTATCATTCTGATTAGATAGAGCAAAAAGAAGAGGGTAAGAGGACTTAAAGGGAGTAAACATGCTTATTATGCTGCGACACAGCATATCAACCTACAGGTTGTGAGCACGACGGGTGGCGGGGTGGGGGGGCTCGCAACCAATATTCTTGATCCCTTAATTTCTTTGGTTTGGTGGAGGTGGACCCCAAAGATGTCCGTGCCCAGGGCCCCAAAAGTGCTTAAGATGGCCCTGTTTCTGCGACCTGCTTCCTGTCCCCTTCCTGTGCTCCCTGCATGACACCCCTACACCTCGGGTAGTGCCATCCCCCGTGGGTGCATTCAGGGCTCCTCTCCAGCCACTGGTCATGCCCAGCTCCTTTGCACATCAGTGGCCACCCTTAGGCAGTGGCGTCGCCAGGAATCAAATTTAGGAGGGGCACAGTGGGGGCCACAGACAAAAGTAGGGTGGGCACAGACAAAAGTAGGCAGGGAGGGCCGCCTATAAAAGGGCAATGTGTTACGTCAGAAGCACTCCTGCAGAGAATCTTTTGTGCACACCAACTACCACACCGCAATGCACCTCTCCTCCCATCAGAATGTAGGCACTAAACCATTAAGTCACTAATGACCCATCATTAGCGGTTTTGTGTGCTACATTCTGATTGGAGGGGCTGCTCTTGGCTGCAGGGGGAACTTAACAGCTCTTCATTGTTGTGCGGCAGCATGGATCGTGGCCCTGTGTGTGTGCTGTGCGGGCAGACACAGCACTGTAGACAGAACAGACAAAGTAGCCCGGCTGAGGTGGGAGGCCCGGGGGGGGGGGGCAGGATTTCAGAGGAGGGGCCCGGGCCCTCCCCGCCCACCTAGCGACGCCACTGCCTTCAGGGAATATCAGCAGGGCCGGGCCAGCCGGGGTGCCATTGGCCCCTTACCACGCCCGCTCGGGGGAGTCTTTCAAGGTCTCCGCCGAGCTGGCATAGTGTGAGAAGGCGCACGCTGTATTGACAGGATATGGGCACAGATGCAAGTCTGGACACATTTTGACAGGCTTGGCGGAGTTACATATAAAAAATTGGTAACTGTAAAATGAGATTATAATTTCGAACAACATTTTGAAGTAATTAGTTACAAATCAAACTATTCAGTGCATCTCTCTACATACTTTGATCTCACTTGCTTTTGATCTCACTTGCTGCTAGGTACATCCATCTAATAGATCATTTTGGTGACAGCCCAAATGATCAAAATGGGCCCTATAGTTTTTATAACAAATAATTGGTGACCTCTTATTGTTGGGTTCAATCCATCACATGGATTATTTGTAATAACAATTAAGAATTGGTAAATACATGATTGTTGATTTCATTTCATTTGAAAAGAGACTTATAATAAATTATTGTCAAATCAGTTATGATATTCAGTGTTCCGCTGAATTCCTTCTTCACTAATTAATCAGCAAAGTTGCTATTACAATGCAAATTATATGGGGCATACACACGCATCAATGCGGGCATCTATGCTCAAAATGGCCGCAATAGTGAACAACACAGTGATGTCATGCAATGGAGGATGTCACCACATTGTGCCATCACGAACGTGACGCTATTTACATTATTCACAAGATGGCGGCGGCGATCCTACACGTGGAACGCCTACGCATCTCGTGAAATAGTACCAAGTCAGAATTGATAAGTTCCTGGCCATAATTATCATTATGGTTCAAACTATTAATGTAGTGGCTACTATAATTGGATATTGACTACAATGTATGTTATAAAGGATACTAAAGAGGGTCTATATATTTCCCTAGACCAACACCTGGCAAACAAGAATAAGAAGATGAGGACAATGATCCTTAATGATAAGGGTGAACACTAGAAAAAGGATACAAGGTACCCAATCGTTTTTTCATATTTTTTATATGTAAGCACATTAATCTGAGTCGACAACTTTCTTTGGTAGAATATAACCATGTTGTGCCTTCTGTTATATAAATACAAAACACTATATTTGAATTCAGCATACCAATTAGTTACTTAATATATTTCTTGCAGACATTTCTTTCGGGGAAAGCTGACTAACTTTGGAAAATTGAATAACAAGTCTTAAGAATGCCATGAAGGATCTTGCACAGTGCTAAAATATACACCATGGGATTATGGATCTATAGGTGAGATGGAGTATATGAACATTACACTAATAGGGTTATGTATTATGTTTATAGGCAGACGATCGGACATCGGCTATCCAGGATTACTCATTGGTTGAGTGAAATTGATTCTAATTTTGAAATAAATTAGAGAACTTAACATCAATCGCTAGATAGGTAACATTTATATGCAATGACCATGGGAATTATTTTGTCACAGGCTTCAAGGGCGTACATTACCCCCTTTCCATCTGTATCGTTCCACAATGTTTCATTTGTATGTCAAACAGGTTCTGTTAAAATTTGCTTTATAACCCACACGGCTATATGGGGGAGCAATGTGGGTTTGAGTCACCTAGTGGGCTTCTAGCCATTGAACATTGACTATTAACCAAATGCTCAGGTATTTTTGAAGGGTAATATTGGTGAACACTTATTATAATTTGCGGTAGAATATGACTTTATGCTATCACACCTCCTCTTTATCTTTCTCTCACAATTGTTTACCATTGTGTCCCTCACTCTTCAGATCTCTTACCCATGGGAGGATTGTGGATTAAGATTAGTTGCGACGCACAAGTGTAATGTTCCAATATATTTTTGATGAATGTAGGATTAGAAAGAACCAAAGTGTTCATTTCTCAAATTGCTACACACATTTTGTGGTTTGTGAATGTATGCAAACTTTGCTTTTTCATTGTTTGAATTTTTATTTTATGGTAAGACAAGGGATTTAACTTACCTGGACAAAGGAATGGGGCGAAACATTAGCGCAGGCTCTAAGGGGTTTGGGTCGATTTGACCTAAAACATTTGACCTAATCACATTTGATAGGATTTATTTGACCTTTTTTTCGGCTTGAAATGCGGGGGGTGACCCCCCACAACCCTCTCACTTCCCCTTAACCTAATCTATACCCTTACGCACCCCCCATAAATTTAATTAAATTTGACCAAAAAAAAGGTCAAAGAAATGCGATGAAATGTTTTTAGGTCAATTATGCTAATACCCTCTAAGTAGTTAATGTTGGTAGGTGATTTTGAGTTTGTTGGTATTATTACACAGATGCATGTCATTTGCATATAAACGCTATATGGTATATGATTATGAGCTTCTACTGTGTGGTCTAATTATTATTATTTGAATTTACTTATATGGGTTGTTTTGTGGCGTTACAGCCTCCAGACAATTGATGCTGAACGTTAAGTGCTAATCAGAATTTGAACACAAATACTGCGCTCAATATGGTAATTTAAACATTGGGTTAGGAGAGCGCAGTGTCCCACCATCGCACACTGAGTTCCTTTACTTAGATCTTGAAATGAAATGCGCCTCGCACTCGGGAGTGTGGCGCATTTAATCACAATAGGGCGCTGCAGCTCCTATTGTAAAATGTGGTGCACCCTCCTCCCCCGCCTGACAAGGGGTGTGCGGAGGAGGAGGGAAGTGCACCACATTTTTGTTTTGCTCCCTGGGCTGCTGCTAAGGATGGCCCTGATTCCAGGGTTGCCTTCCACATCATTGGTGCCCTACGGAGTCCCTGTACCTCTGGCTCTCCTATGGATGTCTAATATTCCATTATGCATCTCAACAAATATAGTGTTTCCCTTGGACCTAAAGAAGCAGTTGTGACTACACCAAGAGTAGGGCATGCAGTACCCTGGGGACCATGCATTTTCCACAGCCGGCCATTCCCGCCGCACACGGATATTGCATTTGCCCTGAACACTGCGGGATCCCTCAGGCAGCAACCCACTGCAGACTGGAACTGCCTCATACCATAAAGAATCGTATCCTGCTACCAAGGTGTAACCGGGTGTTGTGTTATCAAATACATCTACTTTGCACAGCACCAACTCGCAGGTGTCCCATATGCCACCTTGACCACTCTGAAAGCTGTCCAGAGCACTGTCACGTGCCCCATCACAGGACTAAGAAAATGTGACAACATTACCGCCATCCTCAAGGAGCCACTCCGACTACCCCATCAAGCAAACAGCAAGTTAAAGACGGCGTGCATCACCTACAAAGGAGTCACAACCAAAACACCAAGAGAAACGCACCATCTCCAGCGGCCACCGCAACACCAGAAGCTGCTACATTCACATAATGGAATTACGGAACTGCAAAAGAGAACGCATAGGAAACAAACGTTTCCCACGATGCACCGTGATTCTGGGATACGTTACCAATGCAGATAAGACGGGCCCTCTTCATCCCACACTTAAGGACCATTGCTGATTGCTCTGCTCAACCCAAATTCTCTGCTGACGGAGCACCCTCATTTCCTTGTTTGCCCTCCACCCCAGGTCCTCTGCTACCTCTGCACCCTTACTTCTAGTCCCCTGGATGCATCCCTTATGTACAGTGCTCCGTTGCTTCACAGCTAGGTTTTGCTTTATAAATCCCATATACGTCTACATTCAATGGATCCCAGGCAGTGGGACTGGGGGGAGGGTTCTTTCCCATAACCCCCCCGTAAAAGCTGAACATCAGGTGCTTGCCTGATCCCATGTCGTTGGCTCTGTCCAGGAACTCAGTGATCTGATGCAAACTGCTAGGAGCAGAGGTTATACGAGGTTCACTGAAAAACTCACTACAAACTCTGGAAGTGGTAAGGACGCGGAGTCCCGTCCCTTGGAGGAACAGGCAGGAGCTTACTGCCCACAGAACTAGCAAGACTCCACGAATCACTTGTCCTTACCCAGACAGAGTGGATGAGTTGGATCCAGGGTCTAGACAGCTAAACCCCCTGTGGTTTCAGGCTGATATAAGAACATCGCCAGGTTTTATGCCCCAACCTAGCGGACACATACGCATTTCACGCTCTGTCACGGGGTGAACTTGTGATGATGGGAAATGAACAGAAAACTGTGGACACGGAATATAAATAAAAAGATTGACCAGGAGGTGTTGAAACAAAACACTAGTGCGGGGAATGGTTTCCAGTCCTGGTCCTCCATCTCAAGGATCTTAACTTTTGCTGTAAGGAGCACCCGAAGATTTGGGTTTTCACTCCCTGGGATATGGGTTGGGTGAACTCCTACAGGAGCTATGGCTGTCAACTAAAGCACAAGAGGGAAGATCTTTTGATAACAGTTCAAAGAAAACGATATGTGCAAGGCTGTACAGGAAGAGAACCTAATCTCACAGTCCAATGTCCATTCCCTGCTCTAAACCCCAGGATGCCAGGGTGCATCATAATGGTAGCATCCTTCAGTTCACTCATAGTTTCTGGGTTCATAAAGCACCCGTCCTTCTCGGTCAGTCACTCTTTGGTTCACGGATGGCCCTCCTGGATTGTCACACCATGTCATAATATGTCATTGCAAAGCACACATGCTGTTCAGAGTAGCTATGGTTATAAGATTGCCTACAGGCTGTCCTGACAAACTTTGTTCACAGAATCTAGGCCAAGTCCATATAAATCCTGCTGGCTATTCTGAGGAGCTGTTTTTTAGAGAGCTACGTTGCTGCACACAATTAAATCCAATACCCTGGCTCCTCTTGATATGATGTGATAGAATATGATAGGTTATTTATAACGTGCTTAATAGCCAGAGGTTTCTAAGCGCAGACCCGGGGATCGAACCTGTGTTGCTTCAAGTCATCTTGCTTCCAAGACGAGCACGTTGCCCCTGAGCTGTCCTCCCAAGACAGTTTTCCAGAAAACTCTTCTAAGCATTCCAAAAAAGGTCTGGGAGCCCCTCAACCAAGAATGACATGGCCAAATAACCTATTCTCTGGAAAAGTGTGCACCCGGGAAGGGGCTACAACCACGTTTTAGCTCACTGTACCTTTCACAGAGGAGACATCTCTATTTGCATATCTCTCTGGTCGCAGCCACTTGCTCAGCCTAGTACCAAAATGCTAGACAATTCTCCTCTGAACAAGAGTACCAACAGCAATCCCAGACACATGTTTTGGCCTCGTCGGCAACAACAGTGAGGTGAAGCTGAGTCTCTCTAAAGCACAGTGAGGAAGGGGTCCACGTCTGGATTACCCTGGGTAATTTAGGGTGAAACCCCAAGTTCCTAAAACTTCAAAAAAAAGGCCAGGCATCCCCTCAACCGAGAACATAGTCAAATAACCTGTTCTCTGGGAAGGTGGTCAGTCGGGAGTGTCTACAACCACATTTGAGCTCACTGTACCTTTCACAGAGGAGAAATATTTATTTGCATATCTGTCTTGTCCCACCCACTTGGGTAGTAGGCAATTCTCCTCTGAACAAGATTACCAACAGCAACCCCAGACAAGTATTCGAGTCTAGGCGTGGCACAGAACTCACTAAAATGTTTGCTATTTTGAGGAGATGTGTTCGTAGAGTCTAGGAAGTGTACTTTGTTACAATTACTTCAAATTACGTTGAATTCTGTATTTAGGGGTTAAGAGGCAAAAGGGGGGCTGTGGGTTTTGAGGTAGGGGTGGCAGTGAAGGACGAAAACGCTTCAAGTGGGGGACCGCCACCCCTGAAAAAATAGCATTTTGGAAAGAAAATCAAAGCAATTTCAACGAAGTAAATTATCAAAAAAGGAATTTACTTTGTTGTAAAAACGTCGTACCCACATAATTCATTGAAAAGACAGCTGCTGGCCTTGGGTGCTGTGTTCATGGAGTCAAGGCCATATGTCTGCAACCTTTGGCTCTCCCGATGTTTGGTCTACAACTCCCATTTAGCCATACCCCAGCCAGCACAGTCAATGGTGGAGGGTTCATGGGGGGTCATAGTCAAAAACATCTGGGGAGCCAATGGTTGCAGACTGCTGGTTAGGCACTGCGCAGAATTCCTTAAAATAAAATGCTGGTAAGCTGTTCTGAGAAGATGTTCAATGAGTTGAAGAACGGCACAGGGTTTCTTATATTACCTGCATGCCTGCATCCGGGTCTAATAAGGTGTGTGCAGAGTCTAGGCCCTGCATATAGTTCATTGAAAAGCATGCATGCTGTTCCAAGACGCTATTCTCGTAGGATATAGGCACTGACAGAGGGCACCGGAATGCCTGCATGCTCCTCTGGGGAGCTCTGGTCTGAACATAGTTGCCAACATGATCCATTCCAATCTGTAGGTGCTTATCCAGTCCTGTTTTTTCTTTGCATTCTGCAACTTGTAGTCTGAGTTTTACAATGGGGAAAAGCAGGAATACAAATCCCAGAATGCAAAGAAAAAAAAAACAGGGCTGGACAACCACCTACAGATTGGAATGGGTCATGTTGGCAACTATGCGTTCACAGAATCTAGGGGCTGCACAGGATTCATGTCTAGGCAGTTAATAGAGTTAATTGAAAATCCTGCCTCTGACAAGCAGTGCTGCACAGAATGAATTGAAAAGACTTCCTACAGTTCTGCGGAGCTGTGCTCACAGAATCTAGGCGATGAGAAACGCTGGACGGTGTTCTGAAGAGCTGTTGCCTCAGTAATGTATTACACAATACTGCATGCTGCTCTGAGGAGTCATGTCCACAGAGTCTAGGCGCTGCACAGAATTTCTGATAACGTCTGCCTACTCTTCTGAAGAGCAGAGTTTGCAGAGCCTAAGTACTATGCAGAATTCCTTAGTGTGCCTGTGTGCTACTCTCTGGAGGTGTGGCCAAAGTCTGAGCACTGGGAAAGGCCGACTACAGACGACTGTTCTGAAGAGCTGTGTTTATAGAGGCAAAGCACTACACAATACTTCAAAACACCTGCATGCTGTTCCAAGGAGTTATGTCCGCAGAGTCTAGGCGCTGCACAGAATTGCTTAGAACAGTTGCCTACTGTTCAGAGGCTCCCCAGGCCCCTAGGGGGCGACAGTGCTAGAGGCCCACCCCTCTGCCCTCCCCCCACTGGGGTAACTAATGCTTTGTCTCTCCTGTGGGAGGCGGAAAGGGTGTTCATTTGAGCCAGCCGATACCGGCTCAGGGTCCAGGGGAGTATGCATAAGGTCAGGGGCTGCTAGGCCAACTTCACTTTTTGAAGCCCCAAACAAAGTTCTTCCCACCCTCTCCCTTGTTCATGCTGCCGGCAGTTGGTTAGATCTGGGTAGAATAGGTTGGGCCTGGATGGGTACTGTAGGGGGCAGGAGCACCCTGATGTCTAGCTAGGGGTGCAGTTGAGGAATTAAGGTTCTTTATTGTACTGTGTTAACAATTGCTTCTGTTCATAGGTTGTGTCATTTTGTTGCTGACTTTTCTTTTTGTGTCACAGGCAGAGTTATGGGCCGGTCCTAGCCGGGGAAGTGTTCTGACGCTGTGGTTTCGGCCACCAGCAGTACCCGATGGCCACAGTCGAGCCAGGTTTGGGCTTCGACGGGCACTGACTCCCTTACGGACAGTTGAGACTCCTTGTCAACAGAACGCTGTGGTCCCAGGTCTATTACTGCCTGGTAGTTGCTAACCAGAGGCAGAAGGCCGCTATTTTGCAAACCGGAAGCGACAAGTGTCACCCGTGGACAATAAATCTTGTTGCAAGACCAGGAAATGTAATGGGCTAGCTTAAAAGGTGCTGTAGTGTACTGGGGAGCGGGGTTTCACTGACGGGCCCATAGATCAGTGCGTACCCTCTACTACCTGTAAGACAAGATAGCTGCACCATGTGAGGAATTGGGGTGCAGGATTCACTTACTCCAACACGACTCAATAAGGAGGACTCAGTAGTTTGGCAAAGGGAAGTCTGTTTAATGACAAGTACATCAAACAGGGAAACAAATGGAAATCAGCAGCATTGCGATCACCTGTCTCGCTCCGACTTCCTCGAACTTCAGTTGAACAGCAGTTTTTATAAGCAATATTCGTCATCATTGACGTCTAACTCTACAAAACTCGACATGCAATATAATTGGTTAGGAGAGGTAACTTAAGTATAGGTGCTATATCTGTATATGATAATAGGGCATGCGGATTGGATAACTCTAATCGGGTGGGCGTCTACGCCCATCCCACTACACCACACGTGATTGACGTCACTACAAGTATAACGTCCTATTGGTTCTATTATCTATAGGACCCAGATAACTTGGTCTCTTTTGATTGGGCGGGTTACACGCCTAGACATAAATCCCTATTTTAATTATTGGCATGCTGAATGGACACCCAGGTGCCTGGTGTCCCAAGTTTCACCCTGCCTCCCTTCCATCAATCAGTATTTTAGGGCTATGTGTCAATTAGTTGGCTGGGTATGGCCTCGGAACTGTAGCCTCTTATCAGGAAAAGTTATGGCATCCTCGGTTTCTGGATGACATCAGGCGATGGTATCTTTTCGCGCCTGGCTGGTCACGTGTTTGTTCACCATGAATCTGCTTCAGTTTCCAGCTTTTATTGTATTTAATTCTGCTTTGGCCCTGCCACCTGCCTGGGCCTCTCGTATCTTGACCTTCACAGGCGGGCTGGTATGCTCTGAAGTTTGATTCTTGCGAGTTGACTCCTCCCGTTCTCTGGTTGACCTCGATTTCCCAGGCATGAGCCGCTCTTTGTTAAGTTTCGATTCCACTCTTCCCCTTGACTCTGGCTGGGTTGTGAAACTTGGCCTGCTAGGCCTCTGGCAGCCTGGGCACATTTCTGCTTTACAAAATGGAGTCGCACTTGTATAATGTGCTTCTTGAGGTAGATATATAGTTGGCGCATGCCGCTTCTATTAATCTACTAAGCATAGCAAGCAGTACCGTTTTCTTAGCTTCTTGCGTTCCAAGCCTGTTTACACACGTTTGACAGGTTGGTTGCTTCCGTCTTGTCTCGTAGCAACGTTTCCTCACGTTTTAACATCGTATCTTCTCTGTGTCTATTACATTTATTTTTGTAGTTCCTCGCACTGGCGTGCTATCTTTGATAGCCGCTTTGGTTCATTCACAAGTCTGTTCAGGCCCGTGTGTCATTTCCACTGGCCTTCCATTAGGGCTCTTTGGGTCTCTTCATGGACCGTCTGTAGGTACTCTTCGTTTTGTATCAGCGGCTGGTATGGCTGTCTGATAGGGTACCGTGCTGCCCAGGGTTGTCTGGTTATGGGTGCTTCAACAGGTATGGATCTTCTGATGTATACTGGGCAGAGTCCCAGTGCAGCTCTTTCTTGGTTCATTTGCTCCTCATACGTCACATACCTTGGCAAGTACGCTCCTGGTACCTCGAAATGAGGGGAAGGGGTGCAGGCCATGTCTGGGACCTCCTCTACAGTAGGACATTGCTTTGCTAAAGGAGGCTGGAACCGTCCTCAATTTGTGTGCTTTCCAAAAAATATACATCGTCTCTGTGGTTAGTATGATTGGGAAAGTAATTATTGCCTCTATGTCTGAGATATGGGGGGGAGCCAAAGTAGGGAATGGCCCCACTATGAGGCGTTGTGTTCACAGAGTCTAGGCACTACAGAGGACCTATATTGTTCTGAAGAGTTGAGGACCAAGAGTAGTGGCAATGCACTGGTTTCTTTGGAAAGATAAAAGCACTGTTATCCTTCATCCGTGGCACTGAGCATGTTTGGGCTCACAGAAGAGGTAGAAAGATGACACATTGGCAGGAGGTTCTCTGAATGCATTTTAGGAGGTGAGACTAGGACACAAGAAAGAAAAGAATAAGCGTACAGTACTTCACAGGTCTGGGTATCCACTCCTCTGATGCGACTACATGCACCTAGGATATCCCACAGTATGGTTATTACTTCGTCTCTGGCTGCAACTGTTCCCCATTTTATTCTCCAAAACAGCTTTGCCAACAGCCTGATGCAACTTCAGCAGAAATGACCAACCAGAAGAAGGAGCTGTTATAGTTCTGGGCAGTAAAGGAAACTGAAGTTTCTCCAGGAAGGAAGGAAGCAGGCATTCTTCCAGGAGGTCTGCAGCATCCAATGGAATCCAAGTATTCTCCTATAAGTGTGGATGAAAGCCCGTAATCACACCCGACGACACAAGGGCAGGAAGGAAGTCTATAATCACATCCAACGACACAAGGGCAAGGAAGGAAGTATATAATCACATCCGACGACACAAGGGCAAAGAAGTCTATATTCACACCCGATGACACGAGAGAAGGAAGAAAGTCTATAATCACATCCAACGACACGAGGGCAAGGAAGGAAGTATATAATCACATCCGACGACACAAGGGCAAAGAAGTCTATATTCACACCCGATGACACGAGAGAAGGAAGAAAGTCTATAATCACATCCAACGACACGAGGGCAAGGAAGGAAGTTTATAATCACACCCGACGACATGCGGGAAGGAAGTTTATAATCACTCCCGACGACACGAGGGCAAGGAAGGAAGTTTATAATCACACCCGACGAACAAGGGCAAGGAAGGAAGTTTATAATCACTTCCAGCCAAACGAGGGCAAAGAAGGAAGTCAATAATCATATCCAATGACACAAGAGCAAGGAAGGAAGTCTATAATCACACCCGATGACATGAGGGCAAGGAAGGAAGTCTATACTCACATCTGTTGACAAGGGCAATGATGGAAGTCTATAATCACACCCAACGACATGAGAGAAGGAAGGAAGTCTATAATCACATCCAACAACACGAGGGCAAGGAAGGAAGTCTATAATCACATCTGATGACACAAGCACAGGGAAGAAGTCTATAATCACATGCAACGAGACCAGTGGAAAAGTCGACAATTACACCCAACGACACAATGGAAAGGAGGGAAGTTCATAACCACATCCAATGAAATGAGCGGGAGGAAGGAAGTCTATAATCACACCCGACAACATGGGGAGGAAAGTATACAATTACACCCGACGACATGCAAACGGTAAGGGAAGTCCATAAGCAGATCCAGCGACATGACAGTGTGGACGGAAGTCCACAATCACACCTGAAAAAACGAGGGAAAGGAAGCAAGTCCATAACGACACCCAATGAAATTAGCATGAAGAAGGGGGTCTGTAATTACACCTGACAACATGAGGAAGTCCATAAGCACATCCAACAGCAGGGCAGTGTGGAAGGAAGTCCATAATCACACCTGGAAAAACGAGGGAAAGGAAGCAAGTCCATAACGACACCCAATAAAATTAGCATGAAGAAGGGGGTCTGTAATTACACCCGACAACATGAGGATGTCCATTAACACATCCAACAGCAGGGCAGTGTGGAAGGAAGTCCATAATCACACCTGGAAAAACGAGGGAAAGGAAGCAAGTCCATAACGACACCCAATAAAATTAGCATGAAGAAGGGGGTCTGTAATTACACCCGACAACATGAGGAAGTCCATTAACACATCCAACAGCAGGGCAGTGTGGAAGGAAGTCCATAATCACACCTGACAACACCAGGGAAAGGGGGAAGTCCATAACCACAACCAACGAAATGAGCATGAGGAAGGAAGTCTATAATCACACCAGATGACACGAGGAGGGAAGTACACAATTACACCAGATGAAAAGCAAACTGTAAAGGGAGTCCATAATCAGGGCTGATGATGCAACAGCGAGAAGGGAAGTCCATAATCACACACAACAACACAAGGGTGAGGAAGAAAGTATATAATCACATCCAATGACGCCAGGAGAAAAGTACACAATTACACCCAATGACAGGCAACCGATTAGGCAAGTCCATATCCACATCCAACGACACAACAGTGTGGAAGGAAGTCCATAATCACACATGACAACACAAGGGAAAGGAGGGAAGTCCCTAACCACACACAATGAAATGAGGAGAGTGAGGAGGGAAGTCTATAATCACACCTGACAACACCAGGAGGAAACTCCACAATTACACCCAAAATCAGGACTGATGTTGCAACAGTGAGAAGCAAAGTCCATAATCACACCCGGAAAGGTAGGCAGTACATAACCACACTCAAAGACAAAAGGGTTCAGAAGGACGTTTATAATCACACCCAATGATGCAAGAGTGAAGAAGGAAGTCTATAATCACCCCCTGACAACACAAGGAGGAAAGTCCACAATTATACCTGACAACACCCTGACAGTAAGGGGAGTCCATAATCACACCCGATGACATGAGGGCGGGGAAGTAAGTCTATAATCACACCTGATGACCCAAAGGGGAAAGTTCACAATAACAGCTGGCGACGATAAGGGGAGTCCATAATCACACCCAATGACATGCAGATGGTAAAGGGAGTCCATAACCAGGACTGTTGAGGCAACAGCGAGGAAGAAAGTCCATATTCACACCCAATGACACGAGGGCGAGGAAGGAAGTCTATAATCACATCTGATGACCCAAAGGGGAAAGTTCACAATAACAGCTGGCGACGGTAAGGGGAGTCCATAATCACACCCAATGACATGCAGATGGTAAAGGGAGTCCATAACCAGGACTGTTGAGGCAACAGCGAGGAAGAAAGTCCATATTCACACCCAATGACACAAGGGCGAGGAAGGAAGTCTATAATCACACCCGATGACCCAAAGGGGAACGTTCACAATAACAACCAGCGACAGTAAGGAAAGTCCATAATCACACCCAATGACATGGAGATGGTAAAGGGAGTCCATAATCAGCAATGATGATGCAACAGTGAGGAAGAAAGTCCATTATCACACCCGACAATACAAGGACGAGGAAGGAAGTTTATAATTACACCTGACGACAAGCAGACGATAAGGAAAGTCAATAACTACATCCAGTGACATGGCAGTGTAGAGGAAATTCCATAATCACAACCAATGACACGTGGAAAAGGAGGACAGTGCATAACCACAACAAATGACGCAAGAGCGAGCAAGAAAGTCTATAATCACACCTGAGGGCATGAGGAGGAAAGTCCACAATTACACCTGATGACATGCAATTGATAAGGGTAGTCCATACTCATGCCAGATGATGCAACAGTGAGAAAGAAAGTCCATATTCACACCCGCCGACACGAGGGAAAGGAAGGCAGTCTATGAATACACTCAAGGGCCCAAGTGTGAGTCTATAATCATACACGATGACACAATGATGGGGAGGGCTGTACATAATCACACCAGATGCCACAAGGGTGAGGAAGGATGTCCCTAACCACACCTGACAGCACAAGGAGAGAAGTCCACAATTACTCTTGACGACAGTCACTAATCACACTTATGACATGAGGGTGGGGAAAGAAGCCTATAATCACACATGATGACACAAGAGTGCGTCCATAATCACACCAATGACACGAGGATGCAGGAGAAAGTCTATAATCACATAACCAATGACACGAGGAAGGAAGTCTATAATCATGTCCGAAAACATGAGGAAGAAAGTTCAAAATTATATCTGATAACACACAGATAGATGATAAGGGAAGTCCATGATCACGCCTAACTGCACAACAGTGAGAAAGAAAGACCATAATCGTATCCAATTGAAGGAGCATGAGTAAGGAATTCCACACTCATACCCGATGGCACAAGGATAAGGAGGTACATCCACAATGACACAGCCAATGAGATAAGGGGGAGGAAGAAAGTCTATAATCACAACCAAAGACACAAAGGAAGTCCAGAATCACACCGACTAAACAAGGGTGAGGGAGGAAGTCTCAAATCCGACTTGATAACACAAATGGTGTACATAATCACCATCAAAGACACAAACGCAAGGAAGAGCCCTGGAAATAAACGCAACGACACACTGTCGTGAAGGTCAGTCTATAATAACGCCAGTGACAGAACAATTAGAAAGGATATTCATAGTCACACCAAGTGACTCAAAGTCATGGAAGGAAGTCTATAATCACATCTAATGACAAGGCAGTGAGGAAGGACATTCAAAATCACACCTGCCTACACAAGAATGAGGAATTAAGTAATTAATCAGACCCGATGACAAGAAGGAAGTCCATAATCACACTCATTGACACAAGGACAAGGAAGGAACTCTGAGAATACACCCAACAACCAACAGGCTTGATGCAAGTCTATGATCACACTCAACAAGGAAGGAAGTCCTTAATCACACCCAAAGACAGAAAGGTGAGAAGGGAAGTCCAGAATCATACCGAATGACACATGGGCAAGGGAGAAACTCCTGTATCACACCAACGACATGGAGACAAGGAAGGAAGTCCTTAATCACACCAATGACACAAAGGTGAGAAGGGAAGTCCAGAATCATACCGAATGACACATGGGCAAGGGAGAAACTCCTTTATCACACCAACGACATGGAGACAAGGAAGGAAGTCCTTAATCACACCAATGACACAAAGGTGAGAAGGGAAGTCCAGAATCATACCGAATGACACATGGGCAAGGGAGAAACTCCTTTATCACACCAACGACATGGAGACAAGGAAGGAAGTCCTTAATCACACCAATGACACAAAGGTGAGAAGGGAAGTCCAGAATCATACCGAATGACACATGGGCAAGGGAGAAACTCCTTTATCACACCAACGACATGGAGACAAGGAAGGAAGTCCTTAATCACACCCAATGACACAAAGGTGAGAAGGGAAGTCCAGAATCATACGGAATGACACATGGGCAAGGGAGAAACTCCTTTATCACACCAACGACATGGAGACAAGGAAGGAAGTCCTTAATCACACCAATGACACAAAGGTGAGAAGGGAAGTCCAGAATCATACCGAATGACACATGGGCAAGGGAGAAACTCCTTTATCACACCAACGACATGGAGACAAGGAAGGGAGTCCTTAATCACACCAATGACACAAAGGTGAGAAGGGAAGTCCAGAATCATACCGAATGACACATGGGCAAGGGAGAAACTCCTTTATCACACCAACGACATGGAGACAAGGAAGGAAGTCCTTAATCACACCCAATGACACAAAGGTGAGAAGGGAAGTCCAGAATCATACCGAATGACACATGGGCAAGGGAGAAACTCCTTTATCACACCAACGACATGGAGACAAGGAAGGAAGTCCTTAATCACACCCAATGACACAAAGGTGAGAAGGGAAGTCCAGAATCATACCGAATGACGCATGGGCAAGGGAGAAACTCCTTTATCACACCAACGACATGGAGACAAGGAAGGAAGTCCTTAATCACACCAATGACACAAAGGTGAGAAGGGAAGTCCAGAATCATACCGAATGACACATGGGCAAGGGAGAAACTCCTTTATCACACCAACGACATGGAGACAAGGAAGGAAGTCCTTAATCACACCAATGACACAAAGGTGAGAAGGGAAGTCCAGAATCATACCGAATGACACATGGGCAAGGGAGAAACTCCGTTATCACACCAACGACATGGAGACAAGGAAGGAAGTCCTTAATCACACCAATGACACAAAGTTGAGAAGGGAAGTCCAGAATCATACCGAATGACACATGGGCAAGGGAGAAACTCCTTTATCACACCAACGACATGGAGACAAGGAAGGAAGTCCTTAATCACACCAATGACACAAGGAAAAGGAAGGAAGTCCATAAAGATCCTGTAAAACACCCGGGAATCAATGGAAGACCTTGAGCATGCCAGTAACATGAGGACAAGAAAGAGCACTCATAATCATTCATTACAACACAGGGATGCGGAAGAAAGCCTTTAAGCACACCCACGACACAAGGTTTAGGAAGGAAGTCCACACGGCCCGGGAGGATAGCTCAGGGACAATGCATTTGTCTTGGGAGCAAGACATCGCAGAGTAACAAAGATTTGAATCCCGATCCCGTGCTTAGAGACTGGTATTAAGCACATTACAAAAAAGAGTGATTAATTAATAATCATCCATTACAACAGAAGGATGAGGAAGGGAGCCCTTATGCACACAGACAACACGGTGATAAGGAATGAAGTCCATAATACCACATGATGGCAAATACAGAGGTCCATAAGCACACCTGATGACAAGAAGAGGAAAGTCCACAATGACAATGAATGACGTCCATCATCACTCCTGATGTTACAAGAGTGAGGCAAGAAGTCCATAAACATACCCACTGACATGAGGATGAGAAGGGAAGTCCACAATCACACTCGATGAAATGAGGGTGAGGAAGGAAATCCCTAATCACAACCCAAATTCTCGGCTCTGTTGATTGCTAAACGTAATCCACTTCCCTTACGGTCCCATGATACCTGTATGCCTAAGCCAGCGGATGTTAAAAAGAGCAAAAAAGGTCTGCGTGGGCATATGAAATGGGTAGAGGACCCAGTTGCCATGGGGTGGAAGGCTCTCTTCTTTTTGGGGAAAGTACTGGTGTTGGACGAAGGACATCTCCATGCCTAACATTGTCTTTGCCCAACACAGAAAATACGCTGGGTAAGATTTGTTGATGTGAGCTATGCACTCAGCATCATGTAGCCCCATACTCCCAAGTGTGTTTTTGTTTGATCAGAGGAGGGTATGGACATGCTTGATTAGATGGTCAGAGAAGGGAATGGACATGCTTGATAAGATGATCTGAGGAGGGAATGGACATGCTTAGATGATCAGAGGTGGAAGTGGACATGCTTGATTAGATTATCAGAGGAGGGAATGGACATGATTGATTAGATGATCGGAGGAGGGAGTGGACATGCTTGATTAGATTATCAGAGGAGGGAATGGACATGATTGATTAGATGATCGGAGGAGGGAATGGACATGCTTGATTAGATGGTCAGAGGAGGGAATGGACATGCTTGATAAGATGATCAGAGGAGGGAATAGACATGCTTGATAAGATGATCAGAGGAGGGAATGGACATGCTAGATGATCAGAGGAGGAAGTGGACATGCTTGATTAGATTATCAGATATGGGAATGGACATGATTGATCAGTTGATCAGAGGAGGGAATGGACATGCTTGATTAGATGATCAGAGGAGGGAGTGGACATGCTTGATTAGGTGATCAGAGGGGGGTATAGACATGCTTGATTAGATGATCAGAGGAGGGAGTGGACATGCTTGATTATATTATCAGAGGAGGGAATGGACATGATTGATTAGATGATCAGAGGAGGGAGTGGACATGCTTGATTAGATGATCAGAGGAGGGAGTGGACATGCTTGATTAGATAATCAGAGGAGGGAATGGACATGCTTGATTAGATGATGGCTTGGTTCGAAATTTCCTGTTGAATGGCTGTGATTCCCGACGGTCAGTGAGGTACTGTCTTGACAGGGGGGCTGCCAGCAGCGGCCACCACCACCACATGTTATACTCAAATCTATTCCAGATGTTTTAAATATTTAGAAACACATGAAAGAGTCTGTCCTTTGAAATGTTGCCAAGGCCCCTGAAGTGTATCAATGGGGGTTTAAGGAGTTTGTGAAAAGAAAGGAAAGATCACACGTGTGCAAGCCGTGGATTGCAGAAAACACAAAAATTGAAACGGGTAGAATAAAAGTAGGGTGGTTTCTACATTTGAGGATAGGACTTCTTTTTATACCTTCCCTCTGGATTTGCACCCTCTCCTACAGTACTCCTACAGTACTTCAGGATTACTGTCTCGGGAGGATAGCTCAGGCACAACGAGCTTGCCTGGGAAGCAAGAAGACGCGGAGCAACACAAGTTCGATCCCCAGGTTCGCGCCTAGAAACCTCTGGGTATTAAGCGTGTTATAAATAACCAATTACAATTACAATTACTGTCCCAAAAAAGAAAGCACTAGCAGCGAACATAAACCTAGAACCCCAATTCTCTACAAAGAACAAAGGGTGGGAGCAGCAGATAAGCTAAGGGGTGCCAAGGACGGAACCCTAAGAATGACTAGTCCATGAATAAAGCCCAAGCGGTTGCATAGCTAGAGGGCCACGGGGCTATGTTTGGGGATGCGGACATTGTTGGAGCAGAGTCATGCCAAGAGACAAGGGACTCACAGCGGCGTGTGGCATACATAACATTGACATCAACATCAAATAAGGACTCTGATGACAGCAAACACTAAATGCCATTTGTTTGAGAACTCATCATTGGAAAAGTGTACATGCCCAATACTCTGTAGAGCTCCCTCATGCATATGGTCAAAGTACAGATTGTGGCAGAGTGGAATGAATACAACTCGAATTAATTGCATATCCTTTGTCTCCAATAATTCTCCATACCTGTGTTAATGGCCTGCATTTCTCCATACCTTTACCACAGCCTTTCTTGCCTTTCCATTCCTTTTTAGGGGAATTGTAATCCCAGAATTCCACCTCTCTCCATGTTTCACATTCGTGGACCACATATTCCTGGACCATTTGGTTTCTTTTAGACGTCTTAGTCATTTAATTGACTTTCTCTTTGTCAGAGAGTTGACAACATCGGTGTTCTGTCTTTCCCCGCTTCTCGCTTCTGCTCAAAACAACTCTTTGTAACTTAGGGAGTTTGATTCCACTAGCAAAGTGTCTCCCTCGTTCCTGAGCTTCTCCCAACTATCATGTCTCAAGATAATGCTTTAAGGCAACACACTCCGGAAACTCGGCAGTTGTAATCTACGCCACACAGCACCTCGTTGCACGGCCCATGAGCGCAGCATTGACATCATAGACAGCATAATTTATGACATCACTTATGGTGTTATTGATTACATCACTTAAACTACAGCACGCGCACGACGTTGTTTCAGATGTGATGACATATGACATCACATATGACGTCATCAATGGAATCACTGCAAACAACGCTTCTGACTGAAAACATGTCCATGCTCTACTACAAGGCGTGAAGCATATATTCTATAGCTTTGCATTTAGTGGATACTAACAGAGATGCAAAATGCCCTGTTAGTAATTCAGGCGTATTTAATGGATTGCAGAAAAGTATTTTTCCAGCATCAAAAACAAATGACTAAATACCTTTTCAAATGTGATTCGATCTCCAGATTCAAATACACGAGAAAGAGTGCCTCTCTAAGCGGGTCTATGTGATCACTGCGACCCCCATAATTGCGATAGATGAAAAGGCCAACTTTTTTATTTTTATTTAACCCCCTTTACACCACATACATATGCAGGGGGAGACACTAGCAGCCCCCCCATGTTACTATAATATCACACACCCCCCTCACATATATATATGTAGTGTAAGAGGGGGTGCTAAAAAAGAAGTCGGAAATTTCGTCCGTCACAATTGTGAGGGCGACATTTTGGACCATTACCCTCTGAGTAGCTCATTACATCCTCTGACCTTGTAGTAGTAGTGTTATGTTGCTTACATTGGGCCTCATTCTGACCCTGGCGGTAAGGGGTTGTACAGGAGGGCGGAGCGTCTTCTGACGGGCCCATGGGTCAGAACTCGAGTACATGTAAGACAAGATAGCTGCACCTCGAGGAGGATGGGGTGCAGGGTTCTCTTACTCCAGCACAATTCAATAAGGGCAACTCAATAGTTTGGCAAAGGGAAGTCCGTTTAATGACAAGTACAAAAAACAGGGAAACAAATGGAAATCAACAGTGTTGTGATCGCCTGTCTCGCTTTAACTTCCACAAATCTGCAATCGGCAGCAACAGTTATACTCAAAACTCGTCATCACTGACGTCTAACTCTAAAAGCTTGTCATGCAATATTATTGGTTGGAAAAGGTAACTTAAGTATAGGTGGTATATGTGTATATGATAATAGAGCGTGAGAATTGGATAGCTCTTATCGGGTGGGCGTCTACATCCATCCCTCCACATCACACGTGATAGACGTCACTACAAGTACGACGTCTCTTTGGTCCTACAGCTATAGGACCCAAGATTATTTGGTCCATTGTGATTGGGCAGGTTACACCCCTAGACATAAATCTCCACTTTAATTAGCAGCATGCAGAATGGACATCCAGGTGCCTTGTGCCCCAAGAATCACCCTGCCTTTCTTCCATCAATCAGTGCTTTAGGGCTATGTGTCAATTAGTTGGCTGAGGATGGTCTCGAAATGGTTGTCTCTTATCAGGAAAAGTTATGGCCTCCTCAGGTTCTGGGTGACATCATGCGTTGGTACCTCTGCACACCTGGCCGGTCACATGTTTTTTCACCATCAATCTGCTTCATTTTCCCTCTATTTCATGTATTTGATTCCTCTGTAGCCTCGCCACCTGCCTGGGGCGTCTTTATCTCGACCTTCACTGGCTGGCTGGTATGCTCTGAAGTTTTGATTCTCCGAGGTTGCTGTTCTCCTCCCTTCCTTAGGTTGATCTCGAATTCCCAGGCATGAGCTGCTTCTTACTGAGTTTCGATTCCGCTCGTTCCTCTGGTTTTGGCTGGAATATGAATCTTGGCCTTGTTAGCCCCTTGCAGCATGGGCTTTAATTCTGCTTTACAAAATGGAGTCGCACTTGTATACTGTGCTTCATTGAGGTAGATATATAATTGGCGCATGCCGCTCTATCCTTCTACTAAGCATTGCAAGCAGTTCTGTTTTCTTAGCTTTGTGCGTTCCGAGGCTATTTACAAGCGTTAGCTGGTTGACTACTTCCATCTTGCTTTGCAGCTACGTTTCCTTACGTCTCTTTATGTATCAATATTGTTTCTTCTTATAAATCCATTATATCATTATTCTTTCCATTTCGTCCTTGTACGTCATCTTTCGATTGTTGTTCGTGTTCATGTTATCCTTTTCGTTCATCGTTTATGCATCTGTATGACTGTCCAGGCTCCTATGTCGTCACCATTTACAGTCCATTAGGGCACTTTGGGTCTCTTCGCGGACGGCCTGTAAGTAGTCTTCACTTCGGGCAAGCTGTTGGTACGGTTGCCTCAGAGGGTACCAAGCTGCCCATGGTTGTCTGGTTATAGGCACTTCAACAGGTATTGCTCTTCAGAGTCCAAGTGCAGCTCTCTGTTGGTTCCTTTGTTCCTCATACGTCACATACTTTGGCGAGTATGCTCCTGGTAACTCAAAGTGGGGGGCAGGCCATGTCTGGGACCTCCTCTACAGGATTAATGGCACCAGTAAGGATGCCGGTGCCGTTAAACCCTTACCGCCACATTCCAAGGTCCCTTAGCACCAGGGAGCTAATAACGGGCCTGCTATTAGCGGGCCCGTTATTAGCTCCCTCCCCATTCCCATTGAGCCCTATGGGGGCTCGAATGGGAATGGGGATGGGTATTTTGAATGGGGATTTACAGGGTCCTCCAAGGTTGGAATGACCCGGTAAGTCCCCATTCAGGGAACCCAGACCCGGACCGATTTTGGAGGCAGCCAAGGCGGTAATAGCACCATGGCTACCTCCAAACTCATAATGAGGCCCATTGTCCTTTGTAGGTCCAGAGGCGTAGACAAGGTGGGGCCTGAGCTGGCAAGACCCACCCAATATCTGTAAATTCCTGCAGTGTGGGCATTTACAGATGTTAATGTGACTGCGGCGGGCCCAACTACCTTAGCTTCAGGCCCCACCTGTTAGACAATCCTGGCTACGCCTCTTTCTACATATATATAAGCAGGAGCATTTTGCATTACTTGGGACAACCGTCTCCATGGTTGAACAGAGAGAAACTCTTGATGTGATGTGAAAAACAAATAGAAATAAAGTGTTTAACATGATTGCATCCCTTCCTAGTATAACTTGTACATCTAAGATGTATCTATTCATTGAACGGGCGCTGGAATTTACAATCTATGTATTGCAGTGTAGTTTAATTGGATTATAATATGTATTGACGACTGTGAATTTTTGGATGTTTTCATAGTATGTGTATGTATTTCACATTGTGTTATGTTTGTATGCAATATCTGTAATTGTTTGCTAATCCTCTTTCATGGGTCTTTATTGATAACCGATATTTTATTTCTATCGCGCTCGTACACAGATCGCGACAAGGCAAGGTAGGGGAACAGGGGAGAACAAAACAGCGATCTTGCTAGGCCCAGTGACATTGAGAACGCGCAAGTGCATGGGAGAGTGGGAGGGGAAAAGTGCATGGAAGGGGAGAAGTGGAAAGTGCGAAGCAGAGGAGAAACAGATAAATAATAATAAATAAATAATAAAGGCAACAAACAGTGGTAGTGCAGCCAGCAATTTGCAAGTGCTAGGTTTAAGGCAGCAGACAGGGTCGGTCTGATAATTGCAGGAAGAAAAAGGGGGAGGGCTGCAAATTGTCTTCTTCTTAAACAGGAAAGGGAACCTGTTGCCTCTCATTGGCATTAGCAGAGGCGTAGCCAGGACTGTCTGTCTAACAAGTGGGGCCTGAAGCTAATGTAGTTGGGCCCACGGCATTGACATTAACATCGGTAAAGGCCCTCCCAGTGCTGCTGAGTGGGCATTTACAGATTTTGGCTAGGCCTTGCCCGCTCAGGACCTGTCCTGTCTACCCCTCTGGGCATTCGTGTTCTTCTCTGGCATGCTGCGGGGGCATAGTCACAGTACTCAGAACGTTGACTGCGTTCATGCCATCCTACGGTCGCTTAGACTGTGCGCCATAGTGACTAGTTCCCAACTTAGTAAACAGAGCTTCCATGGCAAAGGTGCCCATTTAAGGAGAGGGAGGATCAAACCATGTAACTGGCCTGGTCTGTCTTTTGTGTGTAATATTCTTTCATAACTGTCTGGCACAAGATGGCAGAATGTAAGGGAGGAAAGGTGGCACTACTGTGAAGTATGTAGCGTTGGATGTGGAGGTAAGACAATCGATGCACTTGTCTTCACGTGGTTCCTTTTACACAAGAGTAGGTAGTGCATTTTCGTTTAAATAGTTATTGAAATAATAACTCTGTCTTACTTTCAGATACGATCTGCCCTTCCCGGGATGCCCTCGCTGATGTCATCAGAGTGCTGTGGGTTCCAGGGATGACGTCATACGTGATGTCATAAGAACTTTTTTTTATGTTTTTACGTTTATGCTTTATGTTTTTCCATTCTCATGGGATGTGCAGCAGGGGGCTCGAGGTAAAGCGGGCACAGCTTACAATTCTGGGGTTTTGTTGCGTTAAAGCAGTACCTTAACACCACTTCAACTCCTGAATGGCAATGCTTTTGTTTTCTAGAACTGTGCAAAGTTAGCTGTCTCATAACGAACGTTGTTTCAGTGAATTTCAAGGAGTTTGCTGTGCTGTATCTCACACCACCTGTGCTACTCTATTTATTTTCTCTTGATATCACCAGTGATGACATCTTTGCTGTTATCACTGTGCTCATAAACTGCACAGCATGGGGTTTGGATTTAAACATGCATGTTTGGGGTTTTCTAGTGTAATATACATATAGATATATATAGCATCAGGGCCTGCCTGCAAGAGGAAGAACTAAGCAGACTTTGCCCTGAGCCAATGGCAATGCTACACTGTGTCCAATGGGCGGATTGGGTAGAGACAAACTGCACAGCACAGGACTAGGCTGAAGTCAATCCCTGGACTAACAGGTCTATGGTCTAATGTCAATAGCAACCTTTCCCGCCTGCCGGAAGAACAATCACACATATTTTGCCATGAACCAGCCAGACAGGGGAGAGTAAGGGGAAGGCCTTGTCTTCTCCGCTTGTCAGATTCCGTTCAGGCAACTTGGGGTAAACATGTGTCGGTAAAGTCACAAGGGCGAAATATTGAGACCAGATTTCTAGAAAGTAACCCATGCTGCTTTTTTAAAATAAACTCCTCACATGCTGCCAAGGTTTAGGCATAGCCATACAGTCACAAACTTACCTAAAGATTATTTCTTGACAATCACCCCAACTTACGTCCATCGTGACCTGGAAGTGTGCACAAAGGCATGCAGCCCCCCACAACCCCCCTTTCAGCAATTTCCCTAACATCACATTCACTAAAAAACTAAAAATGAAATGACAAATGTGTCACACCGCTGTTGCATGACCCATCGCCAACCCAAATCCACCGTTTCCTCCCCCAAAACTCAAGTTAGCTTTGCCTCTATATAGCCGTCATACCTTCGAAAACAGATATGTGCCTGTTGGTTATGCTTTTTTATGCCTTCATTTCCACATATACACACATATTATTTTGCTAGTAATGGCAGTCGAAGCAAACATGTCCATGATGACTGTGCCACTATATACCATTATTCCATGTACTAATTATAATAATAATTGTTATTTTGTAATGCGCTTAATAACGGAGACCAGTTTCTAAGTACAAGACCGGGATGTGAACCTGTGTTGCTTTGCGTTGTCTGGCTTCCAAGAAAAACGTGTTGCCTGTGACCTCGCCTCCAGACACCTATGTGTGCTCTTCTCATTGTGCCTGTAATGCCATTGTAAAAAACGTTGCCATGCAAGCTGTGTCCATACATTAGTATTTCCATCTAAGAACACACTCATGCTTCCTTTGCCATAATGCCAGTTATGCCACTCTTTGAAATAATATCCATGCTGCCTGCAGCAATACACCAGCGATCCTCCATCATTGCAACCTCAAGTTCACCTTCACCATAAAGCCAGTAATAGCACTCTGTAAAAACATGTCAGTGCTGGCTGCATACATGTGTACCTGTATAACCAGGTATGAGCAGACACATGTCGTATAACAACACAGCCATTTGCACTTTCCCCATAATGGCAGTAACACCACTCTAAGAAAAGATGTCCATGGTGGCTTCATCTATATCTATACCAGCATCCACTCACACTCCTCATTTCCAAGTTAAACCACATTCCTGACACTGTTGCCTATGTATAGATTGTCATTGTCTTGCCACTTTAGTTCACATTTTACAGTACTGGTGCCCCCAATACAAATCTACATTGTCACTTTAAAACACTTTCCTAACATTGTTACCCCCAATATAGCTCATCATTGTCACGTTGAAACATGTTCATGGTACTGGTGGTACCCCAAGCGTATGTCCTCATTGGCCATTTAAATCATGTGCACATGTTGTGCCTTCGTTATATGATAGTACTGCCTCACTTTGAGGACCATGATGCTCCCAAGGTATTTCATCATTATCACTTTACAACACATCAGGAGCGTGGTGCCCACAATATATGTTATCGCTGCCATGTTTAAACATGTTCATGAGGCAGGTGCTGCTAACGTATGTCTACATTTTCACTTTAAATCTGTTTCATATCACAGATGCCCCCAAAGCATGGTCAGCTGTGCCACCTTTATTCAATTTCATGACTCTGGTGTCCCCAGTTTAAATCTCAGCATGGCCACTATCAATCTGTATCATGTTGCTTCTACCCCCAATACAAGTGAGCAGTGTCACCTTAAATCACTTTCATAAAATAGGCTTAGCACTGGGCTGCTGTGCCTCCAGCAAACACACACACACACATACACACACACAGATGTTCGAAGACACCTGAACCTCTCGCATACGCATACGCTCGCAGACACCCGCAACTCCCACACACATCATACACAGACTCTCAAATGTGCGCAATCATTCCAGATCTCTTGCACACACACACACACACGCACGCCCACACAGGTTACGTGAGTATGCGGGGTCAGTGGCGGTGACGCCAAATGCATAAGTCTTCTTCACTCTGCATAGCAGGGCCGGCGGAGATGGCACTCACAAAGACCTATGGGCAGCTCTCTTTCAGCCCAGAGCTTCCACCTCAGTGGGAGGCATTCTGCTGGGGCCTGGCCCGGCCAATCCTTCTGCCTGCCACTCATGCACACCTCAGTCGGGTGGAGGCCTGATGGCCAAGGGCCCAACGGGGCCTTTCGCTCTGGCAACCACCTCTCACACAACCACATCTCGCACCGCAAGCCGCATGCACTTCAGCACACCGCAACAACACATAAACCACCCCAACAGCACAGGAGGACTGACATCACTCCGATACTTGCACCAAAGCTCAGTGCACGGTGTATACCGAGATGAAGCTGCCAACAGAACACCACTCCTCTCACTATCCTACTCCCTCTTCATCCTACTAACCCATCCCACCTTCTCCTTTGCAGATCCGCCTGAGCACCTGGGGACCAACTCCGTTGGTGACGGTGCACGGTACAAACACCTTTTACATTGATCATTTAACAAAGCTGGTGGTGGACCCCTAATGGCTACTTGGAGGTGAACAGAAACGTCTGTTCATTCCCCAGATCAGCATAGGGACAGGGAACTAAAAAAAATATATTATCAATTTGAATATTAACTCTTCCACTAATTCTTTTCAAAAATCAAAACTCTACAAAACAAGATGGTAGAGTTTTGCTTTTGAATAGCTTCTTCTAATGCGTCATTGGAGATATATATATCTATACATAGATATATATATATATATTATATACGTTTTCGTTTCGTGGCAAGGGCACACAGCTCTATGCTTAGTTTAATCTCAGGAGGATAGCTCAGGGGCAACGCACTCGCCTTGGAAGCAAAAGCAAAGCAACACTGGTTCGATCCCCGGGTCAGCGCTTAGAAACCTCTAGGCATTAAGCGCATTATAAATAACCAAAGTGCTAAAGACCCACCAGATAACCAAAATTAAAAGGGGCACAGGAACCCTGACATTGGATTGGCTATGTGGGATATTTGTTTAAAAAGGGACAGGAGAACCAAATACAATATACCCAGTGCGATAGTGGTTTGTTTGACAATAGAGTTAATACTATTATCGAATTGGCATCAGACGGGCATGAATGCTTTGTGGATATTATAATATTTAGATTCGGAGGGACTATATGACGTGTTGGTGCAGAAGACTGGCATTGAAGTAATTGAATGCTATGGGCAGGATGGAATGCAGCTGTCAATCATCAGTGGTGCATTATGGCCTGTGGAAAAGAGGTGGCCGCTTTGGGAATGGGAAGCATGACAGCCTAATAGCAGGAAATCATCCTGGCAGACGAGAGAGGATCTGCTTAGAATCCCACCGGTGCTGGGGTCTGCCCAGAGTTTGGAACTGGGGTCTATGTTATGTCATGTGGTGTTTGTGTCAAAGCTAGTTCCTTTACAGGAAAATCAAGAGGGCCATGGGTCCATTCACCAAATGCCAGAGGACCACAGCATTCCAATTACATGCTATCATGGAGCCAGCTGGATTTAAGACACATGCGACTATTCTAGTGCTATTAGGTACAAGTCTAAGGCATACCTCTCAAATCACACGCTCTTGGCGGGTGTCAGCCTTCTTGTAATCAGCTGACTCAACCGCCCAGACCCCTAATTGCCCATACACTTCAATGGGCTCGCACCCGCCAAAACTAAAATTGGGTGTTCTCACCAGCTGTGTCAACACAAAAGATTAAGAGGTAGTTATTAGGTATTAGCGGGCCAGTGTTGTTCCTTCACAGGCCAGAGAAAGCCTCCTTTAGTCATCTGTCCAGGGAAACTTCCCATATGTGAGTATCCTTCCAGTTAGCACCCTGGGGGGACTGGCACTAGCCAATCAGGAGACTAGGATCATTGGCTGCATCTGACGGTATGAGCCTAAGTTCCATTCCCCCGAGCCACCATTTTGTTTTGTTGGCTTGTGCTTCATCAGACAGAGACAGGCAGGGAAGTGTTCCTGCCTGTCTCTGCCCCATCTATCCATATCTAGCTCCCCCCAGCCCACCAGATCACGGTCCCCCACTCAAACCCTTACTCTCACTCACCTGCCCTGCCACCTGTAAATGCTCGCCTCTGTGTCATGGCTCTGGAAACAGTAAATGGACTACCACCCTTTGCTGTTTCTAGCATCAGCTATTTTTGTTTGTATTTTCTTTTTTTCAGGAAAGGGGGCATGGGTGCTGTCCCGTTTTCCTTTTTTTAAAGAATACTATTAGCACCCCGGATAATTACCTGCTTCTGGGGCAGGCTTAAATGGTAACGGACCTGAGCCCTTTCCACAAGTGTCGACCATTACTGGCCAAGCCCGCCCCAAAACCATGAGCTCAATATTATTGGAGTGTGTGATATGGCACCTCCAAAGCAAAAGGGGAGGGTCTCGGGAATTGAAACACTGGCACTGCCCTTTTTGATTGTGGCAGGTCAGGGGGGCACATGGAATTACCCTTGAGTGGCAGACAAGTCTGCCAATTCTCTCAAAGAGTGAAAGTCTTCAGGCCAAGCGCTCCCCGCATGTTGGTCCCCAGACGTAATAAAGCCAGGCCATGCTTCCACACCACGACCCTCTTCTGCCAACCTGCCTGGCTGTGGCAGAACCCTAAGAACATGACATCTGCCGTGTCGCAGGTCAGAGCATCGACATCCTGACAGAAGATGTGCAGCCTGTCACTCAAAGCTGACAGCCCTCAAGCACAGTGCCTGGAACCCTGAGGGTCCTTGCCCTTGCCCTGGGCAGCATGAATCCTGTGAAGGGAGGCTGGCAATGTCCAAGGCGCCTCCAGAAGCTGCATACATGCATGCACCCGGACCTTCTGACCCGTGCTTGGGCCAGCCCTGGCAGTGCCAGGTCTAGGCTTGCAGTTGGTATAAGTCTGCTAAGGAGTCAAGGAGGGCTATGAAAAAGAAGCCTGGCCTCCTTGCCAAAGCACTGTCTCCGGTGCACTTGTCTCGTGAAAGCATGGTTAATCTTTCTTGTACCAGCACTGGCCTTTGGAGACCTTGCTTTAGTGAGCACAATTTGGAAGTGATTGCCTGCTGGGGCCCCATCTACCAGCCAAAACTGAGTACAAAACGAACTCAACCTCAAGATACAACCACACTGACCACAACTGCTGAGGCAGCCCCTGCCCTGCCGGGCCACAGCACCAGGTCAAGCTGGGGTGCCTGCATAAATACCGAGAACATGTCTGGCATCTTTAGACAACTCATATTAATAACACTGGCCAACCAACTTGCATTCCAGTGCCCTGCAACCCCGTACCCCCCCCCCCATTGATGGCTATATGGAAATACTGGTCATGCTAAACTGCACACCATTGGCATGACTAAGTCTGTACAATATCAACGAGTATTATTTTCAATGATGTCCTTAACATTCAGTTTCATATAGTCCCAGTTTACTCGGGATCATACAAAACAGAGAATGACCAAAAATTCGAATACCAAAATACAAAAATTCGAGAACCCCTTTATACCACATATATCTGGGGGGGTGGGTAAAGTAGATAAAAAAGGTCGAGGGGTATTGGGGGCCGGCACAAGGGTTCTCCCCCAGCATATATATGCAGTAAAAAGGCATACAAAAAATCGGTATTTTGGGATTCGAAATTATTTGTTCGCAGTATTCGCATGGATCGGTTTATTCAGAACTGTGACCACGTGCTACACTGCACCTTCCACCGCCCCAACCCCCTCCTGCAGAACCCCTCGACCAACTGGCCAAAAGTGAGGCAAGGGAGCCCAGGTGGCACTTTATTTGCATCTGAGCAGATCCACACACACACAGCATAGTGGGCACTGGGATTTATCCACCTGCCCCCTCCCCAGCATGGTCCAGTGAATTCCCTCCACCCAATCTTACAGATGCATCCCGCCATCTCGCTGTTATCCCTCCACCTCACGTTCTCTCTATCAGCCCTCACCTTTCCTCCACTGCCCCCACCCTTCCATTATCGCAGACATGGCCCGCATTAGTCATTACCACATTAGTCATGGGCTGGTGACCGGGTTCACATGTGTGAAAACCCTACCATCCCTAGCCAGAGGCTGACAAATGAAGACGGTCTCTCACACTTAGGGATTCTAGGAGGGGAGCAAACCTGGTTTATATAGAACACGTACACTAAACTGCTCCCAACCTTTTGCTCTCTATGGTGACGAGTCTCTAGGGGCTTGTGGCTAGAGTTTCACTCATATTCTAACTCCATCTCAACCTGGTATTCTAACTCCACCTCAACCTGGGTGCCTATTGTTTTAGGAGTATTCAACCTAACCAACGAGGCACACCATTCTCAACACTAGGCAATTAATTCTATTTTATTCAGTACAAAAATAAAACACAAGTTCAGTTAAAAACAAGTTAAAGTGAGTTTTGCTTGATAAAGTGGCCAGTGTATCCCACCTTATAAGTGACTTTGTGCAAAATGCAAACAAATATTAAAAACTAGCTGGGGTACTCGGCGTTGCCCTTGTCCTGATCAAGTGGTGTCTCATGGGACCTGGAGGATGTTGCTCTTGTCCTCTTGTCAGCAAGTCTTGCTTCAGTTTGCTCTGGTGCCTCATGTGCCCTGGAGGATGTTGCTCTTGTCCTCTTGTCGGCAAGTCTTGCTTCAGTTTGCTCTGGTGTCTCATGTGCCCTGGAGGATGTTGCTCTTGTCCTCATGTCAGCAAGTCTTGCTTCAGTTTGCTCTGGCTTCTCATGTGCCCTGGAGGATGTTGCTCTTGTCCTCTCGTCGGCAAGTCTTGCTTCAGTTTGCTCTGGCTTCTCATGTGCCCTGGAGGATGTTGCTCTTGTGCTCTTGTCGGCAAGTCTTGCTTCAGTTTGCTCTGGCGCCTCATGAGCCCTGGAGGATGTTGCTCTGGTCCTCTCGTCGGCAAGTCTTGCTTCAGTTTGCTCTGGCTTCTCATGTGCCCTGGAGGATGTTGCTCTTGTGCTCTTGTCAGCAAGTCTTGCTTCAGTTTGCTCTGGCATCTCATGTGTCCTGGAGGATGTTGCTCTTGTCGGCAAGTCTTGCTTCAGTTTGCTCTAGCGCCTCATGTGCCCTAGAGGATGTTGATCTTGTCCTCTTGTGGGCAAGTCTTGCTTCAGTTTACTTTGGCTTCTCATGTGCCCTGGAGGATGTTGCTCTTGTTCTCTGGTCGGCAAGTCTTGCTTCAGTTTGCTCTGGCGCCTCATGTGCCCTGGAGGATGTTGATCCTGTCCTCTTGTGGGCAAGTCTTGCTTCAGTTTGCTTTGGCTTCTCATGTGCCCTGGAGGATGTTGCTCTTGTCCTCTTGTCGGCAAGTCTTGCTTCAGTTTGCTCTGGCTTCTCATGTGCCCTGGAGGATGTTGCTCTTGTTCTCTGGTCGGCAAGTCTTGCTTCAGTTTGCTCTGGCGCCTCATGTGCCCTGGAGGATGTTGATCCTGTCCTCTTGTGGGCAAGTCTTGCTTCAGTTTGCTTTGGCTTCTCATGTGCCCTGGAGGATGTTGCTCTTGTCCTCTTGTCGGCAAGTCTTGCTTCATTTTGCTCTGGCGTCTCATGTGCCCTGGAGGATGTTGCTCTTGTCCTCTTGTCAGCAAGTCTTGCTTCATTTTGCTCTGGTGTCTCATGTGCCTTCGAGGATGTTGCTCTTGTCCTCTTGTTGGTAAGTCTTGCTTCAGTTTGCTCTGGTGTCTCATGTGCCCTGGAGGATGTTGCTCTTGTCCTCTTGTCGGCAAGTCTTGCTTCAGTTTGCTCTGGCGTCTCATGTGCCCTGGAGGATGTTGCTCTTGTCTTCTTGTCGGCAAGTCTTGCTTCAGTTTGCTCTGGCGTCTCATGTGCCCCGGAGGATGTTGCTCTTGTCTTCTTGTCGGCAAGTCTTGCTTCAGTTTGCTCTGGTGTCTCATGTGCCCCGGAGGATGTTGCTCTTGTCCTCTTGTCGGTAAGTCTTGCTTCAGTTTGCTCTGGTGCCTCATGTGCCCTGGAGGATGTTGCTCTTGTCCTCGTGTCGGCAGGTCTTGCTTCAGTTTGCTCTGGTGCCTCATGTGCCCTGGAGGATGTTGCTCTTGTCCTCTTGTCGGCAAGTCTTGCTTCAGTTTGCTCTGGTGTCTCATGTGCCCAGAAGGATGTTGCTCTTGTTCTCCTGTCGGGAAGTCTTGCTTCACTTTGCTCTGGCATCTCATTTGCCCTGGAGAAAGTTTCTCTTGTGCTCTGGTCGGCAAGTCATGTTGCTGTTTGTTGTTGTGTTTCAGAAGCTCTTGATATTGATTTTCACTTTGCATCCGATGGAGCTTTTCCACGTGATGTTCGTTTTTTGTGCCGCATGTTTCAGTCACGCAATGGCTTCAGCACATTTGAGAAAATGTCCAAGTAAGATTGATTGATTGTGCTCTTTTCTCGTGAATGACCTTAGTCAAACTGTAACTTTGCCATTTCCCATATTTGGAGTGGCTAGTCAAAAACATTTTTTTTAATACCCATTAAAAATACTTTAATAAACACTTTTGAACTGTATACAGTAGTGATACATTTCAAAGGAATAACCAACACATCGAACATTTTGCTTCGGACACTTTTACAAATGTTGACTCCTTCTAGTACCTACTGTAGTGAATCGGGGTGAGCATCGGTAAATTAGGGTGTCTACGGTGTGAATTGTTTGCATCCAAACATAGACTACAATCTTTCCCCGGACAAATGAGGAATCCATGCTAAATTTGGTAGCAGTGGGTTCAACGGTCTGGATATGTATAGCCAGACAAACATACACACACACATACATACATTCAGCTGTATATATAAAGACTCAAAGGCATATTACAGTAAATTCAAATTATACAGATAACTTTTTTTAAAACAATTATACTTCCTAAAAGTCCACAGTTGTGTTTATAACAATTCCACAAAATATACTCAAGTAGTGATCTTGAATGCTTGTATCAGCAAGGTATCGTTATGCCTACCTTAGTGTTATTCACATTCAAAACACGACAATATAAGTGTTTGTCCAGAACCCAACATGTTTCGTTCTTCATCTCCAATATACAGAAAATTGTGGGATCTTCTTCAGGGGTAAAAAATCATGCAAAGGGCCTATTCTGGCCTATCTTCTGATAGCCATTTGCGGCTCTCGCATGGACGCTATGTACTAGTTTCTAAATATCAGAAAAATGAAGGCACTTGGGGCCAGATTACTGGATAATAGTGTTACGGTACGACATTGTTTCATCCCCAGTCTATTTTTCGATTATTTTTTTGCCAAACATTTTTCAACACTGGCACTGCCCTTTTTAATTGTGGCAGGTCAGGGAGGCACATGAAATTGTCCTTGAGTGGCAGACAAGTGTGCCAATTCTCTCCAAGAGTCAAAGTCTTCAGGGCCAAGCACGCCCCACATGTTTGGGTAGGAGTTTGGGTAAGGGGATATAAGGGATAGGGGGTAGGGAAAATAGAGAAAATTATAGGGGAGGAATGGATTGGGGCACCCCCCAAAAAATTTGATGAGTTTTTTTCAATAAAAATGATTCAGCAAACAACTCATCAAAAAAATAGCTGAAGTTGAAACAACATATCACCCAGTGGGTAATACCTATATATGAGGTCACCGTATATAATGTCTCTGGGAAAAGGTTGTGGCAACATTATATAGGTGATCATATATATAGGGACATGGGCGGGGATCGCGGGGGTGTCCCCGCTCCCCATGAAAAATAAAAAAGGGTTTGGGGGTTGCGGGGGTGTCCCCCGCATGTTCCATGTAATACTGTCCCCACAAAAAACAGCAATTTTTTGGCAATTTTTTGGCATGGCGATATTTTTGAGGGGATATTATTACGTGGAACCAACCAGTGTTACTTCTCAGGAGTAGGTTACTGTTAGGGAGAATTCTCTGTTTAGGCTGAATTTCCTAACCTAGTGAGTCCCCCAGCAGCTTTGCTGGATTTTTTGGGTTTTTATTTTCTCCTGCCAAGAGTGAGACTCTTTTCACCCTCACTCTTGGGCATGATTTGAGTGTGTTTCTTTGAATCTAGAAGTGTTTAATGGGCTATGGGGTCTTTTACTCCATAGGGCTTCATGTGTTTTTGTGATGTGTGTTACACAGCACCCTCAGTGCAGTGACATAGGGGTGTCATAATGACCCCCCAGTATAGACTCCATACCCTGGGACTGACTACTGTCCCCCAGGGCATGTAAAGTCACCATTGACTTTACTAGTCTTAAATTCTGAACAGAACCAGTACAAACCATCATATTGTGGATGTACTGGCTGGGGCAATTCGATTGCCCCAGGGTCTGTTAGTCGAGGGGGCACGTCTCCGTCCCCCCTGATCGAGTTTTGGCTGGTGGCAGTGGATACTACTTTTTATATTCAACCGCGAATATTTTCCTATAGGATTTCCCATTGTTTTAGGCTACTATCTTTATTTAATTATTTACGGCAGCCTCGAACATACCGCCGGTTTATTTAATTAATATTAATTCTCCGGTTGGTATTTTTTGCCAAAACTTGATTCTAAAATGGCATTTGTGTTCTCTTCTGTGACTCCAACCCAAGTCGAGCCCTTTGTTCCACTTTTTGGCGGGCTTCTCCGCAGAAGCCCTCCAAAGTGGTGCCACTCTGTCTGGGGTACTTAGGAGGGGTGGAGGGGAATTTAGGCACCCTGGACTGAGTTGCCTAGGCAACTCAAGTCGCACTCCATCCTGATTGGCCCAACTGGTGAGCCAGCCGGCTCACCACTTAGCATGTTTGAGTGACAGCTAGGCTGTGTGAATGGGGGTTTGCTGCATAAAAGCAGGACTTTGGGGACTGGAACTTCAGAAGTCGCCACAGGACCTAAGAATCCGACGAGGGAGAAGCTGAACTGACCTGCCACGACACTACCACCGGTGGAGCCCTGCTGGACTGCCTCACCACTTTTCCGTACGACAGAGGAGATCTCCCCCCGCAGAGTCTTCTTCCTTTGACTGGTGGGGATAACCAGTTTCACCATCTTTTCGCTTTCCCGATGTATCTCGTGGCCGCCTTGCCCGTGCCAAGCACCCCGGCAACCGGGATACCATGTTTTACCACGACCTCGAGACAAAGGTACCACCTTTAACCGGAAAACTCTGCGGCTGGTTTCTGCCCTGGTAGTGCAACGACCTTCATCTTTCCTCCAAGTTGAGATCTTCTCTTCCCCTGGACGACGACGCAACTTGCACCCACTACCAGGAACAACTGCCACCACTGGAGGATCCTTCCCACTTAAGGTACCGTGTCCCGCCTGGCTTCCCTTGCTACCGACTGTACGGGGTAGATTTAACCCCCGGCTTTCGAACCTGGGTTAGCCTGGGACACCTTGGTTAAACTTTTCTAAATCTCTCCCAACGCTTTTCTTAACCCTCTGCAAGACTTTTTCAGCCTAGTGTAACTGTGTGATCTTGGGCGCATTTGTGCTCTGCTCTCTCTAAGAGTGGGCCCAGCCTTTGGACTTTGGCTCACCAGTGACTTTTTGCTCTCTGCCTTGCTAACAGTGTTCTGGAATCGTAGAGTGGTGTACCTCTTTATATTCTGTCTTTTTTTTTTTTTTTATTTGTATATAATCATCTTAGATTTTTTAACAAAATTTCGAAAAGCAGTTGAAAAGGATACAAAAGTAAGAAGGTGAAGAAGAGATAAAGTCATTGCTGACTCTTAAAGATCTCGCTATTCTGTATTGCTTTGCCAGACAAGGTGTAGAACCAGTAAAACTTTTTCATTCAATCTTTTTCATTCAATCTGTGTTGGAATAAGCACGTTGAGGATGTATTTCATAATGTTTATGGTGGCCAACTGCCATGCCTGTTTATCTCCATCAAGCAGTTTGTTCCAACACGTTTCTTCCTTTTGAAGAGTAAAGTTTGTAAAAATATCTGTCGGGTATCTATCACGAATTTCTGTCGTCGATGGACAGTTCAAAAGTAGGTGGCGTATAGTTTCCGTGTCCCTAGTGGACTTGCAGAGACGGCAGCAGCTTGACAAGGATTGTTGTCTAATCGCCAGTATTTCGTTAGTTTCCAGGAGATTCAGTCTAATTTTTAAGAAGTAATTTCGGGCCGCTCTATTTGGAAATAGTTTCAGGAATGGTTGGATGGAGTCAAGTTTCTTAGAGAAAGGAGGGAGGTGGCTGTTGAGTTTATACTTGGATGCAAGGTCGTTGGTATTAATCCAGTCGAGTTCTTTGATTTTCTTGATAACTCGAACTGGGTTGGCAATGAGATCTTCTGTATTGCAGGCAACTGAGTCTAAGATGTTCAAAACTTTAGTTTCCCATCGAGTGAGCATATGACAAGTTCCCAGTCGGATTTCTTCACTTATCAACTGATAGGCGTGGGGCGTATCTTTCTGTCTGCATTTCCGATAGAGCATGACACTATTACAATCCACAATTGATTTTAACGAGGAGAGGGTTAGTTCACGTCTGATTACTGATATCGGAGTTGTTTTCGAGAGGCCCAAGATTGGGCGCCAGAAATTTGCTTCTAGTTTTGGCCATAAGTCGTCTGGAAGATTCGGCATTGCTTCGGCGCCATATGTCAAAGATGGAATAACTTTCCCTTTATAAAAATCTCTTGCAGGTATGATTGAGAATCTGCCGTATTTGATATCAATTGCCTTCCCTTGTGTGGCTAACTTGGTAGTTTTTGCTCGTAGGTGCTCTTGCATTGCTTTTTCCTTGTACGAGCTGTCTACAATAACTCCCAAGTATTTAAAGTTAGTGACTTTCTCGATGGTAGTTGTGTCTAGTTTCAAGTTCAGTGTGTATTTCTTTTTAGGGAATTTCTCTATTATCATCATTTTTGTTTTGGATTCGTTAATTTGCTAGTTGGCGTTGAAGACCAATAGGGGTGTTGTCCAGCAAGATTAGGACATCGGCGTAAAGTAGGCGACTAATTTGTTCTCCTCCGAGTTTAGGAGGGAAAGCTCGAATCTTTGTTTCAGTTTCTTGGAAGTCGCCTAAATAGGACCAAAACAAAGCCGGAGCCAATGGACAACCCTGTTTAACACCTCTGTTAGTTGCTATTGCTTCTGTTAATGTGCCTTGCTTATTTAGACGGACCCTCATGGTGGTGTTTGAATAAAGAGCTTTGATTGGGTTGAGTATGTCTAATGGACATTTCCATGAGGCAAGCTTTCTCCACAGCCTTTCTCGATCTACTTTATCAAAAGCCTGTGTGAGATCGACAAAGGTAATGTATAGACGTGGGCGACCTTCCCAGATTTTGCTTTTAAGGGCATTCAATATCAAAATGTTAGCGTTTGTCCCCAAATTCTTTTTAAAGCCAGTTTGGAGCTTGTCGTGACACGGGGCATCGTTGGCCCAGGTAGTGAAATGTTTTAACAGCAGGGACCCAAACATCTTGCCTATTGGATCAAGGAGGGCGATCGGACGATAGTTCGCTGGGTCTAACCTATCTCCTTTTTTATAGATAGGGACCACGTTTGCACATGTCCATGAGGGCGGGATGGATTTTGTGGCTGTGCAGCGTTTAAATATTTGGCTCAAGAGGGGAGCCCAGGTCTCTGGGTGGGATTTCAAGTCAAAGTTCGTAATGCCATCAGGACCGGGCGCACGTGATGGTTTTAAATTTTTAATTAAAGCTATAATGTCCCCAATGTTGTCCACGCTGATCCAGGGGGTATCCTTAGATTCCATCAGAGGAAATTTGGTAATTGGACTCTTAAAAAGAGTTTGGAAGTGGTTTTCCCAGGCCCGTTGACCAATTCCGTTTATTTGACATGGCCGATCTCCTGGTGCAGTTGAGTGGAGTAGGGTCCAAAAGTCTCTGGCATTGTTTCTGGTAATGGCCGTAAGAATGTTTTCCGCGTCTTGTTGATACAACTTATGACAGTGACCTTTTAACCATGATTTGTAATTTTTAACAGCCGCTGTGATGATCTCAGGTGCGGCTGAGGGCTCGAATCTCTTTGCTTGTCTTTTTATTCTCCTCAAATCTCTCTTTTTTTCCATTACTACTTTATCATAGGTATGTTTTTGATCTGGTGTTGATGTCTTATTTTTTTTTTGAGGAACTCTAAAGGTGGTTAATAAAGGTAGATAATCCACGTCTATCCTAGGCAGTTGGTTGTTGTGGTCTTTATATTGGGCTGTAATAGTGGTTATAGCCTTTTCCATTATTCTGAGTCTTGTTCCTTGCGTAGAGACTTCTATATCTGAAGTCATAGTGGTGTTTATCGATGAGGTTGTGGACTAAGTAGTTTCAAGGAGATTATGGTCACTTTCCTTTGTTTTGATTACTTTAAAGGAGATAATATGAAGTAGTAGGGAGCGAGATACGAAGATATAGTCGATTGTGGAAGTTGAATTTGCTCTTTCCCAAATTGGAAGTCTATTAGGATCAGGAAAGGCTAGATCCACGTTGTCAAAAGATCTATACTTCATTAGGTTTTGCCATTTTGTTGGCCTTTGATCTGTTGAGGGTTTTTTTGATCTATATCGCTTTGAGTTTGTCGAGGTTTGGCTATTAATGTTCAGGTCGCCACATAGAATTACGTGGTCCGGCTTATGTGAAACTTGCGCCCAGTCCAACTCTTGTTCTATTGTGTTGATAAATCTTGAACTTTCGATAGTGGCTGGGTTCCAGTAAATGGTCACAATTATGAGTGTCTTTGTCAACGTTTTAGACGATCCTCTTTTTTTAGTAATCCAATTTAGCTTTACCATCAGCATGAAATGATTTTCTTTTAGCTTTTGTGAGTTTACAAGGCCTCGTCCGCTACGAATCGCGATCAGGAGGCCAGCCGTTGGGCGGCCTAAAGAACCTTTCTTGGCTAACACTGTGTGGGTTTCATAGCCATCGAGGACTGGAGGATGTAGAAGCCATGTCTCTTGTAAACAGATGATGTCGTAGTTTGTTAGGTTTGAGGGTCCTGATGTTAAATGAAGGAAACCTCGGGTATTCCACGAGCACAATTTTATTTGGTCTTGGGCGTTTGAGTTTAGACAGTCTATTGTGTTGCCGTTGATCGTATTCTCGGGTGGCTATTTTTGTTGGTTTAGCTTTAAAGCCTTTGGTAACCATGACCAAAGCGATTGTAAAGATGAGTTTGAAGATGGGTTTGCTGTCACAGGATAGGGCTCGTTTTGAACTGTCCTTTGAAGTTTTTGACCTTCTTTTGGGAGCGTCCATCTACAAGACAGCTCCTTATACGCTGGGTTTAGTTTTTCAAGATCTTTAGCTGACCCCTTGGGTTGTGGTTTGTTGATTGGTTCAGTCTGGTTTGGTTTTTGGTCCAAAACTGTAACGGTCGTCGTTTTCTTTAGTGATTGGCGATGTTTTTGGCGTGAAGGCTGGGAGTATTCAGTTGCTTTTATTGATGCCTGGGAATCTTTATTTGCTTGGTGATTGCAAGTTTTGATTTCTCTCGAAGATTCAGTAAGGTTGTAGCCCATTATTAAAAGTTCTTCAAGGGCAGATTCCAGAGCGTTTTTTGTTGATTGTGACGCTATGTATAGGTGTGAAATTGCCCTGCATCCCTGATGGCTCGGGTCAACAATTTGGAGGTCTTCTGACTTTACTAGTCGTAGTTTCGGGATGTAGCTGAATAAGTCCATAACCGATCTTCTATTTAATATTAATTCATCGTAGTTTCCAGGGATCTGTTCTAGTTTCAATATCCACCGTATTAAAGGTTTAATGTGGTGTTTTGTGGTTTTTGATTTGTAGGTTGGTCGCTGGGCTTCCTTGTTGGGGGCTCTTGTTGAAAATTTCTTTTGCTGCGCTTTAGGCCACGGAGTTTGAGGATTACTATGCGATCTATGAGATCGTCTTGTTGGTTGTCGGCTAGAGCCATTTTTTCGTGTTTCAATTTCTTGTTTTGGATAGTTAGTTTTAAGAACTATCAAGGACTTTCCAAATACAGGATCTGTTGATTTATGATTAGTCCTAGCCAGTCGCGTTCTTCGTTCTTCTAAAGTTAGAAATGGAGATTCTCTGGACTTTATTTCTTTATTAGGATTCCCTGTCAGAAGTATAGAAGTTGTAGATGAATCAGGTATTTCTTCCAAGTTTTGGTTTGAGAGTGTTGATTGATCAGTAATATGTTGAGTAATGTTCATCATGTCTTTGTTATTTAGGAATGCTTCTATTCCTCTAGGAGAAACGTTCGATGTTCCTTTTTCAGATCTGCTTACCTCCTCAGTTTTCTTTGCGTTGCCCTTTATTTTTAGTGGGGTAAGAAGGTCTCTTTGAGCCTCTATAGCTTTTGAGCTTGTTGAGTCTGATTGGTGAATTGAAGGTGTTATTAATACTGGTTCTTGTTGGTGGGAGTTAGTTTTTTCCACCCCTTTAGTTAGCTTGGTTGTTTCTATCAAAAAAGTTGGTGGGACAGTTAAGTCAATGAAAGAAGAGTTTCGAGTACTTTCTGCGTTTGTTTGCGTAATGCCCTGAGAATTAAGGCACGTAGTTGAAGTCGGTTTTTGAGGAGGCGCCATAATCGGATCTTGGCTCGGTTTGGTCGTAGATACGAAAGACTTTGATTCTAGAGCCATGATGTAACCCTCCAAGAAAGTTATTTTATTCAACATTGAAGTTTGAATCGCTGTATGGTCTTTCAGCGTGTCCACTATTGTTTCATATAGTTTAATAAATGGATTGAGGGCTATCGATAGTGCTGACATCAAGGTGCAAGTGTCGAGCTTTTTTGGATGTGACTCAGTTGAAGAGTTGTCACGATGGGCAGCTGATTTAACTATCCCAGGAGTTAATGGTCGTGTAGATGGTGTGGTGGTGTTTAATGATCTTCTGGGGGGGAAGTCTGAAGAATATTTTCTTTGATTGGTATAATTGTCTAGGTTTGAGTAGAAAGAGTCTAAACTTTTCTCAAACTGTAACTTATTTTTAGATTTGGCAGAATGTTGACTTCCACCTTCTTTCTCTTGAGTTTGTGGGATTAGGCTTAAGGGCTCACTTAGTGACTGTGGTACGATCGTCAGTACCTGGTCTTTGCGCTTGGTACTGTCGATTGGTCGATATTTTGAATCGTTGATCAGTGGTTGGTCATGTATCAAGAGTTGAGGGGGGCCCGTTGCCGCCGAGCCAATTTGCTTTAGTGGTGTCGAAATGGTTGGGAGGAGTGCAGAGCTCTCAACTTCGACTTGCTCTTGTGTGGCAGTCTGAGTACAACTCTGCGCTTCTTGATCATTGGTAAGAGTTTGTTGTGGACACAAAATGGGGACTGAAGTTGGAGGTTTCGCAGGGGTTATGCTTTCCAAAGCTGGCGTAGGATTAGTTATAGGTAGTACTGCCAAGTTTCGAGCCTACGAAGACCCCAGATCTTCCTGCATAATTTGTGGTATTTTTGAAGTCACTTGGCCTGAGAAGTGCCATTTTGTTGGGTCGATATCCGGAGCTGGCCAAGTATCGTCTTTTGTTTGAAGGATGGAGAGTCTTCGTTTAGCTTGAATCAATCTACAATATTTGCTAGGTGGTGTAATTGCATCAGCTGCCTCGAGAATTTCTGCATCTGTCAGCTCTTTACATTTTTCTTGGATGGCTTTGGAGTGCCTACTGAAAAAATCTGATAATAGCTTCAAAGGGCGTTGCGGTTTTTTACCGCCCATTCTCGTTGTTTTGGGGCCCACACGGGGACCTTTGGTAGGATGTGTTTGTTTAGGCAGGGATTTAACCAATCTTGTGGTTTCCACTTGGTTATTCGGCAATTCTAGGACTGAGTTTTTCTTAGTAGGGGCGTCGCTGGTTCGTGATCTCTTTTTTTTAATTATGTTGTTTGGCTCTTGCGGTGGTAACTTAATTTCTTGGCGCACCGTTGGACATATTAAAGCCAGCGCATTATTTTCTGGATTTGTCTTGTTTGTTGGTGACTTACTGTGAGTTTCTCTATGTACGATTGCTGATATCAAAAGGCCAATCGTAGGTGGCGCTGCAGTTATTTCACTTTCTTTCGCCGAGGTTGATGAGCCACGCTCGACTCCCAACCCACTCAGGCACTCCTGTCCTGCCATCGATGGGCGCCGCTTCTCGGAGGCGCCAGGTGTCCGCACCTCTCCTTCCTTCCACTGGTTGACGTGGGGGGCGCCCTCTCTGGGGTCAACCTCCGACCCTGTCATGTCTGCTTCGAACTCCGTCGCAGCACTCGCTGCCTGCCCGCTCAACGCCACCTCCCCTTCGGGAGGCCGCGGAGCCGCGGCTGCAGCAGCGGCGGCGATCGAAGCGCTCGGCCCCAGTAGCGCCCTCGGGGGCTCCGGCGCAGGGCCCAAGGCGGTCCCCCCTCCGGGGGGCCTCCGAGTCCCAGACATGGCCGCGACCAAAGTGAACACCGAAGCATGCGGCGCTGGCTCCCTACCGGGGCGAGGCAAAACCCCCGAGGGTGCCGGCCCGCGGGTTGCTGGCGGCCAGCTCCAATACTGCAGTCGGGGGAAAATCAGCGCCATCCACTCCCGGGAATGCGACCTCCTCCTCAGGTAAGCCAGCTTCGCTGCAAGATGGTAAATGTTTGTTGTTGGATATGCCAGAACCTCTCGATAGCTTTTTGGTAGGGAATTTGAGCGTTAGTAGCACAGTTTCTGTTTCCTATGTTTGTTAGAATGTTGGAGCTTGGGTTTGCGAGGATTTCTCGATCATCTGTTGTTTCCATTGAAGTCGAAGGGAGACCAGTTTGGTATTGGTGTTGTGTGGGTGATGTAGTTGTGGTTTTAGTTAGCAACTTGACTTTACTTCTTAAAGAACGGCTTGTAAGATCTTCTGAGTTCAACCGTTGTGGCTTTGGAGGTGATGGGGCTGCCAGGCCCGTCTTGCCTGGCATGACTGCAAGACTGCCACTCACCGCCACTCTGCGTCCGCTCCGCGGAGTAAGTGAGATTTTGTAGAATAGGTGAAGCGGGAGACACACCTCTCAAGAAAAGAGCTGGAAAAAACACTGGCTGCTGCAAGACTGCCACTCACCGCCACTCCGCGTCCGCTCCGCGGAGTAAGTGAGATTTTGTAGAATAGGTGAAGCGGGAGACACACCTCTCAAGAAAAGAGCTGGAAAAAACACTGGCTGCTGCAAGACTGCCACTCACCGCCACTCCGCGTCCGCTCCGCGGAGTAAGTGAGATTTTGTAGAATAGGTGAAGCGGGAGACACACCTCTCAAGAAAAGAGCTGGAAAAAACACTGGCTGCTGCAAGACTGCCACTCACCGCCACTCCGATTTCCCATTGTTTTAGGCTACTATCTTTATTTAATTATTTACGGCAGCCTCGAACATACCGCCGGTTTATTTAATTAATATTAATTCTCAGGTTGGTATTTTTTGTCAAAACTTGATTCTAAAATGGCTTTTGTGTTCTCTTCTGTGACTCCAACCCAAGTCGAGTGTCAGAAAGCACCACAGTATTAACCGAAAAGGATACGGTACTCAAAAGGATACAGGTAGTAGGGTCTTCCGGATCCCTGTTCACGCGTTTTGATAGTTGTGAAGTCAAGTTAAGACCTTCCAAATGATACAACTCTCTGACCGGTAAAACAGGCAGAGCGATGGATCACTGGAAAGGGTGTGGATAAGGTATAGGAAGTCAGCCTAGAACAAAATAAAGTATCATGAATAACTGCCCCAACCTGGATATGATGGAATAGAAAATGTCATGAATGCACACACTGACCTTGAGTCTAGGGCAGACGAATCCAGCAGAGTCTCTTGAGGAATCCAAGGTAGAACAAACGACAAGGAAGGGAAGATTAGTAAGGGAGACTTATCCCGAACGCAACGAGGCTCACGCTAGATACCGGGTTGATGCACCACAGGATAGCATCCAAAGTACTGTTCACTGTCACCTTCCAATTATCCTTGAAAAGCTTCCTTCCCACGTAGAGTAAAGTATAGAAATGAATCAATCCCCCTGTTAATATCACAGGTGCAGGAGTTGGAAATAACGCTCCTTTTAAGGTATAAACAAAGTTCACGCGGTTCTGTACAGCCGCAAAGAAAAGAGCGTGTGCGTGTGGATTTACACGCGATTAGGATTCACGCAGTCCAGGCCAGCAGCGTTCGAAGACAAGATATGCGTGTGGATTTACACGCGAGCAGGATTTACGTAGTCCAGGCCAGCAGCGTTCGAAGACAATATACGCGTGTGGATTTACACGCAAGCAGGATTCACGCAGTCCAGACCAGCAGCGCTTGAAGATAGCGTGCGCGTGTGGATTTACACGCGAGCAGGATTCACGAAGTCCAGGCCAGCAGCGCTTGAAGATAGCATGCGCGTGTGGATTTACACGCGAACAGGATTCACGCAGTCCAGGCCAGCAGCGCTTGAAGATAGCGTGCGCGTGTGGATTTACACGCGAACAGGATTCACGCAGTCCAGGCCAGCAGCGCTTGAAGATAGCGTGCGCGTGTGGATTTACACGCGAACAGGATTCACGCAGCCCAGGCCAGCAGCGCTTGAAGATAGCGTAAGCGTGTGGATTACACGCGAACAGGATTCACGCAGACCAGGCCAGCAGCGTTTGAAGATAGCGTGCGCGTGTGGATTTACACGCAACCAAACAGCTCCAGGAATCAGCATGTGACGGAAAACACGCTATAGAAGGCCCAAAAAGTAGCTGTAGTAACCTGCAAGGAAGCAGACCGGAGGTTCAGCGACACAACGCCAAATGATTCGATCAGAAGCAGCGAGTGAAGTTTCCACGCTGCTTAAATACGTAATGCCGTAGTTCACGTGACGAAGCAGAATACACGTGAAGTTAGCGACGTGAAAAGTGCAAACGTCGTTTTCCCGGCAACGTATCGAACAACCGCCATTTGGAATAGAACGGTCTAGCTGTTCTACGAGCGTAGGAGGTAGGACCACGTCCAGCATGCATGACATCGAGCCCTTTGTTCCACTTTTTGGCGGGCTTCTCCGCAGAAGCCCTCCAAAGTGGTGCCACTCTGTCTGGGGTACTTAGGAGGGGTGGAGGGGAATTTAGGCACCCTGGAATGAGTTGCCTAGGCAACTCAAGTCGCACTCCGTCCTGATTGTCCCAAGTGGTGAGCCGGCCGGCTCACCACTTAGCATGTTTGAGTGACAGCTAGGCTGAGTGAATGGGGGTTTGCTGCATAAAAGCAGGGCTTTGGGGACTGGAACTTCAGAAGTCACCACAGGACCTAAGAATCTGATGAGGGAGAAGCTGAGCCGACCTGCCACGACACCACCACCGGTGGAGCCCTGCTGGACTGCCTCACCACTTTTCCCAATGACAGAGGAGATCTCCCCCCGGAGAGTCTTCTGCCTTTGACTGGTGGGGATAACCAGTTTCACCGTCTTTTCGCTTTCCTGACGTATCTCGTGGCCGCGTTGCCCGTGCCAAGCACCCCGGCAACCGGGATACCACGTTTTACCACGACCGCGAGACAAAGGTACCACCTTTAACCAGAAGACTCTGCGGCTGGTTTCTGCCCTGGTAGTGCAATGACCTTCATCTTTCCTCCAAGTCGAGATCTTCTCTTCCCCTGGACGGCGACGCAACTTGCACCCACTACCATGAACAACTGCCACCGCTGGAGGATCCTTCCCACTTAAGGTACCGTGTCCCGCCTGGCTTCCCTTGCTACCGACTGTACGGGGTAGATTTAGCCCCCGGCTTTCGAACCTGTGTTAGCCTGGGACACCTTGGCTAAACTTTTCTAAATCCCTACCAACGCTTTTCTGAACCCTCTGCAAGACTTTCTCAGCCTAGTGTAACTGTGTGATCTTGGGTGCATTTGTGCTCTGCTCTCTCTAAGAGTGGGCCCAGCCTTTGGACTTTGGCTCACCAGTGACTTTTTGCTCTCTGCCTTGCTAACAGTGTTCTGGAATCGTAGAGTGGTGTACCTCTTCATATTCTGTCTTTTTCCCTCCCTTTTTCACAAACTTATTAGAGTGCAATCTAGTTAAGCGCTCACCTCTGTATGAAAATAAGTGGTGTTTTACTGTGATTTTCTAATAGGGAAAAAGTGGTGTATATATCATAGTAGTAACTGTGTTTAGAATATTTTACAATAAGAGTGCTGGAGTGTTTCAACTGTGTTTTTAAATAAATAATTATATACTTTGATACCAAAGCTCTGGTCAGTGTTTGCTTGTATTATTGTATCTGAGTGCCTATTGAGTATACTTTGCATACTGCCTAACTCTCTTGAGGGAGGTCTGAATGCTGAGCCACAGCTACCAGGTAAATCTGGGTGGTACAGACTGCTACCAAGTGGGTTTACTGCCAACACCTGTAGTCTTAAATCTTTTGCAGTGGTCCCTAAGGGAACTGCACAGGTTTCTGCCTAACAGTTACGCTCTTACTTGGCCATCGTACAAGGGTAGGACATGTTGAGCTACTGGAACCGAGAGACCAAGTTAGTGCCACATGTGCCTCAAGTGGTACCCCCACACGCTCTGCGCTGGATACAACAAAATAGCACATAGGAGCTTGTGTTCCATTGAGCTGTAACGTCATTGGAAGACGTAAAAGCCTTGCTAAGGCTTTAACGCCTTGCATTAACACCAAGGCTCATTTTCATTCATTTGTATGGTGGAGAGGAGGGACGGAATGCAACTTGCGTTTCCGCCACCTTCCTTCCTCTCCGCAAGCGCGGCAAGCAGCACTCACAATCAAAAGTACCCAAAGAAACTGCACACATCTGTTTACTGCGCCACAATTAGATTTAAGTCAAAAGTAAACACTGCTTGGCTTACCAGCAATCTAGGCAGCGTTTACTCACTTTGCACTGCAAGGTACAAATGTGAAGGGCACAAGGTGGGGAACACGTTTGCATGATGCCTTTTGCTTTTTACATTTGCACCCCAAAGTTTAAAAGGCAGAAATGTGGTGGCGGGGACCCGCTTACCTTACAGTGTAAACTAAACGGGTCCCTGCCGCCAAATGACGAATAAATGGAACATGGGCTCCTTTATTAAGCTATGGCTCACCTGACTCGGCTCTCGGGCTGAGGACTGGTGGGCTGGCCGCATGGTGCCCCTCTCCCCCACAAGTTTTCACGTCCTAGATGGCCCCATCCAGGGAGCAGTACCCTGGCCTGGCAGGAAGGGCCTATCCAGTCTCAACCAATGTTCCATACTGACCCTCTAGACGCCCCTCCCCCCAACACACACAGTTGCAATTTCCTGGATAGGCTAGCTCATATAGCACAGGCTGTCCTCTCCAGGTAGGCCAAACATGCACTATTTAAGGCAAAATCAAAATAAGTGCTGCTTTTAGGGTCTTCAATGAGGTATAGTTTGAGCACTATTATGGTAGGGTACCCTCAGTAGTAGAGGCAGCTTTTTGTGCCGGGGGTGGATAATAGGGTGTCAGCAGGAAGCTGGGGGTGCACTGGGCACCGGGTGGGGGGCATTGAGGGGTGGCCGCATCCCTTACCCACACCTGGCTCCGCCACTGGGTCCACTGGACCTACCCTTGTTCCCCGGTGAAGTACCTGGAGGAGAAACCGGCTGCCACTCCCCCTACATCCAGCCCTGTAGAGTGGGTCCTTGCAGGCACCAGTCACAGGGATAAACGAGGTCCGGGGAGGGGCCACAAGGATGCAGGGGTTCTGGGAAGGGCTGCCTGAGATAAGCCTCCCGGGTGACAAGGCTGCATCTGATCATAGCGCCTTGAAGAAACTATTTAAACGCAAAAGGGCACGCGTCTTAGCCCGCAGTGTGCAAAATGTTCTGCCTAGAGCCTAAGGGCACAATTCACGGGATTTTTTGCACGGTTTAAAGTGACTTTGCACTGTCGACACAAACCCTGACTCATGGAACTGTGTAGGTGTATTTTTGCAGTGCAAAGTCAGTGCAAGTGGTCATTTCTGCAGTACAAAATGTCTTTGCACTGCAAAAACACACCATGCACAGTTCCATGAATCAGGGATCGTGTTGGCAGAGCAAAGTCACTCTGAAGTAGTGCAAAGTCCCTTTGGACCGTGCAAAAGATGTCATGAATCTGGCCACAAGGCTCTAGTTATAGGTAGGAGGCAACAGTAATAAGGGGCAGTATTTTCACTGCCTGAAAATGAGAAGACATCAGCCTTGTAGCCCTTACCGTGTGCGGTAAAAATGCATGATGATGAGATGAAAGGCACCCCTGAAAAAAATCCTCCGAGATTTACGTCCACCCAAAAGATCGAGACAAAAATATTTGTTTTAAAACGTCGCCAAGCAGCAGAAGATGGTCGCCCTTCCAGGGCCGTGTCGGTGCACCCTTTCACCTTAAGGGGGACATTCTGAAGGGGATCCCCCAGAGGGGGTGAAAACCTGTAATAAAATACCGCATGTGGAATGTCAGGAAATCCTCCCTCCCTCTGGTAAAGGCTTCATACTGCGGAAATCCGTGCGGCAAAATACACGACTGCACCGCTCTTCAGCTCCCAAAATGTGCAGCAGTGAACCCTAAAACCAGTCCTCCATCTGTCTCTGTCTTATTTGGGAAGGGCAACAACGTGTGGCATTTATGTCAAATTCCAATTGTTAAAAAATATTTTATTATGGTTTGGGATCACATGGAGTACTTCAGAAGTACTTCACGAGGTAAATAAGCCACACCTACGCCTCTCAGAACTTTCTATGCTGTATATATCCCATGGGATCCCAACTCATAATTAGGTGGTATTTTTTGAAAAGAAGCGGTGTTTAAAATACCACATCATTTCCGCCTAATCTACATACTCATAATGGCGCAGGTCGTCTGAGCTAAGAGGACCGGGCGAGGAAGACCTGCTTTGCCATGCGCAGTGGGTACCCTCGAAGCCAGCTGGAGCCTCGTGCCTGGCCCAAGTTCCTTTGACCTCACTTGACCTTTGCCCCAGCCCGTCCCTCACTGCTTAGCATGAGCAATCATTCGTGGGCTTGTGGACCTGAACGTTACTTCAGTTGTACCGGTTGGAATATAGTTTATAAATGTAAACCAAACTTCTGGAACCTTGTGGACTTTGGTTAAGTTTTCATTCACTTTTACAAATTAGATGTACTTTTTTTATTTTTTTTTATTTCATAGAACAAAAACGAACGTGCAATGTCAAACTCATACATACAAACCCCCCTTTATCCGGATGGAGGGCTCTGTAGGCCGCGTGGGGACGGCGCCAACATCCCACAGTCCAGGCATGCAAGCACTACACACATGCATAAAGAGGGGCAAGGGCATTATAAAGAGTAAAGGGCAAAGGGTATCTTATCTCAGTGCAAGTCCATCATTAAATTGAAGTCATGTTTCAGATCTGGGGGAGGGGGTGGGGAGAAGATAAGAGTTCAGAGGCCTGCCTCCTTTGGCTGCTGGGAGCGTCACGCGAGCTCAGGAATGCAAGGGCGAGGAAACGTGGGGAGCTAGAGAAAGGGGGGAGGGAACAGCCTGTCCACGCCATGGGGCAGGAAGAAAGAAAATACTGGACCACGTGCTTGAAATAGCGAGAGTGGAATTGGGGTGTGGGTGGAAAATGCATAAAAGATGAGAAGTGGGACGCGGTCAAGTGGGCCAGCCCTACTGTGACAAGTCCACACAGACCAAGAAGAATACTAACCCGTGACTACACAACACACTCAACCCGAGAAGGTGGAGTAATGAGGCTCAAGCCTCGGTATCCAAAAATCACTGCTGGTGGATAACATCTGTCAGCAAGCAGAAGAAGACGAGGAGGTGGTCAAGTGGGGAAGATGTGACTGCAATATAAAGACTGACAGTGAAACATAATGAATTATACAACACTTGCCTGAAGTCATTGTTCACTGTAAAGACTGACAGAGAAACATAATGCATTATACAACACTTGCTTGAAGTCATTGTTCACTGTAAAGACTGACAGAGAAACATAATGCATTATACAACACTTGCTTGAAGTCATTGTTCACTGTAAAGACTGACAGAGAAACATAATGCATTATACAACACTTGCTTGAAGTCATTGTTCACTGTAAAGACTGACAGAGAAACATAATGCATTATACAACACTTGCTTGAAGTCTTTGTTCACTGTAAAGACTGACAGAGAAACATAATGCATTATACAACACTTGCCTGAAGTCATTGCTGCCGCTCTGGCCTGGTTCCGGCACTGGCTTTTGGTTTCCGAGATTTCCCGGATTCCGAACCTGAAGAAATCCGGCCCAATTCCAGCGCTGAACCGCATGGCTTCTGCTGGGACTCTGTTCCTCATACGCCCCCTCCTATCTTTCTGTCATTCATGGCCGGGCCTCCCTCCCCCCTCCTCCTTCATTTTCCCGGCTCGGCTGCGTCGGCTCACCTTTCCATTTCCTCCCTTGACGTTCCTCCCCCTCTTTCCTCACTTTATCTTCTCCCACTCACACGCCTTTCACTTCCTCCCACACACCAACTATTTATGCCCAACATCCACACACTTTCCTCTCATGTTCCCTCCATCCCTCAGTCTCACCTTTCCATCCTTTTCTTTTAATTCCTCACCATTTCCCCTCCTTATCTTTCACCCACTCCTGCCATCTCTCGCCTCCTGCCTCTTTGTCTCATCTATTTCATGAATGTTCTATTGCCTCGCTGTCATTTCTTCACTTCTTCCAGTGGGGCTAACTGTTTCGCCATCTTGCCTCTCTCCTGCTACATTTCGACTTCCCTCCCTTAGTTCCCCACTTCTTTCACCTCCCCTTCACTTTTCTTTCTTCTCTCCCCCTTGCCTCTCCACTCTCCTCCTCTGTCCTCCACTTCCCACCCCTTCTACTTTCCATTGCTCTTCTCCCTACCTCATTTCTCTCTCCTCTCTTCTTCAAAACTCAGTCCCTCTCTACTATGTTCCCCTCTTTGCCCTTCTCGCTTACCTTTCCTCCCTTGGCACTTTCACATGTTCCCCACACTCCTCTCCCCACCTCATGCTTGTCATTTCGCCTGCATCCCTCTTTGTGGTTCTGTGACCCACAGCCCCCGTGTATTCTGTGACATGGCAATGCTGCTGTGGGAAATGGTTTTTGTACCATTCACCTTCCCCCAGCCTCCACTTTGATGCTTGGACACTGACTGACTGCATTTTCTCTGCCTTCCTTCTGCAGGAATGGTTAATATTGTGACTCCCACACTCCCCCAGCCTCCATTTTGATGCTTGAACACTGACTGACTGACTGCATTTTCTCTGCCTTCCTTCTGCATGTATGGGTATGACTTTGACTCCCACACCTCCCCATAGCCTCCATTTTGATGCTTGAACATTGACTCACTGACTGCATTTTCTCTGCCTTCCTTCTGCAGGTATGGTTAAGACCTTGACTCCCACACCTCCCCCATAGCCTCCATTTTGAAACTTGGACCCTTCCTCCACTCCTTCTTTGCAGTACTTACGTCCACTTTCTATTCCTGCTCATTCTCCAGTGAGAGTGAAAACAGGACTGGATTGTTAACACCCATTTTGATTTCTTTCCTGTTGAAGTACAAAGGGGCCATCTTGGGAATGTAAGCAACTTCCTTTGGGTGTTCAATCATCCAGGTGTCCCGAGAAAAGGGCAGACAGAGCTAAGGGTAGGAGTTCATATCTCTCTCTGTATCATTCTTTGACCCATGTTGTTTGCCACTGGCTGCCACAAACATGACACTAACAAAGCACACAATAACAAACAACATAGAACTTAAGCTCCAACACACAGTTCTAACGAAACAAGTATTTACATACACATCAGTTCTTCTAAACTGGCAATCTGCACCTTAACACACCCACAAAATCAATGACTTCCACACCCCAGACACCCTAGACATGCTCCTTCGCACAGAGACATGGCTGAACCCCCACCACACACCTATAATCCTCGATGTGCTCTCCCCAAACCATCTCATACACCACAGGGACCCCACACACAAAACAGGTGGTAGCAATACCCTCATTTACAAGGAATCACTCACGCCTAGCAACCTCATTCAACCACCATAAACATCCTTTGAGCCCCTATGTCTCAGATGATCCCCTCCATCACACGCATCCACCCCGCACATTCATCATTTAAGGCCGGGCTCTGTTGGAACGAGGCACTTTTCTTGAGGATCACTTTCATAGGCCCTGTCGTTGTGGCGAAGTTGTGTACGGACTTCTCATAGTACTCAGTGGGACCTATGAACAAGCAAAGTTGCCTTCTCATGGTACTCGGCAAGGCCTATGAACACGCAAAGTTGCCTTCTCATGGTACTCGGCAAGGCCTATGAACAAGCAAAGTTGCCTTCTCATGGTACTCGGCAAGGCCTATGAACAAGCAAAGTTGCCTTCTCATTGTACTCGGCAAGGCCTATGAACAAGCAAAGTTGACTTCTCATGGTACTCGGCAAGGCCTATGAACAAGCAAAGTTGCCTTCTCATGGTACTCGGCAAGGCCTATGAACAAGCAAAGTTGCCTTCTCATAAGCAAAGTACTCGGCAAGGCCTATGAACAAGTAAAGTTGCCTTCTCATGGTACTCGGCAAGGCCTATGAACAAGCAAAGTTGCCTTCTCATGGTACTCGGCAAGGCCTATGAACAAGCAAAGCTGCCTTCTCATGGTACTCGGCAAGGCCTATGAACAAGCAAAGTTGCCTTCTCATGGTACTCGGCAAGGCCTATGAACAAGCAAAGCTGCCTTCTCATGGTACTCGGCAAGGCCTATGAACAAGCAAAGCTGCCTTCTCATGGTACTCCGCAAGGCCTATGAACAAGCCAAGTTGCCTTCTCATGGTACTCGGCAAGGCCTATGAACAAGCCAAGTTGCCTTCTCATGGTACCTGGCAAGGCCTATGAACAAGCCAAGTTGCCTTCTCATGGTACTCGGCAAGGCCTATGAACAAGCAAAGTTTCCTTCTCATGGTACTCGGCAAGCCCTATGAACAAGCAAAGCTACCTTCTCATGGTACTCGGCAAGGGCTATGAACAAGCAAAGCTACCTTCTCATGGTACTCGGCAAGGCCTATGAACAAGCAAAGCTGCCTTCTCATGGTACTCGGCAAGGCCTATGAACAAGCAAAGTTGCCTTCTCATAGTACTCTGCAAGGCCTATCGACAAGCAAAGTTGTTCTTTGTTAGTTGGAGGAGGAACATGCTTGATGTCACTGACTATTTTCCAGTAGTGTTATTCTGTTAAATTCAATTTTCCGGAGAACTGTTTTGAGTGTGGCATTGTGAAATGTCGTCCTGAAACAATAGGATAGTCGAGGCACCATGCAGGTGGCGAGTCACTTATCTTTGAAATACAGAGGAGGTTTGGAAAAACCTAATGGCATCTGGGTATATTGAACTACTCTATAGGGGTAACAAGAGGTTTTTAATTTAAAATGTTTTTTTTGTTATTAATGCTATAGGCCAATCGAAGGCTTTTGCATAGAAAATAACAAAGTTACCAATTACAGATTAAATATATACAAATAATATAAAATACATTACTTCAACTAAATAGAGCACACAATAGCATACACTTTCTAAATTCATCTAAATTAATTCAACCAATCAACATTTACTAATAATTGTCATCTAAGGTAATAAAATAACAAAAAGCTAAAAGAAAAGCTAGACAACAAATGTTCAATCAAGTGGGTGGAAGATCTTCTAGGTTCATTTTGATTGTAGTGATTTCCCAGACATGATGGGCAGCAGCAACAACAATCAATGGTTTGGCAGAAAATATCATAGCCCAAAATGGATCCGTTTCATAGCCCCTGTAGGCTGCACAAAACCTGCCATAGCCCTTTTCGTATTGAGCATTCAATCCGGTACACCCTGTAAGAATATGCCTACAGGACTGCACCTTGATCTTATAGATGCAACATCATCGCAGCTCGCGTGGTTCCTGGATACACGCCCCAGTGATCTCCCACACAGGCAAAATGTTCAGACATGTGTATAAAATCAAACATTGCAATGGTAAGCTACAATACTTCATAAGGTAACTGCAACAAGTAAATCCCTCTCTGATATAGTCAACATGGAGCTTACGACTGGAGACATCAAGGGTCATCACCCGATCCCATTTTAGAGAATTTCTCTTTAAGTCCACCAAGAATGGGTAGCCATTTCCTCAACTGACCGATGCTTGGTAACAACATTTGTCAAATATCGATTAGCCCAGTTAGCTGGCTTTTGTGTCCAATGTGCTTCCAGTAATGTCAATCAAGTATTTGGAGCTGAGCAGGTCTTGTCTCCAAGAATCTTCATTAGGAGCTTGGTACATTTCAGATTCCATAATGTACAACGCAAAGGTACCCCCAGCTCCATTCTTATAGCACCTAACGAGAAGTTTTTGGGTAGGCCCAAAACAGATTTTAAGAGTTTCTCCTTGATCCTGTTTAACTAGGCGGTGGTGACACCTGGAGCAGTTTCTAGGCTGTACAAAAGACTCAGGATGGCCGACTCGGTGTAAACCTCCAAGTAACCTTCCACCGATTCGCCCCTACCCTACTACTGAATTTTTTCAACACCTGCCATTCACGGAGCACTTTCATAGAAACCAGCCTCCCATATGCCATTTCAAAAGTGGTCCCAGGGAATGGGCAGCCCAGGAGCCAACCCTTTGTAACTTGACCCCATCAATCCACCAATTATACTTCACTGGCCTTTTTCCCTTACGCTGAGAAGCTGTACTTTTATTGTTTTTAAAGATTAATTTTCATATTGTTTTTTTTTTGCGTACTGTGATAAGGCCTTCAGTGACTGTTGCAGACCCAACGGTGTACGATCTAAGATCACTGTATCATCCGCTTAACCGATCCATGCGGTCCGTATACCTCCTGGTCATGGTAGGATAGTTACAGCACTGGCCCCATATCAGCCGCTATATACGTTAAATTAACAGCAGGGGTGCGAAGACGCACCCCTGCTTGAGGCCTATATTGCATGATATCGTTGGTGTGACCAATCTGTCTTGAGAAAGTTGCACTTGGACAGCTGGTTCCGTATATAAGAGGTGGATTATGTAAAGTAGCTGAGCGTTTATACCCCAAACAACTAGTTTACTCCAGAGCCGTTCTCGATCTACTGAGTTGTAGGCAGCTGAGTAGTTCACGGAACAGAGGTAGAGCGCACCGTCTTTCTCACTGCTAACATCAGCTGAAGTAAGTGAGCAGTTTGGACTCATTTCTCCAAGAGTTTTAAGAGGATCAAGGTGAAAATGTTGGTACTAGAATCCAACATGACGAGTAATCGATAATTACAGGGGTCCCTATGCGAACCGTTTTTGAATACTGGAGCAAGAATCGAATATCGCCAGCTATCCGGAATAACTCTGCCATGCAGGACCTCAGTGATCATTATATGCAATACCTCAACCCAAAATAATGTTCTCCCTTTCAAAAGAATGTTCGCTAGCCCATCAGGGCCTGGGGCACAGGGATATTTGATTCTAGAGATAATACAATAATTGGTTATCTATAATGTGCTTAATACCCAGAGGTTTCTAAGTGCGGACCCGGGGATTGAACCTTTGTTGCCCCGCATTGTCTTGTTTACAAGGTGAGCGCGTTGCACCTGAGCTATCCTCCAGAGACTACAATGTTCATACTATCTGTAGCTTCAATTAGCTTATCACCTCCCTGTATTTTGTGGGACACCAATGGTATCTGAGCTTTTGAATCCCAGCATGTATCACTCACATTTTGCATCCATTGCTGCTCTGTGACTCCTCACAATTCCCTGGTGGAGTCTGATACCAGATAAGTTCTGTATAAATGCCAGAATTTGCGGGAATCATTAGTCTTGATTAACCTACAGATCAGCTTCCAGTTAGCTGATTGTGGGCTACTTTTATGCTTGCCCAACCAATTTTTATATCTAGTTTTAACAGAAGCAAATTCAGCAATTTTGGTTTGGAGGGAATTACACCTGTCAGGCCTGATGTACGCTATCTCACGCCGTAGAATCCGCTTCATGGAGAGAGTACCGTGGAAGATTTATGGAGGTGCACCTAGGTCTAGGTTTGTGAAGAATTGACATTTGTGAGGAAAGGAACACGCTCAGTGATGCTCGGCACGGGAAAATTGTTGAATGTGGTGTTTGCATTCAAACTGTGCAGATCCAGGAGAGGCGCACACCTTTCTAGCTTCCGATTGAGCACCACAGGGCTGGGTCGTTCTGCGGCCTCCACTCGCTCAATGATTCAATCGTTTATAAGCAGGGAGAGAAAGCCTGAAAGTTTCTTGTGATCGATGAGTGGTACTGGGTGGATTTCATGCTTGATAGGAATGGCCCCTGGTTTCACTTTGATCTCATGCAGGCAATGTCTGAGCAGTCCGGTTTCTTCAAAGTCTTGGCAAAAAGAGGAAGTCCCCGAAAAAACCTGCTCGTCTGAGCAGCCTTGAAGGGCGATGGCACAGTAAATTCGTTCGCCCCAAGCCAGACCTGTGAGTCCTGCAACTTAAAATTTACAGTTTACTTTATTTATTTTAGGAGCGCGCATTACGCCTGTGGGCAACTAGGCACTAGTTTCAGACATGATACGTTAAGTACCGCAGTTTATATAGTCTTAATTAGTTGAACAGGTGTGTCTTGAGATTTTTTCGGAAGAGGCAATAGGATGGTTCTGAGCGCAAGTGAAGTTGTAGGTTGTTCCAAATGTTTGCTGCCACGACTGGGAAACTCAACCGCCCAGCTCTTTGCGTCTGAACCTTGGTCTGACCAGACAGTGGCTCAGGGCGGATTTCAAGGGTCTGGATGGCATGTGAGAGGTGATATTCTGGGCAAGGTACGTCGGTGCATTGTTTGACAGACATCGATGAGCGATTGAAAGGATTTCGAAAGTAATCCTTTATCTGACAGGGAGCCAGGGGACAGATCTTCTGGCATTAGATTTGTGGTCATGATTGATATGTCCAGTGCTGCATGGAGGGCATTGTTTTGTGTGACCTGGAGCCGGTTTACGTTTTTTTCAGAGGAGCCGCCGAGCGAACCGTTACAATAGTCTAGTTTAGAGCCTACAAGGGCTCGGCTGGTATCAGGCTGTAGCAAGTTATGGATGTGATCATCAAAAGCCTGCGCACATATGGATTGGGGAATGATGATATGGTTGGAACCCAAATCGGATATCACTCGGGGACATCATTGACAATCACTGTGCAGTACGGTTTCCTGCTAAGCTGGGACATGGTTCCATCCATCACACATGGCAGAAGGTTATCATGTCATTGCAATATGATTCATCATTGTAAGGGTCCTCAAGGTCATGTATGGCGTGTGGGCGTCCAATCTAAAAATTGCAGTGAATTGAGAGGTTTTCTTGCAGTTAGTGCACTCCTTGTCATGGTCCAGGCATGGATCATGATAGTCAATGTACGTGCCGCACCTAAAGAATTAATGGCAAGCATATCGTGGGAACAGCTTTGCACCACTGTTTCTTTAAACCTGGGCTTGGGCCCTCTGGTGTCCACATGCTTATGGCTATCTGTAGATGTACAGAATTTGGTGCACGCTTCCTTGGCGGGGTGTAGGGTTGCCTAGCAAATAGAATGTTCAACTGCTTTAGCAATGATGGTCGCTTGATCCAACAAGGGATTGTTGTGCGTCCAGAAGGCTCACGGAACCTTTGGAGGAAAGCAATGAAGTGCAAATTGATCCCATATGAATTGGTTGTTGATGGCACCAAATGACCAAGTGCTGGCTAAATTATTCAAGGATGTGACAAATTCAGCAATAGATTTAGTAAAGGACTAAAGGAAGCCTGTATTAAAACGTTGAGCGTTTGAGGACAATATTGACTTTCTTATCACAGCGGCAGTCAAGTTGACCTATGGCCTCAGCGTGGGTGCAGTCAAACGCAAAGCCATCAGGCTGTTTGCCCTCAGGCTCCAATGAAAAATGGTGGTGGTCTTCCGCCCCCAATAAAGTCACCAAAAGCGCTAGTTTCCTGCTTGCCAGGAACCCCAAACCATCAATGCCTTCTACGTAGAGTGCAAAGGTTTGCTTCCACTTTTATCATGGGGTAGATGGCAGGCCTGGAGACTGCAGAAATAAAGTGTGAGAATTTGCACCTTGCATGGTTCCTGAGGCTTCTAGATCAGGAAGTTAAAGAAGAACTCCAAAGAAGTATGTGGTGCCAGTGTTGGGGTGGGTGGAACCCCAAAGCATAGCCACTGTGGTGATTGAAGATTTGCACTCATTGGTTCAGTGACCAGAGGATTTGCAGGAGTACAAAAGAGCAAGGTTGCTCACAGGCAGGGTCGAGGTTTCACAGCATATCTTTATTTATGCATATACAGCTTAGCAGCCCCCGCTGGGCCCGGCGAACATGGAGCTACGCGCGTGGGCACGCCGCCTTCTTCTTCCTCTGCTCGGCTAGCATGCTTTCCTTCTCATCTCCCCGTGCCTCCGCCAGTGCTTATGCGCCTTATGTGCGAGAGGGGAAGTGCAGAGTATTCTGGGAGGAGTGCTCAGCATGTGCGCGGGATACTACATCTAGCAGTACCTAGCTTTTTCCAGACACGCACATGAGCATGTGTGCTGTGTGTGTTTGTAAATGGTGGCAGCAAGATATGGAATGTCCCCACCCAAGATGGGAGCACAGATAGTCATGAATGTTGAACTGTGATGCTACAGGAAGTTAGTTGTTCATTTAGAAGATGTCCAGCAATTGTATCCACCACGCTAGGATCTCAACCAGCCTGCTTGGAATATGGTCGACAATCTCTGAGCATCCGGTGAGTATCCGGGTTTCAAATCATGCCTTCTGTCATTCCAGAGAGTGTGATGCAGGTGAGCGCATGCATTGTGTGTTCTCCGGCTACTTGGAGCATATTAGGATTCTAGGTTCAGGCCTAGTAGGCTGGCCCCAAGGGCAGGGCCCCCATTGAAGTCAATTGAGAGGAAGTAGGCAGAGGCAGTCCTTTCTTTAGGGACATTCAATGTTGGTTATAGAAGAAGTTGCCCCTGAGACAAAGGTGTCCTAATAGCACCTAAAGAGCTGGTGGATTTATTTATTTATTGTTAATTTATAATGCGCTTGATACCAGAGTGTGGTTTCTAAGTGTGGATCGGGAATCAAACCTGTGTTTCGCTGCGTTGCCTTGCTTCCAAGACAAAAACGTTGCACCTGAGCTATCCTTCCTCCCCGATGGCAATCATGCAGTAAAAGAGGGGCTATGTTGAACCTAGGAATTAAGTAAAATGATTGGTAAGATGGAATGTAAATGCCACCAATGGCATACCCATGCATCATAAAGATCAACTGTGCCACCCGTAATATTACACAAATTCTAAAGACACCTCCTTACCAGGTTGAAAGAGCTGCTCTGTCTTTGCTGATTAAATGTGGTGCAAGACAGTCCTCTGGCACGCGCCAAGGAAGAGTAGAGGGGTCAGCCATCTCTTAAAGGCCGGAGACTGCCCCGTTGTGGAGGGTCCAGTACCCCCAGTGCTGTTACCCCACAGAGCCTTGATATCTATGAACCTCACCCCATGTTCTTCAGAAAGACTCAGAGCGGTCTGGACCACTGGAGTGATCCCCCTGCGGTACAGGTTGTGGAAAAGCCCTCGATGCCAGTGACCTATATCTCTAGATGTGGGTCACCGCACTGCTCCATTTGGCACAGGTGGGTCTGCATCCACACTGCCACTCTGGCGCTAGTCATCACCGCTGGCCATCCCCACCCCCTCGAGTCCCCCTGTGATGTTCCCTTGTGCCCTCCCCCTTCTCGCACACAGGTGTTGCCTGTTTTTCTTGATTCTTCTACCCTCCTCCCACAGCCCCCTCCAGCCTACTTCTGCAGGAGTCTGTCCAGATACATTCTGGTTTTACAATTACCGTCTTGTGGCCAATGCAGGATTTGAATTTTATGGACTTCATTGATTCACGGTGCGTCACCCTTTCTCAACTCTCATGCTGGACTTCCTTTGCATCTTGTACTCATGGGGCCCTGAATCATGCTATTCCCACCTTCATCTTCATCCTGGCTTGCAACATTATGTGTTACTACTGACTTCTGCAATTGTATTCGCTCTCCCCTCTTGCTTCTCCACTCTTTTTGACTGTTTACCCTCTGTTCTCTCCTCCTCTCCCTTTCTCCATTTTCCCAAATCCTCCCCTCCTCCCCTTACTTTCTTCTATGCACTTACTCTATCAGAATTGCCCCTGAACCTAGTATGATAGCAACCTCGCCCCCCACCCCCTGCACTATCTGAACTGTCATCAGGTCTAGTACGATAGTCGCTTGTTTTGTTCCTCCGCTCACTTTCTGCACCCCTCTCCCTCACCTTTTGTTTTTCTCTGGCTCTACCAGAAACGTCGTCAGGCCTAGTACGGTAGTCGCCTGTCTGTTTCCATTTCCTTCCCACCCTCCCCCTCCCTTCCTCATCTATGTCTTATCTCTTGCACTATCTGAAATGTCGTCAGGCCGAGTACGATAGTTAATTTCACATCCTTACTGTGCATGGCCTGTAAGAATGTCATTGTATTTTCCCTTGTTCCCTACCTTGCCTTGAAGCGCTTTGAAACACACTGTGCCTCATTACACGGACGGCGGTAACCATGGCGCTATTAGCGCAATGGTCGCCGCCGGAATTTTACCGAGTCCGCCATGGTGAATGGCGGAATTACCGCCCTATTCCAAGGTGTGTGGGGGTGGTAATTCCCCATTCACCATGGCCCTTCCCCATTCCCATTTCTGCCCCCATAGGTTTCAATGGGAATGGGGAAGGTGGTAATTATGGTGCCGCAAATTGCAGTAACGTAATTACCTCCTAGGTCCCTTTGCGAGTCCCGTACTTAACGGCTGGTAAAACCAGACGTTAAGGTAGGGTCCCACAAAGGGACCTCGTAGTAAGGCGGTATGGGTTTACCCGCACTGGTACCCTTACCGGTACCGGTAAACCCTTACCGCCGTCCGTGTAATGAGGTCCATTGTCTATAGGCGCTATATAAATAGACTATCATATCAAGAGAAATTTAATAATATGGAAGCCAAACTGAGGAGGACCCCAGATGGGAAGACACAGGCAGCCTCTTTCCACATGTGCCCGTAGTGGGCCGATTCCAGCACACCTGAGAAGTCTTACCCACATTCAGTCCTAGAATTACAGCTGACGACGGACCATACACACCGATAAGGAGGACCCATAAGGAGGACTGAGGTTTCATGAGGCGTGTTGACAGGGCCATTAATAGAACGGGGGGACAACCGTGAGTGGTTGATTAGAAGAGTGGGCAGCTCACAAACACTTCTAAAATCAAAACCAGTGCCTTTCTGGCGCCGGTCCAGCGACCACACCTCAGGCTTTGCTTCAGGGGGAGCCCTGCTATCTACTTGCCCGAGACAAACTTATTCTTACAAACTGTAAATCACCAGAAATCTGGGTGCCTCAGGGCTCACCAAACGAGTGTATGCTTGTGGCAATTCCGTTCCATAGGTTTGACTAGTAAAGCCTAGCAGGGAGGGGAGGGCTGCCCTCTCCTGCAGGGTTTTAACTGCCCCCCCGCCGCACCCCCAGGATTGCAGGGAGTTGCAGCAGTGCTGGACGCCATTGGGGCAGGTTTTCTATCCCAGCCATGCTGGCAATAGAAGAAGTATGTTTTCTATTTCTTGTGCAGTGTGGGGCTGTCCCTGAAAAGGAACAACAATATTACTTCCAGTATGAGACCCATCCGTGCTGGAAATGAAGAAGAAATCCCCAGTACGGAAAGGCTTTGTGCTAGAAATAGCATTTTTCTATTGCTTGGCAATGTCCCACCTGGCTCACAAGTAGAGCAAAATAAACTTCTAGCACTGGTGGGCTTTGTGATCGATATAGAGAAAATACTAGTCCTGGTGCACGACCCAGAAACACTGGTCCTATTTATTTCCAGTAGCAGTGGGCCCAGTGCTGAATGTATTCATTTCCAGAGCAAGGCTTGCCTGTGACAGAGATATTTAGTTCTGTTCCCAGCATGGGCAAACTCAAACATTTTATTGTTTAACATTTCTGGTGCAAGACCTACATGTGCTAGTATTGTTTTTCTATTTCTAGCACAAGTCCCGCCGTAATGGAGATAGTAAAAATACTTCTACTGCTGAGCCCTTGGTAAAAATAATATTTTTACTATTTCTATTGCAGTTCCAAGCTGGCTGACAGATTCCTGCTGCCAGTTTGTGGATAGAACTTTTACCAAAGCTGACACGTGAATATTTAATAAAAAATAATAATAAAAATAATTTGGCATTTATATAGCGCTACGAACCCTTAGGTATCTGAGCGCTGCTTATTATTACCCACGGTGTGTGGTGCTCATTTATCGACCTCGGAAGGATGAAACGCTGAGTTTGGCGCGTTCGCAGGTTCTGCCCAGATGTCAAAGCGAGCGCTCTACTCGCTGTGCCACTTGGATCACCCAGATTATATAATGATGGATATAAATATTGTGTTGAAAATATAATTAATTTTGCCAAGCCATACTCTCTTCTTTGAAGTCCTTTCCCATGACCATAGACCCAGTTGCAGTGGAATACAAAACTCCTATGAGGACCAATGACCTACTTTAGCCTACCACGGTTTCATACATGACAACATTTTGGATCAGACGAGAGGGAGGTTTTACCCCAGAAAGCAGGAGAATAACATTGTCCCATTGAATTGCATTAGGGTTAGGATTAATTAAAAAGGGATACATTAAAAAAACAGTAAAAAATGTTTATAGAAAAATAGGGAGTCTCTGTCCTCATTCGGGAGGGTTGTCATATCTGCCATTTCCTGACCTCTGGCAACCATGTATACAAAATCATACTTAAATACACTGAAACAAATGGAATACCCAACCACTTGCAAGTTGGCTTCAGACCAAGGAGAGGAACAGAATCAGCACTCCTATCGATATGGGACGACCTGAAAATAAATAAAGACAACGGCACCCAATCTGCCCTCAATCTACTGGACATATCTGCGGCATTCGACACAACTAGCCAAACAACACTAATAAAAAGACTGATGGAATGTGGCATACAAGAATCTGCCGTACTGTGGCCTACTGATTTGCTCAGAAATGGAACCAAAAGACCCACCAACATACCACCTTTCCCCTCAAACACCAAAAACATCTCCTGTGGAGTTTTGCAGGGATCCAGCTTCTCCCCCAACTCTTCAACATCTACATGTCCCCATTGATGAAAATCATTTGAACCCACGGACTGACCCCCTACAACTGAGCAGACGACACAGAACTGATTGTGAAGATGACCACAACCCAGGAACCAAACAACAGCCTCAACAACTGTCTCACAGACATCTAAAATTGGATGACAATGAACAACCTCAAATTGAACCCAGCCAAAACGGAAATAATACACTCACCCCCAGTAAGCAACGCAACCAACTCACAACTGGACTGGCCGACAGGCATGGCAACACAACCGGAAACTTCCAATGTGGGAAATAACCTAGGAATACTCATGGACAACGAACTAACCCTGGAACCGCAAGTCAACGTAATACACAAAAAAAGGTTTTCTATCTCCCGAGACTCCTCTGTGGGTTGCTCCCATACCTCTCTTTCCCACATAGAACCTTTGCAATCATATCCCTGATATTAACAACAATCGACTATACAAACAGCCTCTCCCTAGGAATGCTGGAAAGACTTACCATAAATCTCCAAAGTGTCCAAAACACCGCAGCCTGGATTCTCCTGAGATTAAACAGAAGATACCACATCACCCCATCGCCGAGAATCCTTCATTGGTTCCCAGCAAAAAAATGCATCAAATTCAAAGCAGTTTGCATTGCCCATAATTCATTACACAGGCAAGGAGCCAAATTCCTCCAGGCCAAGATCGCCCTTTACCAGCCAAGAAGGGACCTAATATCAAGCGACGACCCACAAATACAGACAAAACAATATGAAAAGAGGACTTTCAGAGGAACAACATTGTCATGCCTAATTGCTAACCTATGGAACACTATGCCCAAAGAAATTTGAACCACAGAAGACCACCTCACTTACAGAAAAATGACTAAAACATTATGATTTAACAGCCAATGACAAGCACAAAGGGACAACGGCAGCAAAACATTGAGGACCGAAGGAAACGCACTAAGGGACGTGGTCACTGAAAAAAGCGGCAAAATCAATAAGGACCAAAAAGGCCCCACCACTCAACCCGGACCCATACCCCAGGTCATGCGCCACAGCTAGAGAGATCAGTGAAGAGTAGTTGCCACCCCACAGCAGACAGACTCATGGAAAGACACTCCATGCATTCAGGAAACTCAGCCAGGTAACGCATTAAATCAAAGCATTAGACCAACCATGTCTCACCTAGATAACTAGTGTCGATCAGTCGCGCATCACTTCCTCAAATGTATTGCAGTACCAGCTGTTCGTTCACTTAGCGGCCACAATTCGCAACAGGCCAATGTGCAATTGGTCTGACTAATCCCTGCAGACTAAATAATAACATACTAACTACAACCAACCCTTTGCCCTCTGGAAACCGGGGAGGCAATTACCGTCAATGCTTGGAGAGGAGGCAGGGCTGGCGGACGGACCACAACCAATAATATTGGAAGGTACCATTGAGCAGCAACTGAAGACATACTTCTGAGGAACTGTCAAAACTAATCAATCCACCCCCTTTCCTGCTCCTCCAACATAACCTACGCCACTTTACACGACTATAGGCTAGCCACACTACACATAGACACACCTAGCATTAATCGTATTCTCAACTCAACTAACTCGCTGAGCCTCTGAACATAAGTCTAGATGGAACATACCAATGCACATAATCCATAAATCCATCAACACCACACTCCAGGGCTTTGGAGTACATAAATAACAAATAAATACACACCAACACAACTCAATCAAGCACCTAACAGACATCGGCGACACTGGACCCCCTTATGGATACAACTAACCAGTGCGCACAACTGTACCTCCACCCTAACTGCACACAGCCACACACCCAACAGATAAAGTTAGCACACAACCCGAGCCACTGAGTCCTACCCTTACGGTTGCAACAAGCGGAGCCTCTCAACCAACTCCCACACACAAGACAACACACACAGGTGCCAGTTTCTGAACCTATTCTAGCATCCTATCCTCACTAACACACTCTGCCCTCCTGTCTTGCAGAGCCATGTGAGCACCTGGAGACTGCTCCTGGGTGGTAGTGGTGCGTGGTATCCATCAACATAACATAACAAAGAAGCCCTGCTATCGCCTGCCTGGCACAATGATAGACCTTTGTGTGACTGAGCCACGATGCCTCAATCCTATTTTACTGCTTAGAACATCCCTGATGTGAAAGGGGACGCGGACAATTGATTTGCATAAAATCAAAGGGCATTTTGGGAAAATAAGAATGATGATCTTTATATGTGACAAATATGTCTGTGATGAAAGGGTTGTTCATTGAATCACTCAATACATACTGCACACCAGGGTTGGTGCTCATTTCACTTTTCACAACTCCCACCCTCACATTAAAATGCCTGTATATACTGATCGTCTCAGGACTAGGAAATGAGGATAAAGTCGCTGGGCCATCATTCGCAGCACTCCACATTATCAGCCTTTTGGAAATAATGTTTCCTCTTTTTGCGGTCCCCTCGTGCCCTCATTTTCGCTTTTCTCTACTTTCCCCTCAGCCCCCCCCCCCTTCCCTCTCACTATCCCTCTTTTCCTCACTCCACTCTTCCCCCGTGGGAGTGCTCCGTGACAGTATAACTAATGCAAAGACTATTTTTAACTGGCTTCTTCCCCATGTTCTTTAACTTAAATGCTTTTTCTAGGGGTGGGCGTTGCTTAAATTGCTTGTCTCGAATCGTGATCAGAGTCATTAAAGTAATGGCTCGAATCAGATCTGTCAAACCCCTATAGAGCGGGCACGGGTGGGGGTCCCGACCCGAGACTTAGAATCAGCAGCTCCCCTTGTAGGTGGTTCGGCCCAGTTCACACCGCAGCTGCCCGTTAGTGTGAATCAGGGTGAATAGATGTGAATGGGAATCAAAGCCAAATAGCTGAACACAACAAAAACGAAATTCAATAAAAACAAAATTCATTTAAAATCAAGTAAAGGAATCAAAGATGCAGCGGGGTCGAGCCAGCAGGCTCTCTGGCCCATTCAAGCTTGAAACGAGGTTCGAATATTATTTTGGGTTTAACTTTAAAGCTCTTAAATCATTTAGGTAGAATAAAACACCCACTGTTTAGATGGGTTTGAACAGGATTTGAGCTAGATCGCCCATCCCTAGCTTCTTGATATAGTAAATATATCTAATATTTCTAATAAAGCCTACTGCCTGGACATTGTGTTCAATAAAACTTTACCTGTGTAGATAAGTGTTGCCCCTTTCCACCTCTCAAACATTGCATGTGAAGAACTCTTGCTTGTGAGCTCATCCGGCACTAGCATACAGTGAGTCGAATAATACTGCAAGGAGACTTTTCAATTGCATCTGCCTGTGAACCTCTGGAAAGGGCATTATTGAAGCTCAACCTATGCATGAAAAGCAGCTAGCGCCTCTCTCCTCTCCCTGCCCTCCCACAGAGTCATGAACTAACTAGTCATTATTATTCATCCAGCCTCTCTCCTACTCCTGCTCTCCCACACATTCATGTACTAAAGAGTGGTTATTAGGCATCTAGCTCTCCCCTATGCCTGCCCTCCCACACAATCATGAACTAACGAGTCATTATTAGTCATCTAGCCTCTCCCCTACTCCTGCTCTCCCACACATTGATGTACTAAAGAGTGGAGCATTAGGCATCTAGCTCCCCCCCATGCCTGCCCTCTTACACAGTCATGAACTAACTAGTCATTATTAGGCATCTAGCCTCCCCCCTATTCCTGCCCTCCAACACAGTCCTGTATTGAAGAATGGTTATCAGGCTGATAGCCTCTTCCCTACTACTGCCCTCCCACAAAGCCATCTACCAAAGAGTGGTTATTAGGCATCTAGACTACGCCTGCCCTCCCACACAGTCATGTACTAGAGTGTTTATTAGGCATCTAGCTCTCCCCTACTATTGCCCTCCCACAAAGCCATCTACTAAAGAGTGGTTATTAGGCTACTAGCCTCTCTCATGTGCTTGCCCTCTGTGACGGGTCAGAAATGTGAGGCAGACAACTTTTAGATGATTTCCCAATATATGCTATTTTATTAAATCATACATTTCATCAAACGCCTCACTATGTGACAGTGCCTCCTCCGTGGCGGCTCTGGAGTAAGTGGAGACTGCACCGCCATTAACCATTAACGCGCCATCATGTTTTCCTTGGAACGTGGTTTAGGGGTCCATGCATTTCTAAGAAGGCTGCCGCCACCGGGTTCTTATTCACTTTTGCTCCGGTACTCGCTGCGTTGCAACCTTTCTCCTTTAGGCCATACGCTGTACGTTTTACTTACTTGAGCTATCGCTCTGCCTTCTTACTTTGTCCCTGCTTCTTCCCTTCGCCTATTCCTTGCCTGCTCGCTGCTCCCGAAGACCCTGCTTAGCACTTCACTAATCCTTGCCTTTTGCTCGCCTTTGATTCCTTTCACTGCTTTGCTGCTTCTGCTCCTTGCATGGTGCTTGCAGGACATCCTCCTGCTGGATACTGGACATTATTTTTTACTCTCCTGTTGGACACTGGACTTTGACATCTACATTGCATTTGCTGGACAATCTCCAACTCCTAGGGGTTTTTAAACTTTGAGACTTTTTCCCCTTACTGGCTGCTCTAGAAGGAGGTTGTATGTTCAGACACTTGCTCTGTGATCAAACCCCTGCTGATCTGGCATAGTGGCATTGTTGCATGGCAGACATTATCTCTGCAAGCAGAGAATTACCACCAAAAAGAAGAACAACGTCCGGATACAGCTGCAGGTCCCTCATCTTCTTCATCATTTGACGACTCAGGTGAGGAGGAGGAAGGGGTTTTGACACACTATCCCTACTCTGACGAGGAATTCCCTCCCTGACATAACTAAAGCAAAACACTCTAACAAAGGATACCTGGCCCTCACACTTAAGCATAAAATACATAAGAAAATATATATGAATAAACATCAGCAATGGTAGTTCTCATATGTTCACAGTTTCACTAGATAACCTGGATGAGCTCCCCTTCCCCAGGTTTCAAGTTAGGTTCAGCTTCAACGTTCAACATAAAGAAACAAGGAAATCTGGGTTTGCAATAAAGTTCAAATTCAGTTCTTGGCTCCTTTACTGTGTCAAAAGAAAGTTCTGTCAACCAATGTTCAACCAACAGAAAAGTTTCTCTTCCTCCTTGAACAATGATTTTCTGATTCATCAAATAGTACCAATGACATTCCAAGTCAAGATGCTTGGCCATAACATATAAATGTTAAAGATGAAACACAGTTCCTTGTCAGATTTAAAGAACACCCATTTTCTGAAAAGGTAATAGAAGCACTTACTCTTGGTAGCACTTCTCAAGCGTCTCTTGATAGCATTAGAAATGACAGCTTATATCTTTGTCAGGATGACTTCACAGCACCTCTGCCTCCACCTGAATAACTCTTATACCAGGCTAAAATCTGCAAGGATACACCATGCGAGTCTACTCGCCTGTCCCATAGTGTTCCACATTCAATTGTGCTTCTCAAGTGTTCAATCTATTGACAACCACATGTTTTTAACCACTGCTTCGGCAGTCTGCAATTCTTTGATTTTAGCAACTTAGAAAAGACAACATTCACAACAGTGTTATTCAACCACTCGAGTAGGCAAGGCCCTTTTCAAGTGAACATTCATCTTTCAGAAGGGCAGCCTCTTTGCAATTTGTCTTTCTGCATAATCAATTTCCACTACAACTTCAGCAGGCTGTATTTTTGTGACTTTGAACAACTTTTCAGAAAATTCAAGATTCTCTGTGGTGCCTCTCCCACATTTCCAAGTAAGTAAGGCACTCTTCTTCTGAACATGCAATGTTACTCAACCTCTTCAGGTAGGCAAGGCACTCTTCCTCTGAATATACACCTTTCAGAAGGGCAGTCTCTCTGCCATTCTTGTATTTCTACAGCAACAACAGCCCTTAAGGATATAATTATATGATGATGGGTTATTTATTCTTCCTTATGGCTTTGGCAATGTGAGTTACACCAACTTGTTAGGGAATATTTACCATCAACAAACTTCAGCTTTTCATAGTCTTGCATTCACCTTTTGCTTCCCGCCAACCAGAGTAGCTTAACTATATGCCATGCTGTTAGTCTTGTTTGCCTTTAGGCAATGTTTGACCAACCCTTGGCTCTGTCAATGGGTGTATCTCCCTTGGCATTGAGCAATGATTTCACTACTCTTTGGCTTTGGGAAATGCTTGATTCAATCTTGGTTTTGGAAATCCTTGTTTCACTCTTGGCTTGGGCAATGCTTGTTCCCTAAACTCATAATTAGTAATGTTCAGTAACTTTTCAGAAGTTTGAGTATTCAATTAACGTGCATGAAAACATTTGGCTCTTACACAAGTGAAAGGAATAATATCCGCCTATACGCAAGTGCTACTTTTCATACTTCTCATTGTCTGACAATCAATGGTCGGTTTAATATAGCTTTCACTCGTAAGCGAGTGACTCTTTTTGATACAGTTGCCTGCCTTTGTTCATGCATGGGATCAGAATGCTCGGTAACACTCACCGGCTTCTGTCTTGCTCCTTTCGTGTTATGCAGGTCTGTGAATGTTTCTGGCCTTGTTTGGACACACACCCTCCTCTGTGCAGGTATCTTCGGTACTGCCACACAGCCAAGGAGCTCCTCTCGCTCTTAGGACTCTCGGCTGCATAACACTCTTAACAGCCACGGTCTCCGGCATGTTTCCTGCTGCACAATCTCTGGGGTAGCTGTGGTACTCTTGTTCAGAGAGGAATTGCCTAGCATTTCGGTGCTGGACTGCCCCTGGGCAGGACAAAGATGGATACGCGGGCACATTTCTTCTCTGTGAAAAGAACAGTGAGCTAAAGACTTGGTTGAGACTCTCCCAGGGGCCATCCACCCAAGAACAAGTCAATGGGCTGTGTTCGTGCTGGTAGAGAGTTTCCCAGACCCCCCTCTGGTTTGCAGGTTCACATGGGGAAAAGTAATCTTCTTTCCTGCCTTCCGCTGAGCAACCTCTGCACTCCAGATTTAGGGAGAACAGGATCCTCTCGGGACAGGAACTTGAAATCTGCTTAATCAGAGTCCCCGCATTCCTTCTTCTCACCCTCTTCTTCTTGGATTGCCAACACTGTACTCTGCTTCTGCTGCTACTACTGCAGCGACCCTTCCAGCTACTGCTCCATCTCCTTCTCCATCTAATAGCTTGCACCTGAGGGGGCTTTTTAAGCCTCTCTGCTTCCCTGAGGTGTGGGTCATTAGGCCCAACAGATTGACTACCCCTGCAACATTGCTCTTGAGCCCTCTTCCTTGTCCCAGTACTTAGGGAGTTATGGAACTTGTAGTCCCAATCATTAGAATTAGGTTTTCTTGTCAGTTTTCTAATTTTAAATGTACATTTATTTCTCTTGTCTGCATTTAAGGAACAGTCAGTATAGTTTAGGTGGAAAGTGTAAAGCAGTTTGTTCAAGCCATTATTTATAGGTTTCCTGTCACTATACCGCTGGAGAAAGGGGGATTTTTGACCTTATAAGTCTCAAATGGTATTTCCGTCCTTGGGGTATTTAAAGATTTCACACCAGGCTTAATGTATGGCTCAGATATATCATAGCAACAATAAGCCATTATATGGCTTGGTATCTTTAAAAGGTTCTTCCCCTTCACAGATAAATACTGTATATCATCCCACGGGATCTCCTCACCACCCTGGGCCTTGTCACCTCCCAGGTGATCCTCCCACAGTAGACCACCCCCAAGGTCAGGATTAGGAAGGCTCTGCCTTTTTCTGGCCACCTGGGAGAAAACTTTAGGCAGGGCTTTAGTGAGGGGTCTGCAGGATTTGTCACACCTCCCACACAGTCATGTTCTAAAGAGTGGTTGTTAGGCGGCTTGCCTCTCTGCTATGCCTGCCCTCCCACACAATCATGTAATAAAGAGTGGCTATTACGCATCTAGCTGGTCCCCTTTTCCTGCCCTCCCACACAGTCGTGTACTAAAGAGTATCTATTAGCCCGCTCATGGCATGAGAGGGTGTGCACTGATAAGTGTGGCCCTTCTTGTCTACATGCCCAAACCCACTATGTGTCAAAGATCTTTGACAGAGCTTTAAGTGGGAGGCAGAATCGAAGGGAGCTCTAATTAGGGGGGAGGCTTACGTACAGGTGGCCTCATGTTTTGTTTCTTAATCACAGAGTCTGACCTCCACAGGCAGGCTGCCGGTGGGGGAACGGAGCCTCTGATTTAGGAACAAAAAGGAGAGGCATGAGCACCAAACGAATGATAGCAGTGCCCCCCAACTCTCCTTATGTTTCTTGGTGAGCGGAGCCAATCCCCAGAAGGCAGCCGTTTCACTCAAGGAGTTGCATGGTTGAAGGGCTTCCTGCGTGGGTTGGCACTTCTGATTAGAAAAAAGGAAAGGAGAGGCATTGACACTGCTTTCAGACTGTTTGGTGCCTGTGCATCGCCATCTTTTCTAATCAGAAACGCTGGCCCCTGCAGGCAGCCCTTTAAACATGCAGGTCTTTGTCTGAATGGGCTACCTGAGGGGGTTGGCATATCTGAGGCTAGTTGGGAGAGCCCCGGCAGAGCCCAAACTCTGGAGCCCACTTTAGAGACTGCCAGGAATTCACCCTGGCTAGCTGTGGCCCACTTAAAGCCCTGAAGTGCACTGGAAGGGAGTAATCCAGTTGCAATGTTAGACTGTCCATATTTGAGATTTGTGTGTCCACTTATCAGTTTACTCAAGAGTTCCCTTAGCCCACTCGAAGCTACTGCTAAAGTTGCATAGTCGCTGGGGGAAGGGACATACACTGCGGGCTACAGTAGAAATCTGGACAATCACATAGCAGGAATTCTCTGCCTCCTGGCAAGCTGGAGCGCCACTCTTTGATTCACCTGGCTGGGGAAGCATGTCATCAGAGGGTAGGTGACGACTGCCTGTCCCACTGACAAGGAGACGGGTCGTGCATGAATGTGTCTTAATGACAGTGCTCATGTCCTCGGCAATGAGATAACGTACGTTTTACATTTATTTCTTTTAAAAAGGTCCCAAACAATAAAAAAAATCTTCCCTAACCCTTTCTTTCTTTGAATTTTTACATACCTTTCCCTTGTTTACAATCTCTTTGGGCCCGATTCATGGAATTATTTGCACGGTTCAAAGTGACTTTGCACTGCCGACAAAAACCCTCATTCATGGAACTGTGAAAAGTGTATTTTTGCAGTGTAAAGTCGGTGCAAAGTTCATTTTATACTGCAAAAATGACTTTTCACTGCAAAAATACACTTTACACAGTTCCATAATGAGTTTGCACTGACTTTACACTGACTTTGCACTGCAAAAATACACTTTGCACAGTTCAGTGCAAAGTCACTCTTCAGTAGTGCAAAGTCCCTTTGAACCGTGCAAAACATTCCATAAATCGGGCCCTTTGTTTTATAAATTTGATTTTTTTTTATTTTTAAAAAGACTTTAATACCACTGCAAAGGCATACGGGCAGCTTGGTACCAATATTTTCATGTCACACTTGTATGTATCTTTGTGGAGACTGGCGCAGTCTTGCCGTTGTCATAGCACCACCCCCTCGGGTTTGCAGGCTCCTCTCCCAGAATTCCGGGAGGCCTGACATTGCCCTCCCGAGGACCAAGAAAGGCTCCAGGCCCATTTTCTGTGCCAATTGCAAACGTTTTTTCGGCACAAATTCCGAATGACATATGGTGAGCGGGTACACATTTTTTCAGCATGGTTCAGCCAATCACCTTTCTGGATTCTTATGATATGGGTACGTGGACATCTATATGGACAAGGAACATCTCTAACTCGCTTTTGCCAGCTTCTCAGGCAGGTTTGAAGCATCTCTGTACAGTGGGTATTGCTGTACCCCCATGCATTCTCTAGAAGCGTTTTCATGAGAAATGCAACTTGAGCCCGAACCCCGTTGTTTTGGCCCCACAGGACAAAACATGATTTAACTTTCCAGAGAAATTCAGATTTTAATGCATATTTTTGGGGAATTAAGCATGCAGTTTGTTTTTAGCATGTCAAAATGTGTTTTGTATCTGTCTTTATTTGAACAACAGTGTTGTCAATTTCGATCGGAAATGACTTACAATAACACAGTGATGGATGGAGGAGGTGTTCCCGGAGAGGGTGCCGGGGGGGGGGGGGGTGCCAGAGCGGGTGCCAGGAACAAAAGCACAAAGATGAGAACAAGAGGTGAACCAGTTTATGAGGGTGTGAAGGAAATGGGACAAAACATACAACAAAAATAAAAGAAACAGGTAACCTACAATGATAACATTAACCTGACCCGGGGTGGGGGCGGGAGGGGGCGTGTCAAGTGCATCAAAACCTGTTGTTTCCTCGGCTCCCTTGTGTTGTTCCTTTGTGATCTGCTTTCCTCGCTGTGTGCGCCCTCTATGACTTGAAGAGCACTTTGCTGCTTCCTGAAGCTAGGTTTGGTCTCTATAAATAAAATAATAATGATAATAATAATAATAATAATAATAATAATAATAATAATAATAATAATAATAATAATTATAAGGGTTACTGTAGAAATATGCAATATTACATTATTACATTACTAAGTGGATCTGGAAGGTGTAGAGAGGATGGGGGAGAGGGCAAGGCGATCGCCCTCTTTAAGAAATAAGTGAAGTTTAATCCAAGCTTTGAAGACATCCACAGTCAGGCAGGCTTTGATTCCGATGGGCAGCGGGTTCCAATGGAGCGCAGTGAGTGGGTTGAAAAGCAGATGCCAGAGGAGGTACAGGGGCATGGGACAGTGAGGGCGAGTGCTGAGAAGGAGAAGAGGGAACGAGATGGAGAGTAGGAAAATATGGAGTCAAACAGGTACTTGGGAGTAAGACCATTGGTAGCTTTGTTGACAAGAAGAATGAACTTTAAAAGGGAGTGTGTGTGCATGGATAGCCAGCCAGCATCGTTTTGGCATGTAGAAGTTGGGGAGGACCTGGGAAGGGTGTGGAGAGTGGGGATAGCGAAGTTGAGGATTTTGTCTAGAAGGAGGAGTAGAAAGGAAGGCTAAGAAGTAGGCATTAGAGAGCTGTAGAGTGCTGAGTACGAAATTGATGCCTTTATCCAATGTTGGGAAGGTTAATACGAGCAGCAGAGGCAGTGGTGGTGGTTTATTGCTGCAGTCGGAGATCACTATCAAAGAGGATGCCAAGGAGCCTTGGATGAGGAAGAAGAAAGTCAATCAGGTAAGGAGATAGGAGAGGGGAGAGTAGGGATAGCATTAGAAGCCGGGAGAATGATCTTTTCTGTTGTTAAAGAGTTCAGCATGGGGCAGTGGGAAGCCATCCTGTGACAAATTGCTGTGGGACAGTTGGTAATCTGTTCTGAGATGGCTCGGCTGAAGGAGGGAAAGGAGAAAAAGATTTGAATTTCATCAGCAAAGGGGTGATAGTGAAAGCTCAGGGTCGAGATACATCTTCCTAGGGCAGAGATATACAGGGTGAAGATCAGAGGTCCATTGACCACGCATCAGGGAGAGGCGATAGTGAAAGCTCAGGGTCGAGATACATCTTCCTAGGGCAGAGATATACAGGGTGAAGATCAGAGGTCCATTGACCACGCATCAGGGAGAGGCGATAGTGAAAGCTCAGGGTCGAGATACATCTTCCTAGGGCAGAGGTATACAGGGTGAAGATCAGAGGTCCATTGACCACGCATCAGGCAGAGGCGATAGTGAAAGCTCAGGGTCGAGATACATCTTCCTAGGGCAGAGGTATACAGGGTGAAGATCAGAGGTCCATTGACCACGCATCAGGGAGAGGCGATAGTGAAAGCTCAGGGTCGAGATACATCTTCCTAGGGCAGAGGTATACAGGGTGAAGATCAGAGGTCCATTGACCACGCATCAGGGAGAGGCGATAGTGAAAGCTCAGGGTCGAGATACATCGTCCTAGGGCAGAGGTATACAGGGTGAAGATCAGAGGCCCATTGACGATGCATCAGGGAGAGGTGATAGTGAAAGCTCAGGGTCGAGATACATCTTCCTAGGGCAGAGGTATACAGGGTGAAGGTCAGAGATCCAAGGATTGATTCTTTGCCGACGCATCAGGGAAAGGTTTTGGCTCAGAGATTTGCGAGTTCTAACATATTTAAAGGGATCGACCTTCAAGGTAGGAAGCAATCCAGGCAAGAGCAGATATGCAAAGCCCAAAGTCCTGGAGAGTGAGGAGGAGATAGGAATGGTTGTTGGCGTAGAAAGTAGCAGAAATGTCCAAAATGATGAGTATAGCAGAGAGTTTTGGAGTGGTGAGCACTAGAGAGAGAAAGTTACAGACATGCATGAGTGCAGTGTCGGTGGAGAGCTTTCTACAGAAACCAGATTGTAGTGGGTTTCCAAGACCAAGCTATCAAAACCCAGGTGCAGCTTTACAAGGTATGCACGTTCTCCTCCAAGGTACAATGGCATTTTGTATCATATAATTGGGAACAACTACTTTGGCCACATGAAATGTACTATGTGTCAATTTCCTGATAAATATTAAGCTACATAAATTGAAGATTTAGCTTTCCCAAGTTCTAGTTTCTTTCTTGTGTAACGTAGAATACATACTGGGCATAGACCACAACCTTAAGTACTTAAGCACCTTGGAAAAGTGCTTTAGCCTGAAGCACTGGCCAAGTGGCAGCATCTAATATTATATGGAGGCTTCAATTTTTAAATTCATCTTAAAATATAATTTTCTTATGAGTTGTACCTTACTCCCACGATAGCAAGATTTAAAACATTGGCGAGATAACTGATACAATAAAACATGCCTTGACATTACTCATTTGGGGTTAGCGCAGACCACCAATTCCTTTTAGGAACTCCCATTTCTTTATCCCCCACGAGGGCACAAGATGGAGTATCCTCCTTCAAGAAAGTCTGGCGGCTTTTACACATCTGACTGACTAATTTCTGGCTTAGGGTAGGGATGGAAATTGGCTGTTTCTCCCCCTTTATTTTCTCATTAAATGATTATCAATTGGGTAATAATAATTGTACATAAAAAGTATTGATCTATAGTACTTTGGCAAAAGCGTTATATCAGTAACACAATATTATTATTATTATTTTTATTTTTTATTTTTTTAATATTTCTTTCATGTTTACTCCACCAAGATGTGGTGGTTATTTGTTTAAAAACAAACAATGCTTTGCAAATCAAACATGGCAGAAAAGGGAGCCCCCCTATACCAGAAGCCATCTTCATATTAGAACAAGAAAAAAATCTTTGTGAGCCAATATACTTAGTCTTTTGTTGATTACTTATATATGTTTTACAAGACAACCTTAAGTTCTTCTAAGGTAATGATTGCCCACCATTATTTTACCTATATTGTGTAAGGGTTCCTAGTCATTGCATCGAATTCCTACCATCGACATACCATTCCATCTAAAGAAAGGCATCAAAAACAATTGCATCAAATGCGGGGTCCCCTCCCATCTCCCCTTTTTTAAAACCCATTATAATTAAACTAAACCCTTTACCTTTAAAAACATACATTCAATGCTTTTTTTTCGATACAATTTTTCGATGGTAAGGCATTCGATGATATTGCATTCGATGCAATGACCAGATACCTTGTGTAAGTGCAGCATGTATCCACCTAAAGTGCAGTGCTTCATTTACATAAGGTTGTAATGACATAAAATGACTGTCAAATATTTCATTTCGTCATTTGTATAGCGCCTTTCACCTAAGGTATGATCCTAACGTGCTGTAGGTTGAAAGCCCTCGGAGGGGCCGAAGTCCAAAGTATGTGAAATTCAGGAGGTGCTATTATGCATGAGTTCATAATGGACATTAAAGGTTATGAGGGCTTGGCCACGTCCCTGCTAGCCACCCATGTCTAGTTGGCATGTGTATGGGTGGAGAGAGGTACACTAGAGAAATAAGCTGGAGCGGTGTGTAAGAGGATAGACAATTATGTGCGTAGCTACAGTTCTAGTTCTTGTCGTGAAAGGTAGCTACATTATTATGGCAGAAGTCTTGTGCATAGTGTCATTTGAGTTGTATGTGAAAGCAGATGCGTGCTGGAGTGTGGCCGCACCTTTGGCTAATTCCAAAAGCGCTGAGTGCGAGAGGACACATGCATTGGCTATAATCGAATAAAAGTCTAGAATTGGTACATTAGGCAACATTCTTAAACATCTGGGTTGACATATTACGGTGGATATATTCTGCATGATTCCAGCTATCATTAAGTGGCTACATTCAAGAACCCACATGAGCATACTGGCAGCATTCGGCCAACCCCTGCATGCCCTGTAGTGGAACACAGTCTACAATCACCTTGAATCCATAACATGGTCACCCTCATGGACTTGACTAAGTACAGCACCCTGGTCAACTGCACAACCCTTCCAAGTGGCATACAATGGCTACCCTCACAGAATCCTCAGAGAGCAACACCCAGGTTGCCCTCCTCAATTATTCCAAGGGCAGCACATTGGCCAACCACGCAAGTCTTCTAAGTGTGACAGGGCAAAAGCCTGCAATGGTCACCTTGCTAATGATGTGGTCCAACACGTGGGTCAACCTCACAAATACGTCTGGTGCAATGCATCACCCAGCCCTCAAATTCATCGAAGTGTCATACACTGCCCAAGCCCAAAACCCATCCAAATGGAAAACATTGCCTACCCCACAAATCCATCTAAGTGCAATACCTTGCCTAACCCCAAAATCTATCTAAGTGCAATGCATCACCACCCCGCAATTCCATTCAAGTGCCATACACTACTGTAGTGATACACGAAATTGCAACCTTGCCAATCAGGGCTTTAGATGATAGCATTAGCCGCTGAAAGCCAATAGTGTATTCAAAGTATGTGCTAAAAATGCTGACAGTAGTCTGTTGTAGCACTTCCATTATGCAGTAGTGAGCTACAAGGAATATGCAGGCCTAGTATGAAATAGGTCACATTATGCATTGTTGATAGACAGGCAGGGAGAGGGCCCCAGCTATGTAGCTAATAGGTATTTTTGGAGTGTTTGGAACATCATGGCACCTATATAGCGCTTAGATAGCCAGTCTTAAGCGCTATAAACACTAAGCTATGAGTGCATGCCTTTTAGAGCTTGCAGATGGGGTTAATACATCCCTGCTTCCCTTAGAATATTCAGCCTCACTAACGGTAGCCCTGGCTCCAAGCTAATCTTCCTTTTCTCTGGGAAGGTACTGATAAGACATTCCTCAGCCAGCGCAGATGGGAACCAGGGAGGGGTAGGAGCGAGCAGGGTGCCTCTCAGAGAGAGTTGGGTTTTTTCCATGAGCCAGTTGCACAGGGAAAGTTCTGGAACTGTGCGTCATGGTGACTGACAGCAAGAGATTATAAAATATCCATGCACACATGACTCGTGGGGAGATCGTCTGTGGACTTGATTCGTGTACAGTCAAGTGCCCGGAATTGGCTCTCACGGTGTCCTCCAGCATTGTTTTTCTATGAAAAGCCAGGTCTCCCAGTGCTGATTAAAGGGACGTAAGACTGTGTTTCTCTATGTTTCTCTATATTTCTCTATATTTCTCTATGTTTATCTAAGTTCCATGTTTCACTATATTTTGCATTGCTCTATGTTTTATGCTTTGTAATATTCTTTAACTTGAATCCCAAATGTATATGAAATTCACTGCTTAGAATAAATATGCTAAAACTTTGAGGGTGTCATTTGTCACTAGCATGAGATCACTGCTCAGCACAATAGAACCTGTATTTTGGGCTGAATTGGGTATTTTTGCTCTCAAAGGGCTGGCCCCGAGGAAGATTTTGCCCATATCAAGACATTTGGTGGCAGCTTTGTGGGATTTGTGAAGAGCAGTGCCATGCTGACATGACAAATGGTGTGAGAGAACACCGTGTAGAGTGGGGAGCAGGCTGTCACATTTCCTTGGTGGTCTTACTGCAGCTCTGAGACTTCAAAAGGCAGCAATATTGTGTCGGCTTGCCGTGGCCGATAGCTTGTGTGGTTAAGACTCCCTTCAGTAAATCAGTCGTGACTGACTTATTGCATGGGATTGGTGCCAGGGAGTACAAGGCGATAAACGAGCGGGAAATGGCTTTGTTTAAAGCACTCCGATGAATGGTTAAGAAAGATGTATGCTCAATTAGAAAAGAATTTTATCATGCGGTTTCCCCAGTTTAAAGTTGTAATTTGGAATGCATAGTGAGACGGAGTTCTCATCTCTATTCTGTCATGAGGGCAGGAAAAAAAAAATAATTGCAAGAATTTGACATGCAAATTATGAATAGTGATTTAACCATTGACTCAGCCCCAGTGTGCTAGCGAGTGGGGGCTGTAATGTTCGGAGGCGAAGGTTCGCTTTTTTGATGTATGCTTTTGAAGGGTTGGCATTCCTGAATAATGAGGAAGGGGAATGAGCCATGCTTAGGAGAATGAGTAACATCTGTGCTGAGAGCCTAAAGTTTTTTTTTTCTTTTCTTTTGGCAACTGTAAAATTCCATGTGCTAATGGTGGCAAATTCTGTTTAAAGGAAACACACTAAAATGACTATATTGCATTTTAGGCTGTGCCATGCTTTTAATGGGTGAGAGACTCACTTAAAAGGAAAGTGAGTGAATGTTATTTGGATTTTCGATTTTTGTGTATTGATTTGAATTTGCAGAATCAGTTTGCAATGGTTTGGGGGAAAAACAATTTATATTTTTCTAAATTGCCCCTGGAGTATTTTTGATCCCATGCTATGCCATGGATTTGTGCTGTTGCCTTATAAGTGATGTATGATTTGGAAATAGTGTCCTGTTGACTGTGATACATGATGAAAAAAATGTTGCTCTTGCAGGAAAGAAAACGTGCAGGGAGCTGCACTAAATATGGCATTTTTATTTTTTAAATGCACTGAAATGAGTGGTTATAGTTTGGCAATGGTACAACAGAATTGATTTCTGTGTGTGATAAGATAGCACAAAGATTTAATGGGTTGTGAGTTCTCTTGAAAGATCGCACATTACAAGAAAAAAAAAGACGCTTTGACATTTTGCAAAATTACATGGAGTAGAATCTGATGACAAGAAAAGTGCCGCTTTTGAAAACAAGAGTCTTGCTGTGTGTGCAGAGCTTGTGCCTTGAAGCTGTCTTGGGCGAGGTGCGTGAAGGCAAACAAAAGCAGAAACAGTACAAGAAAGAGTTAATCTGGATGAACTGTCTTGAACGAGTGCTTCCCATTGAAGCCGCCACAGTATAAGAGTTATAGGCAAAAGAGATAAGCTGCGTGCTCATGGCGCTGCCAGGTGCACACGAAAGATAAACAATGCCTGCATTCCTGAGGAAGGGGGAGCAAAAAGAGAGAGCTGTTCAGAAGTAAAGAATTTGCCCAGTAAACTGTGGTACGGAGCAAAGGCTTCATGCAGGATGGCAGACGGGCACATCACATCTGAACATTTACCTATGCATCTGTGAATGGGCCAAGAAAAGACAGCTGCCCATTCCAACAGACATTACTGTGCAAACCGCATTCCCATGTGATGTGATGTGAAGTGAAGTGAAACGCTATTGCTGCGCAAGCTGCATTCCAATGCTCCATGTGATGTGAACTAAAGTAAAGCGCTGTGCACTGGAGAAGAAACCTCTAGGCGCTTTGAGAAGAGAAAATACACATCTGGCAAACTGCAAGCTACATTGCCAGGGGATGGAGTAACTGACAAAGACATTATGGCATTCCAGATGGAAGCAAAACTGACAAAAGTGCTTAGCCGTTTTGCAAGAGACAACATGCAGAGCGGGGCTTTGAAGTACAACATGAACACTGCACATTAGCCATGATCCAGAAGCCACACGGCTTAGTGCAAGAATGAATGATTTGTTGAAGCAACAAAAGAAACTGACTTAGACTATCGCACTCAAAGGGGTGGTTCAGGAAACAGCAAACACCCTTTGAAAAAATGACAAGTGAAAAAACCAGAGGCCTGAAAAACACTGCCTGTATGAAGAATAAACAAAGCTGCTGCTTGTACAACTGTAAGCGGTATTGGACTGAAAGACTTTACCTTTGAAAAATGGAGTGATGCCAGCAGGGCAAACTAAATCAAGATCATGAGACACTGGAAGCAAGTTGGCGCCTGGCATTTGTGATCGCTTTGGTGAAAAAAGAAAAGCATTGTGCGACCTGGGTACTTACTATATGGCTTTGTAAAAGCACAGATCAGTCTGAGGTACCATTGACCAACTATGATTGCATTGCACAAATGAGTTTGTGATTAGGCAGTTACACCCCGTATGGTTGAGTGTAAATAAGCCCCCAGAAACATGCAGAAGGGTGATAAATAATTGCAGTAGCAATGATAAAGTGTGTAGTTACCTGATGAGACCTTTTTGAAGATGGGGGTGGTATTATGGGAAGGGGTGGATAACGCTGATATTGAAGTTTTTGATGACATCCTAACATGAAGAATAATGATATTGAAGTTTTGATGACATCCTAACATTTCTGTTTGTATTTTGCCTAGGCATAAAAGCAAGACAAGGCATTTCATAATATCAGAAATAGATGTATGCAGTTTGTGGGTGACACTGATCTCATAGAGTATGCGAGTTACTGATATGCGAGTCAACTTTAACGTGCCCTGCACCGCACTCAATGCTGCAACCTGCGAAAGGTGTCCAACAGAGTAATAACTCTTGCTGAACTGGCACGATGCAGACTTGGCTAATTATCAAGTATTTGATGCTACACATTCAAATGACTCAGTTGCTGGAAATAACTTAAATGACATGGTTTGCCCTTTCTTGTTTAAAGGACTATGGACAATGAGTGGTGGACTGTAACATCAGGCACCACAAACAGATGTGTGACACAGCAATTGAATGCTAACACATTGAAAAATGGTTTTTAAATGCACTGTTGAGATGAATCTGAAAAAACGAAATGGTTTTACTCTTCCAACTGAATTGCTTTAACCAGAGATGTTTTGTTTTTTGAAAAAAAAAAATATTCTACATTGCACGTAGGCAGGAAAATGATTTATGAACTGTTGGGGCAGCAGAATTATGCAAGTAGGAGCGTAATTTATTTTGAGATAAGATGAATGCGCACATCAAAGTCACCTGTGCGTAGGTTAAGATTCTTAATTGAAGTAATGCTGCCAAGTGTATGAGCTATAATTTGAAATGGTAATCTTTGAAACACTGGATACTTTTACAGCCAGCTTAAGGCAGGTAAATGAAACCATGACTGACTTGATGTTTGATTTTATGACACAGAGTGTGACACGGTTTTTGTTAAACCAACCAGTTTCATGTTTTTGTGGGGACAGCTGTCTCCAGCACACTAATGCAGAGTCACCTTTTGATTGTAGACATTTGGAATAATTCTTTGGAAAAGCGCTACAAATGAGTATCCACATGGAATTGCTAGTGTACTGGCCAGGCACATTGTCGGGCATCTTTTGTCACTGAATGGATACCATTTGTTTAATTTGTCTAATGTGATGTTTTTCTGACCAAGAACTGCAGCGAGTGTTCTCGCCAAGATTTTATGGACTATAACTTGACTAAGGCATTTTACCATGGTGTGATGAAACAGCCACTGCCGGATAGTAGTATGGTGTTTGTGGCTAAAGTTAATATTGTATATGGTAGATATCCCACTTGAAGAAGAGTATTCTCCAAGTCACAATAGGTAGACTGGTAATGCACACCTTCATTATTACAGTGATACACTTAGACATAGATTTATCATGAGGCAATGTTTCCTTAGTACTACCAAGCTGCTACAAATGGAGTCCATTTCTATGGCCCATCACTAGAGTGCGCGTAGCTAGGGAGCTAGATTCATTAATTGCAGGAGCTTTATATGCTTGTGACATAGAAACTGTGCACAATAAGCTAGCCATTATGGGTTCTGATGCCAGCTCTGCTATAGAACCTCTGGCCTAGTGGGGCCCATTGATATGCCCAGCACTGCTACAAGTATTGACAGCCAATTGAAGATGACAGAATTTTAGACATGAAGACATTTTTGTCTGCCATAGGGCAGGTCAACAAGACTGCTATATACACACGATGCATTGTATGGCAAACATTGTTTGATCAGCAGGTGTTGGCTTTTTTACTGGGTGGGGGCAACCATCCTCCACACACTGGCACGCAGAGCTACAGTTACCAGCATACATATGGATTGAATTGCTTGTTTTTTGATTGCATGAATAACACATGCCATGCTTTGATGTAAATTAGTAGAATTGTTTTTATTTAGATAACCTGGTGCCCATGGGTTCACCTTGTTCACGAAATTAGATGGTTTCTGGTTGGGTTCCACCTACCTGGGGGAAGTGTCTAGTCACACAGCCCATAGTCACGCTTGAATGCCCTGGGATCAGGGGGAGGGTAGGCCCTTAGAGTGAAAGGCTGCCAGGTTTTAGAATTGGTAACCATGCATAAATGCAATAGTGCATTGTAGATTAGACTACAACGGATTGCCTTGACATTCTAACTGCATGCTGCTTTTTAACTGACAATCAGTTATACAAAATTGATTTAGGTATTTTTGTGTAGGCCAGGTTTTGGCTAGAGTAAATGTCCATGTTCACTTGGTGTAGGTATTTTTTGTGTAGGCCAGGTTTTGGCTAGAGTAAATGCCCATGTTCACTTTGTGTAGATATTTTTGTGTAGGCCAGGTTTTGGCAAGGGTATATGTCACTGTTCACTTTGTGTACATTTTTGTTTAGGTAGTGTTTTACCTTGCATGCCACGCTAACTAACCGCTAGAAGATAGTTTGCTTAAACCTCTTGCAAAGCCCCTAGGTCTTTATCACTGCACTAAATACTATATTGATAGGTATTAGTCAGCATTTGTCGCACAAACATTGAATAGGGGTGGAATGTAGTGATACACGAAATTGCAACCTTGCCAATCAGGGCTTTAGATGACAGCATTAGCCGCTGAAAGCCAATAGTGTATTCAAAGTATGTGCTAAAAATGCTGACAGTAGTCTGTTGTAGCACTTCCATTATGCAGTAGTGAGCTACAAGGAATATGCAGGCCTAGTATGAAATAGGTCACATTATGCATTGTTGATAGACAGGCAGGGAGAGGGCCCCAGCTATGTAGCTAATAGGTATTTTTGGAGTGTTTGGAACATCATGGCACCTATATAGCGCTTAGATAGCCAGTCTTAAGCGCTATAAACACTAAGCTATGAGTGCATGCCTTTTAGAGCTTGCAGATGGGGTTAATACATCCCTGCTTCCCTTAGAATATTCAGCCTCACTAACGGTAGCCCTGGCTCCAAGCTAATCTTCCTTTTCTCTGGGAAGGTACTGATAAGACATTCCTCAGCCAGCGCAGATGGGAACCAGGGAGGGGTAGGAGCGAGCAGGGTGCCTCTCAGAGAGAGTTGGGTTTTTTCCATGAACCAGCCCATATTTTTGCACAGGGAAAGTTCTGGAACTATGCTTCATGGTGACTGACAGCAAGAGATTATAAAATATCCATGCACACATGGGATCAGGGGGAGATCGTCTGTGGACTTGATTCGTGTACAGTCAAGTGCCCGGAATTGGCTCTCACGGTGTCCTCCAGCATTGTTTTTCTATGAAAAGCCAGGTCTCCCAGTGCTGATTAAAGGGACGTAAGACTGTGTTTCTCTATGTTTCTCTATATTTCTCTATGTTTCTCTATGTTTATCTAAGTTCCATGTTTCACTATATTTTGCATTGCTCTTTGTTTTATGCTTTGTAATATTCTCTAACTTGAATCCCAAATGTATATGAAATTCACTGCTTAGAATAAATATGCTAAAACTTTGAGGGTGTCATTTGTCACTAGCATGAGATCACTGCTCAGCACAATAGAACCTGTATTTTGGGCTGAATTGGGTATTTTTGCTCTCAAAGGGCTGGCCCCGAGGAAGATTTTGCCCATATCAAGACAACTACCCACCCCGAAATCCATCCACATGCAATACACTGCCTACCTCCAAATCCATCTAAATGCAATATATTGCCTAACCCAATCCATCTAAATGCAATACATTGCCTACACCCAAATCCATCTATGTGCAATACATTGCCTACTTGCCAAATCCATCTAAGTGTTTGCCCACCAAATCCATCTAAGTGCAATACATTGCCTACACCCCAAAATCTATCTAAGTGCAATACATTGCCCACCCCTCAATTCCATCCAAGTACCATACACTGCCCAAGCCCAAAACCCATCCAAGTGCAAAACATTTCTTACCCCGCAAATCCATCTAAGTGCAAAACCTTGCATAGCCCCAATTTCTATCTAAGTGTAATAAATCGCCCACCTCTCAAATCCATTCAAGTGCCATACACTGCCCATTCCCAAAATTCATCCAAGTGCAATAAACTGCCTACCCCCAAATCTATCTAAATGAAATACACTGCCTAACCCCAAAATCAATCCAAGTGCAATACATTGCCTACCCTCCAAATCAAATCCATCTAAGTACTTACCCGCCAAATCCATTACATTAAAATACATTGCCTACCCCCAAAATCAATCTAAGTGCAATACATTGCCCACCCTTCAAATCCATTTAAGTGCAATACATTGCCCTCCCCCAAATCCATTTAAGTGCAATACATTGCCCTCCCCCAAATCCGTCCAAGTGCCATACACTGCCTACCCTCGATAGTCACCTGGGTGCAATAAATTGCCTGCCCTGAAAGATCATGCGAAACAGGGACCACCTCAATGACTCCTCCAGCTCAAAGCCCTGGCTGCTCTTGCAAGGGACGATATATGCAGTGTACAAGCAGGGCCTGCAATTCACATTTTGTTATCTAAAAAAAATTACATTCATTCAATAGATCACAATGTACCTTTAAAATAAAAAATCTCCACATGTACATGTATAAATATATCAGAAGTTACACATAAACAGAACATGCCTTCTAACAGTTTCAAAATACATTTAAGAAAACAAAATGGGCCTCATTACACCGGTCTGGAAACAACGGTGCGGTAAGCTTACAGGCACAGTCATTTCCGGACCGGCATACTACAGGTCTGCCTGCCGGAGCCGCAGGCCATAGCAGGTCTGACCCTGCCAGGCACAGAGGCAGCCCAGTAGGCAGACCGTCATGGAAGCACTGGCACCGTTATTAACTGTGCTGGTGATTGCGTATTCCCCATTCCCATAGGGGACTCTATGGGAATGGGGAATTACCATTTACTGGCGCCTGACTTTCCGGACTGCTGGGGTTGTAATACCCTGGTTTTACCGGCATGTCAGGCACCGGTAAATATTTACGGGTCCGGACCTGTAATGAAGCCTAATGTGTCTTCACATTAACACACAAACCTAAATATTTACAACAGCTACCCTTAGTCCTCCAAAAAGTGCTGATGTATCTTTTCATATTGTACCTAAACACACATACAACCACACAATCACATATTTTAACAACACGGGCCTAGACAAGTCAATAACTCATTAACCCAATTGCAAATGCATAGAGCAGACAGCAAAAATGCTCACTTTCTATTTGGTGTTACAGTTGATCATATTGTTACCAAAAACCTCATACTAATAATATTTTGTTGGAGTGTGCTAGTTTCGATGTCGAGCCACCGTCCTCGTCTGCCTCAGGACTGCATAATATTGGCACGGTTCTGAATGGTTCATGAAGGATGTCAAAGATCTCGTGCTTTCAGATATACACTCTTAAGGAAGTGTCCTGAACTGTACTGCGTCTCTTCAAAAAGGACATGTTTGTCGCCCATTACTTATGTTCATTCATCCATTAGTTTATCGATGGCTTATTCCCTTTTCCGTCTAACGCGGAGCACCCTTCGCGTCTTAATGAGCGAGATACATGCTCACAAGCCAGCTTCAGAGCAACAGGCACATCTGCATCTTTTGGCTCTTGATTTCTCCTTCTCACCACTTAGACATCCACTCCTTTCTTTTTCTTCAGCTCTCTAAACACAAATCAAGCCATGGCGAAGTGACGTGTGATGCTGCGAAGCACGTGCAGACGGTACCTCTCTAGTTTAATTGGCATCACGCACTGACATATAAAGTACTACCTGTTCCTAACTTATCATATGCCTATTGAACTTTCTCTCTCTTTCTCTCTTTCTGATTCTCTCTCTGTGCTTTCGTTCTCTGTTCCTGTCTCCCCGTGACTCTCTCTCTCTGTGCCTCCCTGTCTCACTCTGTCTCATTTTTCAGGTGCATATTTGTTAGAGCCACCCCAGCCGTTGCTGAAATCTGCACAACCATAGAAAAAACACAGATATGTTGATGGGAAGGGGGGGTTGTATTTTTTTTTTTTTTGCAAAACACTTAAAATAAGTTAATGGTCCTCATTACGACCTTGGCGGTAGCCATGCCGCTATTGGCGGCATGGCTGCAGCCGAAATCGCATCCGGGTCCATAGAATGAGGAATTCCCGGGCCATTTTGAGTTCGGAAGGCCCAGTAATTCCTCCCTCCAAGGACCCGGACCTTCCCCATTCCCATTACAGCCCCCATAGGGCTGAATGGGAATGGGAGAGGGAGCAAACAACGGGCCATTACGAGTTGGCTTGTTGTTTGCTCCCTCTTCCCCTCGCGGAACCCGGTAAGCACGCCTGGTTTTACCTGGTTTTACCAGGCGTGCTTACCGTGTCCCGCGAGGGGACCTCGTAATGTGGCAGAACGGGTCCGCATCCTTTTCCGGCACCCATTAACCCGTTCCCATAGGGCTGAATGGGAATGGGAGAGGGAGCAAATAACGGGCCATTACGAGTTGGCTTGTTGTTTGCTCCCTCTTCCCCTCGCGGAACCCGGTAAGCACGCCTGGTCTTACCTGGTTTTACCAGGCTTGCTTACTGTGTCCCGCGAGGGGACCTCGTAATGTGGCAGAAAGGGTCCGCATCCTTTTCCGGCACCCATTAACCCCTTCCGCCAGGGTCGTAATGACGCCCAATGTCATTTTATGAGCATTGTAAACTATCTCTTTTTTCAAATTGTAATCTTTTTATTTCTAGCGATCACTTCCAGTTATTTTGTGGTCATCATAATAATGTTAAAGTTCCCCTGATGATCAAAGCACATTTTCAAAACCTAGAATAGCCATACACATTGTTTTCTGAAAGAAGGGTATAGTATAGTATAGTATAGTATAGTATAGTATAGTAAGGGTCTGGTATAGGTGCACTGCACTCCTTCAGCCTACCCCTATGAGGAAGAAGAGGAGAGGAAAAATAACACCAATAGGGCTTTAGCAGGTTTTGCAAACAGAATTTTGGAAATGTAAAAATGACCACGGATTTTTAGATTTGACAAGTGTCTGTGTTAAACCGATTGTACCCTTGCATCCCCCTGGCTTGTCGTGCATTTGTTTTTCATAGCGCCCACCCACACGTTAAAATGTTTGTAAGCTTGAACCACAAATACCGATTCGCACTGCAACATCAGTCACTCCACCAGAGTCCAAGCCCTGCCCGATTTCCCGCTGCGCACATGCGCAGTTCCCAAATGCACAGGCATCCTAAGAGAATTGTAGATACAGGATATTCACAGCTGTTTACGGAAGTGTTCTCGTTCTCCAGCAAATGAATGGAGACAGCGACGCAAACCTGCACATGCTGTGCCCTTTTTGCTTTGAGTTTCCTCCCCACAGCCCTACAGATTGGCGAGGTGGGGGCAGTACCCATTGCCGTTGAACCACAATACTATCACATGGCGCGCAGAGACCTGATTTTGTCTTGCACGTGTCGTGTGTGTATCAAATAGCGCTTGTTCTAACTTATTCTAAAGACATGTGGCCTCATTACAACTCTGGCGGTAGCCGTGCCGATAAAACGGCACGGCTGCCGCCGGAGTTGCATTTGTTTTCGAGCACCCGCGAATGGGCAAGAACCGGGTCATGACGAGCTCGGCGGACCCAGTAATTGCCCATTTGCAGGTGCCGGAATCAAGGGCCTTCCGATCCCCATTCTGCCCCATAGGGCTGAATGGGGATGGGGACGTCGGATGCACCGGCGCATTCAGAGTTGTGCCGGTGCATCCGACGTGCTCTGCTCGCGGGTGCTATTACACCTGACAGAAAAAACTTGGCGGGTGAGACGGCACCCGTGAGCAGAGCTCCTAGTATAGCGGTCCGGGAGCTACAGTACCAGCATGCTTACCGGTGCCGTAATTCCCAGACTGCCATGCTTGTAATGAGGCCCATGGTCATAGTAGGAGCCATTGTCAGTGATTATGTTGATTGTCCTCGACATGAGCCTTTTGTATAATTGACACGGGGAGCTTAGAGTGTCAGGAAAACTATGGGCCTGATTCATGGAATTTATTGTGCGGGAAATAAGGACATTGCACGTGGAATTGTGTGCAAAATCCTTTTAGTAGATTCATGGAATTGACTGTGCAGTACTTTTCCGGGACTTGCGTGGAATTTGCGCAGGTCTGGCACCCCTCCGCTAGCAGTCGAGCACCTTGCGCGAGACTCTTTGCAGTGTGTGGATTGGGCCTGTGCAGAGACCAAAATAGGGGGCGGAACATGCTGAATGAGGATGAACAAGGGAAAATGTGGATGTTCCGAGGGGTGGCCTGCATGAGGCAATCGCACCCCTAGAACTGCGTTGTACAAATCGTATTAATCGATCTGACTGCGCAACCTCACATCTTGGAAATGAACATGCAAAGCTCCCGATCTAACCGCCACTCAAAGGCTGGCGTAGAGACACTTGCGCATGGGAATCACTGTGCAGAGGTAAGATTGCCTGTTGGATTAAGGGATGCCTGCATGCAGTCGGGGTTCCGATCTGACTTAGAGGTGCGCGTAAGCAGTGTAGCAGGGTGCAGGCACAGTTTACAGGGATTTGGACGCATATTTACAGTGAAATTACAACTTTTATGATACATGGGCCTTGATTCATGGAATTATTTGCGTGTAAAACAGGGATTTGCGTGCCATTCTTCACGCAAATCCCTGTTTGATGAATGGGGATTTGTGGGCAGAATGGCACGCAAATCCCTGTTTTACACGCAAATAATTTCATGAATCAGGGCCACGCTACGCATGATGTGGGGGTGCTGGGGATAGTTACGAGGGACCCTATGCAGTGTCACCAGGGTGCTGACTTGGTTGCGGGGGACCCCAGGCAGGATCACAGTGGTGCATGAGTTTGTGCCCGAGGACCGCGCACAGGTAGGTATTAGTGGCTGTTTCTGCTTTGCGGGGGGGGGGGGTTGCATGATGCGGGTGTTCCGGCCGCGACTTACATATCATCTTACTTTGCGGGGAAAATTGCATGAATAAAAAGAGCGTGCAGAAAAACGTATGTGCGCAGGCTCGCACAGAGTCGTTCCAGGCTTTGCGGGATCTATGCACACTTTTCCATGAATCGGGCCCTGTATGTTTTGACCAGACGTCCCCAGGACCTGGGGAGGGACACAAGACTTACCCCTAATACCTCCCCCCCACTCAAATTATGACATATTAATGCCTTATGGGCGAAACAAGATGACTTTCTAAAAGACACATTTCTTAAGGTGATTCAAAAACTTCAATATGGGTATTAAATGTGGTGCATTGCTTGAATTACGTGTTTAGTTGTATTGTTTGAAAGTGTAACTATTGTAGTTTGGGAGTATTTTTAAGATAATTGATGGAACATATCAGTCACATTACTTCATTGACTTTCAATTTCACCTAATTCAATATAAAACAGACAACTAAACGAATACATTTTTTAGAAATCGCAGTGCTTTAAATTAATGAGAAGATGCACACTGATGTCCCATTCAGGGGCTGGAAGTCTGATGATGATTGGAGCAATTAATTGACATATGTTTATGGGACTGTGCACGTGAGAGGAGAATGTTTTTCTGTATGCAGAATGGATATTTATGAAGAGTTTGGATATTTTGGATTTGTCTATACATTTAAACAAAACACATGGAAAAAATGTTTTTCAGGTTAATTTAAGGTATGCATTCTTTTTTATTATTACTCTCTAAATTAGTTTTTTTCATTATAGGCAGGATCTAGTGCACACAATACTTTTGACTTTTTCATGTATTTTTATAATGATGATTACATGATGCATAATAAACCTATCTTAATAGGTCAGTGGATTTTGTAGAAATCTAAGCAAAACCTGTTAGTTTGTGGTCCGCACACTGACTCCAGCCAATGCGCGAGTTGGTGAATGATCATTTTGATGGAACTAGAATGGGTCTTCCCAGAGGAGTTTCATGTTAATATTGAACCAGTGAGCCTAACTTGCCATTATAATGACCAGTCCCTCCAGACAAGAAGAGGTGGCAGGATTTGATCAGGGCCATACAGGTGTTCTCTGAGGGACACCACGGAACAGATTCCGCCAGCTGATGCCTCGATCACAAATGGCACGGGCAGGATGCCCTTTTCCGTTCCTCCCGAGACTGAGGTCTGGATACCCCTGGTCGGGGAAGAAGAAGCCATTTTCAGACAAGTCTCAGCGTTGTTAGATCACTGTGATGGTGACGGACGCAGTATACAAACGTATTAACATTAGATAGTGGGAACTGGACATTGGCACCACCGTGGTATGGATATCCATGGTGAGGGCACTAGAAGCCATTTTCTAGAGAAGCCCTGGAGCTATTAGACCACTATGGCAGTGACCATTACACAGTGGGACCTGGACACTGGCACCAGGCATGTTTTGCTCATGGGATTCAGTCACCTCGTGGCACCATCTGACGGAATTTGAAGAAACCTGTGTATTTCACAATCTCCCGCACTTGGCTCGTGAGTAAAGAGCTGCACGGGAACTTAGACCACTGATACTCATCCTCTTCAAATCTAAGACGCGTTCTGGTCTTCACAAATGGAAGATTGGAAAGCGAGAAGAATATGGCTTTCATGCCTTGCCAGGAGGCCAGACATGGCCTTTAATGGCCCGCCAGCTCGAGCTCGGGCTGTGGGCCGTTAAAGGCCATTTCCGCCCTACCGGCAGGGCATGAAAGCCATTCGCACCCTGGGGTTCGTCCGAGGTGCAAATGGCTTTCATAATTTTTCATGGGGAGTTTTGCGCTGCTGGCGCTGCCGATCTCCGGATGAAAAAGGAAAAAAAGAAGAAAAAAAAAGGGTCGCTGCCATATGGAAAAGGGACTAAGTCCCCTTTCCATGTCTATGGTGGCCTCATATCGGAGGAGCTCCTGGACCATACCGCAATGCTCCGGTACCGCAGGAAAGTGGAGGGGTTGGGGAGGAAAAAGGAAAAAGGGAGAGGCTCCCTTTTGCCTCCCCGCAATGAAAAGAAAAAACAAAGGCGCCACCCAGGAAAGGGCCTCGGGTGGCTGGGACAGCGGGTGGGGATTACGCATTCTCGCTTGCTGTTCTAGCCACCTGATTGGCTGAGTGCCGTTCCCCGGGCACTAATATCCAGAGGCAAAAGCTGTACATCAACATAGTGGCACTGTGAGCCTGGCATAGTCGACAGCATGGAGCCAGACGTTTTAAGGGATTAAGGGCGCGTGTGCAGCCAATCAGATGGAATGGCAAAGACAAGCACCCTCCTGGATTGTTTTCGTTTTGTTCTTTACAGTTCAAAGGAGCTTTCCTTTCCGATAGTTGTGAGGGATTTGGGAGGTTTTCCTAACACCTCTACTAGAACGTAGGCAGAGAAGGTGGTCTCTTAAACGTTTCTTTAGTTGCCATCCAGGATGTGGCGTTTTATATTGTTGAACAACAGTTCCACACTCTATCCATGTTATACAGTTCAGCTGCAAAGAATCCGAGCGGTACAGGGACAGCAATGCAATGTTTTTCAATAAAATGAGACAAAATAGGGTAAGGTGTGGAGGGAAAGTCCTTACTTTTTTAATGTAGTACTAGCATCATTATTTTGTCAGCTCTTTCCCTTTTCCTCTGTGCAGGCACTGGGAAATACTGATAATAGGCCCAAAGTGAGGGGGCGCTGGCGAGCCCTCCAATATGGCCGCTTTTCTGTGAGCCCTGTGACACCCAACAGATATCTGAATGCAATATTATATAGGCTGAGCAGTGTGGGCCTCTCCAGACTCCTGATTCCTACCTCCTATCTTAGAAAGAATACAGACAGTTTGTGGACAAAATATTGGCCGTAGGCATTTATTTCTTCCTTACAGGAATTACACAAAAACCAAACTTATACAAAAACAGGTGTGCTTTTGGGCACACCGTGTCCAGGGTGGCTGATGCCTTGCTTTTCAAGTCTATGAGTCCCTTTGGCATCGGCTCCCGGACACGTGCCACCACAACTGAGTGGGTGGTGCCCCGGAATCTCAGGTTCCCCCAAAAGTACCCCTATCTACATCCCCATTCTTCTAGTGGCCTGAATATGTTGTCCGGAAAAACCCCTATCTCTTTGTTGGAGAGGTGGACCCCATCCTAGTGGAACATGTCGGGGTTGTTCTGTGATAGCCCATGCCTTCTGAAATGGAGCCCTTTCTCTTGCAGTATTTTTCCACCGTTTTGTTTAGCTTCCTCCTTGATGTTTCCACAGCCTGTCTACGATGTGCTCCATACCAAATTCTATGTGGTATCATCTCGGACATAGAAATCTCAGTCCACCTCCAACAGAGTGCTATGTTGTGCAGGGACTCACAAATGTCCCTTTGCAGCCTTCCCCTACTTGTGCCGGCCAGATCATTGCCCCCCAGGGGTATCACTGGATATTCAGGAGGGTCTCTAAACCCAATCAAGTCTGATAGCCTGTCATGTATGTCCTCCCAGTGCATGCCTGGCATGTCCCACCATTACGTAATTGTCCGGGGGAAATGGAGCCCCTGCTTCACCTCCTCGATCCACCGGCCTGCTCGGGTCTCAAACAAATGGCCCACGATCCATGCTGATTTGTAGGGGCCTGAATCTGCAGAGGAGGAGGGAGGTTATATTAGTTCCTCCCTTAAATATCTTTTGAAACAGTTTGACCTCCAACCCCCAATTTGTTTTACTCCTTTTGCTCCCAGTGCCCCTGCCCATGCTGATGTTCTGCCCCTATCCTAAAAGAGTGGCTCCCACATTCTGATGGCTCCCATCCCGCCTTGGCTATGGATTTTTTCAGCACCGCCTGGAATTGGTATCTGCTAAGCTCGGTGCCATCTTTGTGGATCAAGAGTTGGCCCCCGAGAGTTGATAGTTTATCCGGAAATGCCTGCGTGATGCACCTGGGACAGTGGTCCTCCTCTTTGGTGCAATTCAACTCTATTGCTCTCCCTTTCCCCTTCTGGTCGGTTTTAGATTTTCTTATTAACTTTTGTACCGATGCCGATGTCCCCTATTGCCAGCCCATCCCCTGCTGCCTTGTTCCGAGCTACCAGCTCCCCGATTCTGAGTGCCCCATAGTATGCTAATGCAAAGGCTGCCCTGAACAGCGCTGTTTCGTAGGCGCTGGAGCATGTGTCCTCCAGTGTCTTCAGTAACCCTACTATGCAGAAATTTAGAGGCCTCCTGCTATCAGGGTTCTTGCCCTCCAGCCTTGCCCATCCCTTCATTGAGTACTTTATTAAAGGGCTGTCCGTTGGGTGTACTCCCCCGGCTATTTTAGCGGCGTATGCGACCACAGCCAGATGTGCCGCCGTCCAGCTCTTCCTTTTCCCTTTTGTAAATGCTGACTCCAAAAATTCACACATCTTGCTTGTTGTAATAACCGCCACATCTTGTCCCCCTGTTTCTCCCAATACATTTTGCAAGTGTTTCCCATATTGCTTACCCGATTTCTGGGCCAAAGCGTTCCGGGCGAGGTCCTTTATGACTCGTCCGGGTTCTTGTGCTCCTTTTCCGCCATTCCAGTCAGCCTCATGGCTAACCTTTCTTTTTCCTCCAATGCCATTAGTGGAACCCATTCCTTTCTTGGTGTGTGCGTCTTTTGCTCCTTGGCGTCTGGCCTCAGTTTCCTGAATTTGTCCCACTGAAAACGAGACAAGGCATCAGCCACTACATTCACTTTGCCGGATATGTGCCTTGTTTTTAGACATACATTGTTTTTCAAAGCTTCCAAAGTGATGGCTCTCATTAGCTCCAATACCAGTGGACATGATGCGCTACCTCAAGATAGCCCCTGTGGGTACTGCTGTTGCAAAAAATAATCTAGGAGCTGTGTGCTCTTCTTTCCGCAGAGAGCTGCGTATGAGCCTCTGATGTCTTATGGGCACGGATTCGCCTTCCGGCTCGTGGCCGAGTGCAGACTCTGGTGGACTAGTCAGTAGAGCGTATTCAGGCTGGTGTGGCCTATATGTGATCACCAGTCTGCAGAGGTGGACGGTAGGTGGGATTGAGGGGCCCTGGGACCGCATCGGCATCGGATTGTGCCCGTTCAGCGCTGATGTAAGTCAGCCACGCCCTTGTGAGTCGGGCATTGGTTGTGCCTCGTGGAGAAACGATACGCCACGGTTAGCTGACTGGTGAAGGAGAGGAGGACACTTTCAGAACGGGGGTGTCAGATTTTGTGGTGGAGGTTGTCCGCTGTTTAAGCATGGGTGTATCGGGCGACCCACCGGGAGGGCAAAGTTGATAGTGCGAGGAGGGCGCCAACCCTGTGAGGAGACTAATTGCTGTTGCTGTAATGCCAGTATCTCAGCGGCCTTTCCGAATACTTCTTTTCAATGGTTCTGGATTAGTGGTGCTTGCCCGTTGGTAGTGGGCTGTGAACAAGTCATCTTTAGGGATGATATCATAACACCTTAAACCTGCTTTAGAAACATATCTGTGGCGGGATTGGTTCTGTGGCTTTGAAATCTTGGCACCTCTTCTACATCAATGTGTAACCCAGACAGGCACCAGCCGAACCGTACCTTTGACATGGGCGGAGATGCTAAGAAATCAAAGATCAGCCAGCACAAGTTCAGTCCAGCAGAAACTGGGCCAATATCCCCACGGATTCGTCACTGAAGGTAAAAGAAATGTTATATCAGCTCAAAACCAGTTCATATGCCAGAATGGACACCTTAACTGGGAAAGGAGATCACCTCTAGGCTTGGTTGGATAAATATGGCTTGCAACTGGAGAAGCTGAAAATAAGATTTTTTTTTAAAAACTGTATTCAATGTGTTACAGTTGAAACAACTTTTCACACAGTAAAGAAATACAAAATGTACAGATCGACATCTCATTGTCCCCATAATATGCTATACACTTAAAATACATCTTTAAAAGCAAGACTTTGCCCCTCATTAGGACTCCGGCGGAAAACCATGGTGCTATTAGCACCATGGTCGATGCCGGAGTCCGCCATGGCGGAATGGGGAATTACCACTCCATTCCAAAGTTGGCGGGGCGGTAATTCACCATGCCACCATGGCCCTTCCCCATTCCCATTTTCGCCCCATAGGGCATAATGGGAATGGGGAAGGCGGTAAGTACGGTACTGCAAATTGCGGTACCGTACTAACCTCGAGAGTCCCTTTGCGGGCCCCTACTTTAACGGCTGGTCTAGACCAGCCGTTAAGGTCAGGTCCCGCAAAGGGACCTCGTAGTAAGGCATTAAGGGTTTAACGGCGCCGACACCTTTTACGGCGTCGTTAATTCCTTAACGCCTGGGTCCTAATGAGGCCCTTTGTATTAAAACAAAATGAATACACATATTTTCAATCCACATACTCCAATCGCTTCATCATAGTGACCCAAAGCCCACACAAGGAGCCAGAGAGAGCTATAGTTACGCCCGAGCAATAGTATGATCAACTTTGTTCTTACTTCATCGATTGCATATTGCATATATATTTACTATAATACTTTGGGCCTCATTATATGGTAGGCGTTAAGGGTTTACCGGTACCGGTAAACCCTTACCGCCTTACTACGAGGTCCCTTTGCGGGTTGGAGAATTTAACGCCTGCAACCAACCCGCAAAGGGACCAGGGAGCTAATTACGGTACCGCAATTTGCGGTGCCGTAATTAGCACCTTCCCCATTCCCATTATGCCCTATGGGGCAAAAATGGGAATGGGGAAGGGCAATGGGGGAAGGGGGAATTACCGCCCCACCAACCTTGGAATAGGGCGGTAATTCCCCTTTCCACCAAGGCGGTGCCAGTATTTTACTAATAGCACCTTGGTCCACCGCCATCCGTGTAATGAGGCCCTTTGTGTACCACAATTTCAGCAAAGGACATAGGGCCTCATTACGACCCAGGCGGAGGACCATGGTGCTATTAGCACCATGGTCCATGCCGGTGTCCGCCATGGCGGAATGGGGAATTACCACCCCATTCCGAGGTTGGCGGGGCGGTAATTCCCCATGCCGCCATGGCCCTTCCCCATTCCCATTTTTGCCCCATAGGGCTCAATGGGAATGGGGAAGGCGCTAAGTACGGTGCCGCAAATTGCGGCACCGTACTTAGCACCAAGGTCCCTTTGTGGGTCCCTACTTTAACGGCTGGTAAAACCAGCCGTTAAGGTCGGGTCCCGCAAAGGGACCTCGTAATTAGGCGCTAATAGGTTAACGGAGCCGCAGCCTTTTGCGGCGCCGTTAACCCATTAGCGCCTGGGTCGTAATGAGGCCCATAGTGCTAACAAGGGTTTCAAAGCACTGTAACACAGAGAGGGATACAAATAATGGCATTCTTAAAAGGCATTGGTACATTCCGAATGGGCAAGGGCTATGCGTTTAGTGCTTCAACATTGGACCGGAGGAAAACAAACTGTTACAACATAAGACAATAAAAAATGAATGCACTGCCTGCCGGTGGTTACAATAATGTGCGAGATAAACATGAAGGAGGAGAGAGGGGATGGCGGGGTCTAAGGCAAGACGAACGTGGCAATAAGTGCAAAAGACACATAACAGGATAGGAGGGGTGAGAAGGGTGAAAGGGGGAGGCAGAGTAGGAACATCCAGTCTTAAAATCAGCTCAAATGTAATGAGCACCTAGATTCGATTATATGCACAGACACAATAAACTTATGCAAACGAGAAGCAGCACAGATGTAACAAGCACCTAATTTCAATTTTATACCGCCGGCGTTACCGCCAAAGTCGTGATCAGGCTGTCTGGAATTCATCACAATTTTAAATCTTCTTTTCACTGTGATGTATTGTCTGCAATTGATCACAATGTATCATCTACCATTCGCCTTGCTTGCTATTCATCAAAGTCTGATGCGTACCATTCACCCACTCAAGTTTCAACGTGAGTAAAGTCGGCAGGTTACCATAAAGAGCATGGATAAGTGGAGAATCGTGGAAAGCATTCCAACGCCTCCACCGCCAAGTCTTCAACAGGACCTTTGTGGATATTTCATACTGTTCCAAAATGTAGCACCTCTCCAGGCTTAAATTCACTCTGAAATGACATGAGTATTATCCTATGATTAAATCGTTTTTTTTATTAACCTGTTGAATTTGCAGCTTCAATTTACAATCAGCGCTTGCAAAAGTAGGTCATGGACATCACAAACATTCATTCTAGTTTCACCAGGGATCACAATACTAAATATGACCTAATCAAAAAAAGGAAATTAATAATATGTGTATATTATCTGCACCAAGAGCTATGTGCCATAGTTACATGATTAAAACCAAGTACACTTCACTTCAGAAAAGGTTGAAGCTTTATTGATATATTCATGCAAAAATGAATTGTAGCATTAGATTTGGCCCATGGCAACTGTTGCAAAGCTTACTATTTTCACAGAAGGACAATGGGGCGTCAACGTGAATGATTATTTTTGGGGTGGTATAGCGCCATAAGTAAAGAAAATAAGGCATATGTTGCCCTTTAATTGGTCAATTAGTCCCCTTTTATGATTCAATGTAAATATATTGTAAACTAAGTGCCAGCTCTGCATTCGGGAAGAATAGTCTTGAAAAGTGTGACAGAGGTGTGCAATAGCACCTTGAAGCGTTTATTATGCGCAAAATGGAATTACCATACTAAATGACCCCAGACTCAAATAACCGGACAGACTCAAAGAATATGGCAAAGTACTACTTTATTCTCAGTTCAAAATAAAGTAGGGTAATCTGGCGAACTACGGGCAGTGGTCTGCACCCTCACACGCAATTTTAATTACACAAAGTCTTTATACATCAATATGCGTCATATATGACACCATCCTACGTGGCAAACTTAAAACCTATTGAAGGGACCGGTTGGGTAGGGGAACATATGTACCTATAGTATATGTAAGTGTTAATAACTTCATTTGCTGCCCCTTATACAACAGGCACGCCTTGAACTACGTCTAAAACTTTTAGTACTGATTATGATAGAATATAGAAGTGGACTGGCCTGTGCGACTTTGTATAGCAGGTTGCCACATGGACCCATATGATTGGTGGGCATTATCGCCCCACCTTGAACTTTCGGCTCATTAGCAGCACGTAAGCAAAATGAAACAGAGGTGCAGAGAACAACGTCAGATTACTACCCATTTGCTCCAATTAGTTCATCATCTCTCATCAGTCTGGCCCTTAGCCAAAGTTTCTCCTTTGTAGTTGACCTTGCAGCCTGTTCTTTGCTCTGGGATCTTTGAGGGAGTGTGAGTACACCCTCATCAGGAGCTTAATGAATGGCCTGTGTTCTCACCCTCCGAGTCACATGTGAGGAGACCACAAATTTGTCAATGTCGACCCCTTGACTGCTATTTGATTAAATTGTACTAAGTGCCATTATTCCTCTTGGCCTCTGGAGACTTGATCACCCCATCTCACATATGCTTTCTGCATTTTTAATTATCCAATACTTAGCATTTGTGGATGTTTTCTTCTTATCTTAATTTAAGAGAAATATGTGTCATGTCCATGGCTTATCCTCTTGACTCCCTTTGTCCCTTGCAATTATTCCTTGAATGACATCCTTAATCCCACACCAAGAGGCTCTTCTCAATCCTTCACACAAAACAGTTTTTCCAGTGTCTCCCATCTCTGCAGCCTGGGTCTGTTTCTGAAGTAGCTTGATTAGATGTAATACAAGTCTGACGTCCATCTTTTTCCCCATGGCTGCTTTAGTCACATTATAGGTTATATTGCAGCAAGCTTCTATACGTCTCCTCTACCTTGCCTTTCTGCATACATACATTTACATCACCTCTTCTCACTTGTTTCTTTGATACTCATGAGTTCTTCAGAATTGATTACATGCTTCACTTGTTGCTTCAGTTACATCTTTTATTCGTTTGAATATTCATAGATCGTTTCAGTGCGTCCATGTGTCTTTACTTCAAGACGTCACACTGCAGCTGTTAGATTGAGTTTACAGTTCTTCAATGCCTAGTGTGGGATGTCAACATCCGTCTACTGTCTCAGTACAAGGATACATTAGATAGGGTTGTCTGAGTGCATAACGTCTCTTGTACACTCGATGCGGCATCAGGACAATGCTTGGTGTAATACATACGACTCTTTCACTGTCATTTCAACATGACGAAGGTGAGGAGGCGGGGCTTAACAAAGACGTATTAGTCTGCCCCTCTACAGAGGTACAACAAGGAGGAAGGCTACTGATCAAAATGATCTCTCGATACTGGTCGTAAAAACAATTGAGCACAATCTTCAAATTTGATTGCTTGACTCATGGAGAATTAGATAGTGACAGATATCCACTGAAATTGATCTTTATAGAAAACTGTATATTTAGTTGCACTTGTTGCTTGCCCAAAAAATGGTCCAGATCTAAGAGGAAAGACAAATATATTAAGATTCATTTAATTGGATGTTAGCCAGTCCATACATGTCAAATAATGACCTCTAACAAGGTAATAGAATGCGGCCAATGGAAGGAAAGACATAAGAGAATTCCATCGCACCTGTGTGAAATAAATTCTGTTTTCCAAGCTCCTTCTGCCTGGTGCGTCCACGTGGTACGCTTTTACTCTGGATGCTATTTTGCGGACTTTCTTGTTTATATAATGAGAACGTTAGCCGTGCTTTTCCCCCTTTTAGAGCTAGGTGTAAAAAAGCTATATATTCTGTTCAGTCTTCAGCACAATTGCGTGCAAATGTACTGAACTTGCAAAATTCCAAACTAGACTCCAGAAAAAAAGACTTTGTAATTATTAATAGAAAACTTTTTTTGGTTTTGCTTGTACCTTTCTTTGAGCCAGTATTTCCTGTCTTCACATATATGACTTATGCTATTCCCAACGAAAAGTCCAATTCATGCTGACTCGACGCTTGGAGCATGAATTGGACTTTTTTCAGATGGGATTTGACCCCAATTACTAACTGGACCTCAATAAAGCAGACTATCGGGACCGCGATACTTTAGGAAATACCCGGATTTGAGAAAGGCAAAGTGTAATGCCAAAACATGTGTCATCCAAAAGGGCCTAGAATTATCAAAAATAAAAGAAAATCTACACGCAGACGGACTTGAATGCTTTCATTTATTCGCTGGGAATAGCATAAGTCATATATGGGAAGACAGGAAATACTGGCGCAAAGAAAGGTGCAAGCAAAACGGAGTTGAGGAGCTCATGGTCTCAGTGTTTGCATACACATGTGCGACAAGCTGAAGGTTAACAAAACAGAATCTCTAATTCAAAAATTCCAATTTCCAAATAGATTTGGAGCAAAAGTATCGGTCGCGAGAGTACAAATCTAAGGGTATCACCAAAAAGCACCTCAAATTGAACCATTGTAATTATTAATTATTAGCGCTATTAGTTTTTATGAAATAGTGGAGCTTGCATTTGTGAAATATAACCGCTGTATTGATTAGGAAACAATATTCTCAAATCTGAATACCAGATTTAGCTATGATAATATGGACCCTTAACAAAAGTGATGAAATGGATTTATTATTAAACGTATGCATACTGAATTAAAGGTCAAATAATACATCCATTTTATTACGTACATCTCTAATGGAACTGGCAATACCACTCCCATCTCTCTCTCTCTTTCTTCAGTCTTCAAAAAGTGTTGATGGCTCCTGACTCACTGACGTCTGTGGAATTACACTGTGGACATGGTGAGGTTACGGTGGTTGCGTGGGCCACTTGAGTGTGATCTGGAATAGTACATAACCTAGGGTGGTTATGCCTATGTTCACCATTAAATCCAACTACTGATCTGAGGAGCGTGGATAACACCTTTGAGAACCTTTACTCTAAAATGCGGGGAAAATTTCACATTTCTCCACTAGGCAATTTCTTTCTGGGATGGCAGTTCATGTCGATGGTACTGTTTAAAATGACCAGGGTGGTTCCTCGGCTATGAACATATTTTTATATTTCTGGATTCTGAATACTTTTAAGACACTTTGTCCATCCTTTCCATGAGCAACCGCGGACATTTGCATAGTTACGTAGCATGATGCAAGCTCAAGGGGCTGGAAATGTAAAAGCCAATATATACTCTCCCGTTACTAACGGATGGTTAGGTCTCATGGATGGAGCCCGCAGAGGTTGCGAGGATCAACTGGCGCTGGAGATTACTGTGAGTCTGTGAAAATATAGAAGTTTGCAAACAGAGCGGTTATCTAACTATCGACTAAGATCCCGATTCATGGAATTATTTGCGTGGTAAAAAGGGACTTTGTGCGCCAAACTGCGTGCGAAATCCCGTTTGTCGATGCAGGGAATCGACTGCGCTGCACTTTTTCTTACTTTGCAGGGACTCCGCCCAGGCTCGGCACGTCTCTGCGACAGAGGCGTAGCCAGGATTGACTAACAAGTGGGGCCTTAAGCTAATGTAGATGGGCCCAACGCAGTGACATAAACATCTGTAAATGGCCACACAGCACTTCTGAGTGGGCATTTAAAGATGTTGGTTGGGCCTTGCCCCTCAGGCCTTACCCTGCCTATGCCTCTGGTCTGCGAGTGGCTGAATGCCTTGCGCGAGACACCATGCAGAGCACGGGCGTGGCTTGCGTAGACGGCAGAGAAGGGGCGGAACTCATAAAATGAGGAAGGACACAAAAATGTGTGGACGTTACGAGGGATGACCCGCAGGCAGTCCATTGTACGCTAACTATTGCGTGGAACGATACATATTCATGGATCCAACCACGCAACCTTCCAGCAGTGAAAATTCTAGCTGCCACCCAAAGGCAGCAAGCAGACACTTGTGCATAGGATTCACTGCACAGAGGTAATGTCAGGTGTCGGATTTAGGGGGGTGTTTAAGCAGCCGGAGTTCCAATCTAACTTAGGGACGGGCGTACGAAGTGTAGCAGGGTTCAGGAATGTTTTACGGGGGTTCGCATACAGATTTTCTGAGTTTTACCCGAGTTACGTTGAATCATACTCATGTTGTCAGGTGCCGGTAACAGTTATGGGGGACCCTGCGCAGAGTCCCCGAGATGCAGGCCTGCTTGCGGGGGCCCGGGGAGCAGCATGCAAAGGTAGCTGTTTCTGGCTATTTTTGCTTTGCATGGAGGCATGTCAGGGCGTTCCGGCCACGACTTGTGTATACGGTAACTTTGCACAAGCAGTTCCATGAATACGTAGAGCCATTCTCAGAACACAACCTTTGCGGGATCTCCGCGCACTATTCCATAAATCGGGCACTAAAGCTTATACACTTTAGATGTTCACATCCATTTTATTATTGGCGTACTTTGCTACCTAAGCATTGTCTGGAAGTCTCTTGCGCTTGTAAATTGGAACCAGTAGACTTCTTTGCTTTCGCTTGGCAGTGCCATGAGGTCTATTTCAAAGGACAATTTATATTTTGGGTGCAGAGGTGGTGATCTCTCCCTTAGTTCATTATTAGGTTACACAAAGCTTACACCAGCTCATGTAAGGTAGGGTGACGGGACGTTCCGGATTTTGCCGGGATTGTCCCTGAATTGCTCTGTCCCCCTTTCTCAAGATTGTGTTTCCATTGGAAACTGCAGTGGTCCCGGTTTTTGGTGGTAGGTCTTCATAGCTAGGGTGACCAGACGTCTGGGTTTTCCCGGGCAGTCCAGGGAAATCACCCGACGTCCCAGGGTCCTGGGAGTTTTTTTATTTTATAAACCCCATCCGGGGTTTCGCCTACGGTCCTTTTTTTTGCCGGGACCCGATTACGAAATCGGGTCCCGGCACAACTTTTCCTGTGCGAATGGGGGCGTGAAATACTTTTCACGCCACCAGTCCTCCCCTTACACTCCCTGCAACGCTCCTCTAATAAGAGGAGTGTACCTGTTAGCACACCCCCTCCCAGAAGTAGGACTAAAGTTATATGTGTATTTACTTTATTACTACTTCTATTTCCATGGTCTGTCCCGGGTTTTTTTTTTTTTTTTTAATCTGGTCACCCTATTCATAGCTGGCAGGCAGGAAGGCACAATCTCGCACAGAAGAAATGCTGCATTTTACAACGTAAGATAGTGATAGTTTGTGATAAATTAATTATAATATGGGTTTATTCGAACAGTAACATTTAAACCCCCATTTCCTCCAACCTGTACTAAAGTGTAGTGCCTTGACAACCCCTTTCAAGTGTTAGTCCTACTTTTATGTTAGTTGCCCTGTCCCGATTTTATACTTTAAAAAGGAGATCGGCGGGGATGAGGATGGTCTGGGTCTGGTGGTAGCGGTCAAGCCCCGCAGGACATATATGCCTCTGGGACCTCTCTTATGGAAGACGTGTATGTCACGTCGCTGACTCCCTCCTCCAACCCTAAGGGCAGTTGGATACCTTATCGAAACTACCTGCCCACACGGAATGTCCGAGTCGCTCCAGACACCTCGCAAATAGAAGAGCGATGTATACAGTGGAGTAACTTTGCTGAAAATGTTGGGGGGGCCATTACATCTGAAGAAAAGGTGCCCCAGCCAAATGATTGGGGACAAAATGGTGTGCCATGAAGGTTGGGGGGGAACACCCCTGTCCTCCCCTAAAATTACACCGATGGATGTATACTCGATGCATTAGAACAGATCTGAAAATGCTCTCGTATTATTCTAATGGATGGAAGAATCCTGTGGAGTGCGTCCTCCTCTGCCATGCTGTGCCTAATGTAACTTCATAAAAAGAACGATTAAAAAATGCAAGGTCTTCCCTGAGGAGTTGCGTTCATGTGGACAATACATGTAGACACCTCTGAGGGGGAAAAAGGGGGAAGAGAGCAGAGATGCGTGAAATAAGCAGACTTCTGGCGTGTATTTTCAGAAGTACATCATAACATGATGGTTAAAGCACACTTGCCACGTTAAGCAAAGGATATCCCGCTGCAGTCCCGTCCACGCCCGCAAGGGGGAGCTACGAAGCAGCAGGTTTCACACGTAGCTTTGCTGCTTCCGCAGAATCCCAAGCGAAAGGGTTAGCTTCAAAGAGAGGGGAAGTCAAGGGGAAAGGTCGCCTCGAGAAAAGAAAACGCCCGGAACTCGGGAAAGACTTACGTTATACTTCCCTCGTTTCTCTTTTCCATCTATCACCTCCCCTCAATTCCTCTCATCATTCAGCATTCCCTCTCTCCTTTATCTTATCTTCCTTACCCTCAAACCTCTTTCCCTTAGTTCTCCTTCCATCTCCTGTCGCTCACCTCCGCTCACTTCTCTTCACCTTGCATCGCTACACCTTCCCTTACTCCTTCCTCTCTCACTTCCCTTCACTCACTTCTCTTTACCTTGCATCGCTACACCTTCCCTTACTCCTTCCTCTCTCACTTCCCTTCACCCACTTCTCTTTACCTTGCATCGCTACACCTTCCCTTACTCCTTCCTCTCTCACTTCCCTTCACCCACTTCTCTTTACCTTGCATCGCTACACCTTCCCTTACTCCTTCCTCTCTCACTTCCCTTCACTCACTTCTCTTTACCTTGCATCGCTACACCTTCCCTTACTCCTTCCTCTCTCACTTCCCTTCACCCACTTCTCTTTACCTTGCATCGCTACACCTTCCCTTACTCCTTCCTCTCTCACTTCCCTTCACTCACTTCTCTTTTCCTTGCATCGCTACACCTTCCCTTACTCCTTCCTCTCTCACTTCCCTTCACCCACTTCTCTTTGCTTTGCATCGCTACACCTTATCTTACTCCTTCCTCTCTCACTTCCCTTCACTCACTTCTCTTTACCTTGCATCGCTACACCTTCCCTTACTCCTTCCTCTCACTTCCCTTCACTCACTTCTCCTTACCTTGCATCGCTACACCTTCCCTTACTCCTTCCTCTCTCACTTCCCTTCACTCACTTCTCTTTCCTGGCATCGCTACACCTTCCCTTACTCCTTCCTCTCTCACTTCCCTTCACTCACTTCTCTTTACCTTGCATTGCTACACCTTCCCTTACTCCTTCCTCTCTCACTTCCCTTCACCCACTTCTCTTTACCTTGCATCGCTACACCTTCCCTTACTCCTTCCTCTCTCACTTCCCTTCGCCCACTTCTCTTTACCTTGCATCGCTACACCTTCCCTTACTCCTTCCTCTCTCACTTCCCTTCACTCACTTCTCTTTACCTTGCATCGCTACACCTTCCCTTACTCCTTCCTCTCTCACTTCCCTTCACCCACTTCTCTTTACCTTGCATCGCTACACCTTCCCTTACTCCTTCCTCTCTCACTTCCCTTCACCCACTTCTCTTTACCTTGCATCGCTACACCTTCCCTTACTCCTGCCTCTCTCACTTCCCTTCACTCACTTCTCTTTGCCTTGCATCGCTACACCTTCCCTTACTCCTGCCTCTCTCACTTCCCTTCACCCACTTCTCTTTGCTTTGCATCGCTACACCTTCTCTTACTCCTTCCTCTCTCACTTCCCTTCACTCACTTCTCTTTACCTTGCATCGCTACACCTTCCCTTACTCCTTCCTCTCACTTCCCTTCACTCACTTCTCCTTACCTTGCATCGCTACACCTTCCCTTACTCCTTCCTCTCTCACTTCCCTTCACTCACTTCTCTTTACCTGGCATCGCTACACCTTCCCTTACTCCTTCCTCTCTCACTTCCCTTCACCCACTTCTCTTTACCTTGCATCGCTACACCTTCCCTTACTCCTTCCTCTCTCACTTCCCTTCACTCACTTCTCCTTACCTTGCATCGCTACACCTTCCCTTACTCCTTCCTCTCTCACTTCCCTTCACTCACTTCTCTTTACCTTGCATCGCTACACCTTCCCTTACTCCTTCCTCTCTCACTTCCCTTCACCCACTTCTCTTTGCCTTGCATCGCTACACCTTCTCTTACTCCTTCATCTCTCACTTCCCTTCACTCACTTCTCTTTACCTTGCATCGCTACACCTTCCCTTACTCCTTCCTCTCACTTCCCTTCACTCACTTCTCCTTACCTTGCATCGCTACAACTTCCCTTACTCCTTCCTCTCTCACTTCCCTTCACTCACTTCTCTTTACCTGGCATTGCTACACCTTCCCTTACTCCTTCCTCTCTCGCTTCCCTTCACCCACTTCTCTTTACCTTGCATCGCTACACCTTCCCTTACTCCTTCCTCTCTCACTTCCCCTCACCCAATTCTCTTTTCCTTGCATCGCTCTACCTTCCTTTACTCCTTCCTCTCTCACTTCCCTTCACCCACTTCTCTTTACCTTGTATTGCTACACCTTCCCTTACTCCTTCCTCTCTCACTTCCCTTCACTCATTTCTCTTTACCTTACATCGGTACACCTTCCCTTACTCCTTCCTCTCTCACTTCCCTTCACCCACTTCTCTTTACCTTGCATCACTACACCATCCCTTACTCCTTCCTATCTCACTTCACTCACTTCTCTTTACCTTGCATCGCTACACCTTCCCTTACTCCTTCCTCTCTCACTTCCCTTCACCCACTTCTCTTTACCTTGCATTGCTACACCTTCCCTTACTCCTTCCTCTCTCACTTCCCTTCACCCACTTCTCTTTACCTTGCATCGCTACACCTTCCCTTACTCCTGCCTCTCTCACTTCCCTTCACTCACTTCTCTTTGCCTTGCATCGCTACACCTTCCCTTACTCCTTCCTCTCTCACTTCCCTTCACCCACTTCTCTTTGCCTTGCATCGCTACACCTTCTCTTACTCCTTCCTCTCTCACTTCCCTTCACTCACTTCTCTTTACCTTGCATCGCTACACCTTCCCTTACTCCTTCCTCTCACTTCCCTTCACTCACTTCTCCTTACCTTGCATCGCTACACCTTCCCTTACTCCTTCCTCTCTCACTTCCCTTCACTCACTTCTCTTTACCTGGCATCGCTACACCTTCCCTTACTCCTTCCTCTCTCACTTCCCTTCACTCACTTCTCCTTACCTTGCATCGCTACACCTTCCCTTACTCCTTCCTCTCTCACTTCCCTTCACTCACTTCTCTTTACCTTGCATCGCTACACCTTCCAATACTCCTTCCTCTCTCACTTCCCTTCACCCACTTCTCTTTTCCTTGCATCGCTACACCTTCCCTTACTCCTTCCTCTCTCACTTCCCTTCACCCACTTCTCTTTGCCTTGCATCGCTACACCTTCTCTTACTCCTTCATCTCTCACTTCCCTTCACTCACTTCTCTTTACCTTGCATCGCTACATCTTCCCTTACTCCTTCCTCTCACTTCCCTTCACTCACTTCTCCTTACCTTGCATCGCTACAACTTCCCTTACTCCTTCCTCTCTCACTTCCCTTCACTCACTTCTCTTTACCTGGCATTGCTACACCTTCCCTTACTCCTTCCTCTCTCACTTCCCTTCACCCACTTCTCTTTACTTGCATCGCTACACCTTCCCTTACTCCTTCCTCTCTCACTTCCCCTCACCCACTTCTCTTTCCTTGCATCGCTATACCTTCCTTTACTCCTTCCTCTCTCACTTCCCTTCACCCACTTCTCTTTACCTTGTATTGCTACACCTTCCCTTACTCCTTCCTCTCTCACTTCCCTTCACTCATTTCTCTTTACCTTACTTCGGTACACCTTCCCTTACTCCTTCCTCTCTCACTTCCCTTCACTCACTTCTCTTTACCTTGCATCGCTACACCTTCCCTTACTCCTTCCTCTCTCACTTCCCTTCACCCACTTCTCTTTACCTTGCATCGCTACACCTTCCCTTACTCCTTCCTCTCTCACTTCCCTTCACCCACTTCTCTTTACCTTGCATCGCTACACCTTCCCTTACTCCTGCCTCTCTCACTTCCCTTCACTCACTTCTCTTTGCCTTGCATCGCTACACCTTCCCTTACTCCTTCCTCTCTCACTTCCCTTCACCCACTTCTCTTTGCCTTGCATCGCTACACCTTCTCTTACTCCTTCCTCTCTCACTTCCCTTCACTCACTTCTCTTTACCTTGCATCGCTACACCTTCCCTTACTCCTTCCTCTCACTTCCCTTCACTCACTTCTCCTTACCTTGCATCGCTACACCTTCCCTTACTCCTTCCTCTCTCACTTCCCTTCACTCACTTCTCTTTACCTGGCATCGCTACACCTTCCCTTACTCCTTCCTCTCTCACTTCCCTTCACCCACTTCTCTTTACCTTGCATCGCTACACCTTCCCTTACTCCTTCCTCTCTCACTTCCCTTCACTCACTTCTCCTTACCTTGCATCGCTACACCTTCCCTTACTCCTTCCTCTCTCACTTCCCTTCACTCACTTCTCTTTACCTTGCATCGCTACACCTTCCATTACTCCTTCCTCTCTCACTTCCCTTCACCCACTTCTCTTTTCCTTGCATCGCTACACCTTCCCTTACTCCTTCCTCTCTCACTTCCCTTCACCCACTTCTCTTTGCCTTGCATCGCTACACCTTCTCTTACTCCTTCATCTCTCACTTCCCTTCACTCACTTCTCTTTACCTTGCATCGCTACACCTTCCCTTACTCCTTCCTCTCACTTCCCTTCACTCACTTCTCCTTACCTTGCATCGCTACAACTTCCCTTACTCCTTCCTCTCTCACTTCCCTTCACTCACTTCTCTTTACCTGGCATTGCTACACCTTCCCTTACTCCTTCCTCTCTCACTTCCCTTCACCCACTTCTCTTTACCTTGCATCGCTACACCTTCCCTTACTCCTTCCTCTCTCACTTCCCCTCACCCACTTCTCTTTTCCTTGCATCGCTATACCTTCCTTTACTCCTTCCTCTCTCACTTCCCTTCACCCACTTCTCTTTACCTTGTATTGCTACACCTTCCCTTACTCCTTCCTCTCTCACTTCCCTTCACTCATTTCTCTTTACCTTACATCGGTACACCTTCCCTTACTCCTTCCTCTCTCACTTCCCTTCACCCACTTCTCTTTACCTTGCATCACTACACCATCCCTTACTCCTTCCTATCTCACTTCACTCACTTCTCTTTACCTTGCATCGCTACACCTTCCCTTACTCCTTCCTCTCTCACTTCCCTTCACCCACTTCTCTTTACCTTGCATCGCTACACCTTCCCTTACTCCTTCCTCTCTCACTTCCCTTTACCCACTTCTCTTTACCTTGCATCGCTACACCTTCCCTTACTCCTCCCTCTCTCACTTCCCTTCACCCACTTCTCTTTATCTTGCATCGCTACACCTTCCCTTACTCCTTCCTCTCTCACTTCCCTTCACCCACTTCTCTTTACCTTGCATCGCTACACCTTCTCTTACTCCTTCCTCTCACTTCCCTTCACTCACTTCTCTTTACCTTGCATCACTACACCTTCCCTTACTCCTTCCTCTCTCACTTCCCTTCACCCACTTCTCTTTACCTTGCATCGCTACACCTTCCCTTACTCCTTCCTCTCTCACTTCCCTTCACTCACTTCTCTTTACCTTGCATCGCTACACCTTCCCTTACTCCTTCCTCTCTCACTTCACTCACTTCTCTTTACCTTGCATCGCTACACCTTCCCTTACTCCTTCCTCTCTCACTTCACTCACTTCTCTTTACCTTGCATCGCTACACCTTCCCTTACTCCTTCCTCTCTCACTTCCCTTCACTCACTTCTCCTTACCTTGGATCGCTACACCTTCCCTTACTCCTTCCTCTCTCACTTCCCTTCACTCACTTCTCTTTGACGTTCACTCTCGCCTTCCCGCTGTCCTTTTTCTGACCTTCCTTCCCTCACTTCTCTTTTCCTTTGACCAGTACACCTTCCCTTGCGCCTTCCTCTCGCTTGCCTTCCCTCGCATCTTTTACTTTCACTCTCTCCTTTCTCTTGCTTTCCTGCCCCTCTTCCCCCTTCTCCTGTTACTCACTTTCCTTCACTCACTTCTCTTTACCTTGCATCGCTACACCTTCCCTTACTCCTTCCTCTCTCACTTCCCTTCACTCACTTCTCTTTACCTTGCATCGCTACACCTTCCCTTACTCCTTCCTCTCACTTCCCTCACTTCTCCTTACCTTGCATCGCTACACCTTCCCTTACTCCTTCCTCTCTCACTTCCCTTCACTCACTTCTCTTTACCTTGCATCGCTACACCTTCCATTACTCCTTCCTCTCTCACTTCCCTTCACCCACTTCTCTTTTCCTTGCATCGCTACACCTTCCCTTACTCCTTCCTCTCTCACTTCCCTTCACCCACTTCTCTTTGCCTTGCATCGCTACACCTTCTCTTACTCCTTCCTCTCTCACTTCCCTTCACTCACTTCTCTTTACCTTGCATCGCTACACCTTCCCTTACTCCTTCCTCTCACTTCCCTTCACTCACTTCTCCTTACCTTGCATCGCTACACCTTCCCTTACTCCTTCCTCTCTCACTTCCCTTCACTCATTTCTCTTTACCTTGCATCGGTACACCTTCCCTTACTCCTTCCTCTCTCACTTCCCTTCACTCACTTCTCTTTGACGTTCACTCTAGCCTTCCCGCTGTCCTTTTTCTGACCTTCCTTCCCTCACTTCTCTTTTCCTTTGACCAGTACACCTTCCCTTGCGCCTTCCTCTCGCTTGCCTTCCCTCGCATCTTTTACTTTCACTCTCTCCTTTCTCTTGCTTTCCTGCCCCTCTTCCCCTTCTCCTGTCGCTCACTTTCCTTCCCCCACTTCTGGTTTCCCTTCCCCTGCTCCTCCATCTCACTTTCCGTCCTTCTCTCACTTCTACTCCCCCCTTTCCCTCACTTCCATTGCCTCGCTGCTCTTTTCCTCGCCTTCCTTCTTTTCATCGTTCACGCTTTCTTTGCTCCTTCCTGTCGCGTTCCTCTCTTCCCCCGCACCTGTTTACCTTGAGCGCTGCTACCTCTCGCTTCCCTCGACTCCCTTCTATCCCGCCGTTGCGTTGCACTCGAGTGTCAGCTCTCCCACGTCTTACTCCGGGAACCGTTCTCCCCCCGCCGCGGTGGCGCCGCCCTCTCCCCGCAGCCCCCTCCCCGCCTTCCCACCTGGGGAGGACTGTGTGCAGGCGCTCCTGCGGCTGGAGCATAAAGTGACGCCGCGTTGCCCTCTGCCACAGCCGCAGCACTGGGGGCCACACAAGTTTTCCAGTGACTCAGGACCTCTGTCCCGGGCCAGGGGGGCAGGGAGTGGAGGTGGAGAGCAGAAGCAGGAGCCCCCTGGGGTATTGCGTGCCTGCGGAGCGAGCGGCAGAGACGGGGGAGAGAGAGAGAGGCACCGCGTGAAACCTGTGCCTCAGCCTCTGGCAGAAGCCTCAAGCGTGAGGCGCTACCTGCAGAAGCATCTGCCAGGACCTTCCGCCGGGACCCTTCACCAGCAGCTCACAGGCCCAGGCACAGCTCCAGAGACGCCCGCCAGAGGCTCTCTATATGTCCCAGGACTCAAGAATAAAACCTCAGAGACAGGGGCGCTCATAGACTGCGGGAGCGCGTGAGTGTGAGCGTCAGAGAAAGAGAGAGGGAGGTGTGTGGCTCCCACAGTCAGACACACAAGGACTCATTGAGAAAGGCAGAAATAGACAGACGGGCTGAGAGAAGTAGGGCAGAGGTGGACGGACAGGGGCTGAGAGAGGCAGAGGCAGGACAGGGGCAGAGATATACAGACGGGGGCAGCGAGAAGCAGGACAGGCGAGAGGTGGCACTGCAGGCAGGGGCTGAGAGAGGCAGAGAAAGGCAGGACAGGGACATAGATAGACAAGGGACTCGAGAAGCAGCACAGGGGCAGAGGTGGGCAGGCAGGGTCTGAGAGAGGCGGACAGGGGCAGAGATAGACAGGGCAGTGAGAAACAGGACAGGGGCAGAGATAGAAAGGGGCGGAGGGGAAGCAGGGGAGGGGAAGAGATAGACGGGGTCAGCGAGAAGCAGGACAGGGGCAGAGGTAGGCAACAAGGACTGAGAGGGCAGGACAGGGGCAGACGGAGAGAGACAGGGACAGAGAGAAGCAGGGCAGGGGCAAAGACAGAGAAACTGGTAGAGAAAGGCAGGACAGGGGCCGAGAGGGGCAGAGATAGAGACCGAGAGAAGTAGGACAGGGGCAGAGAGCAGAGGGGAGGGCAAGAGATAGATAGGGGCAGAGAGAGGCAGGACAGGGCGGAGGATGGAACCCAAGGACCGGAAGAAAATTCACTTCGCGGTGTCTGCCCCGCCGTCCCAGCTCGATGCCCGCTCTGTGGAAATGGTAGGACATTGGGGTGTGTGTGTTGGGGTTGCGGTGGGAGCTGTGGCATTATGTGGGTGGGTGGGGGCATGCTTTTAACACCTGTTTCAGATTTTTTGGAGATTTAACCCAGGAAGAAGACGTCGGTGGCCAGTGCACCAGAGAGTGCCCTGGGTGTCTGGCCATGAGCACAAGTGCACACCGCACCCGAGGGGTCTGGCAGCACACATATGGGGGAGGGGAAGCTGATTAACCAGACACATGTCCTGGGTTAGCCCCCATATAGAGACGGCACAGCACCTTCAGTTCACACAGGTGCAGGGTATACCTGGGAGAGCCAGGGCATTAATGGGAAGGGGTCTAGCCTGGCTCTTAGGGCCAAATAGGAACCCAGCCTGGGAAATGGCCATGTAAAATGGGGGAGGTGCCCGTGTCTGGGGATTGGGGGTAAGAAAGGGACATAAAGGGGTTAGGGGCAACAAGGGTTTAAGGGGCAAGAAAAGGGGTTAAAGGTGTTGGGCAACAAAACTACAAAAGGGACCAAACAAGACTGGGGGGGGATCCAAAGGTGCTGGGGCAATACAAATGGCTGATGGGGCAAGAAAGGGGGCTAAAAGGCACTGAAGCAAGAATGGAGGCTAAAGGGGGCATGACACGGGGCTAAATGAGTTGTGGGGGCAACAAAAGCGGCCAAATTTGACCGAGGGTCAAAAAGGGGTAAAACAGGACGGGGGTACTTGAAGGGGTTGAGGGAAAAGAAAAGGGGCTAAATGGGACTGGGGGTTCAAGAGAAGGGTCACCCGCTGGAAGAGATACACTTGCCGGACATGGGGGACCCCTCCGATTCACCGTCTGATTGGGCTAGCACGGGCTCTCGGAAAGCACAACGCGAAGACCACCAGAACACGGGCATGGATAGGCAAGAGCGACGCATGGACCCGGTGGCAGCAACTTGATGGGGGTATGAGCTTGGCGTGGGACCCCTGGCTGTGGTGGTGGTGGTGGTGGCACATCTGGAGTGGTTGGAGCCATGCTTCGGGTGTTTTGATAGTAGGCTAGGATTTTAGGAGTTGTGTTAGAAATGGGATTGGTTTGAGTTCGCAGTTGCAGCAGGAGCATGAACCCTAAATGAGTTACTACGCCTCAGGTTTCCCCATAACGGGTTTCTATGAGTTTAACATTTCCGAGGCCTGAGATGTGGACGGGGGTAGATTTCAGTCTAGGAAAACAGGTGATTAGAGCACTCTACTCAGGAGAGAACAGGGGCATCTAAACAAATATTGGTATAATGAATGCCTTGCTCAGCACTTTTCCCCCTGCACTTTCCCCCTTCCTTCTCCGCTGCACTTGCGCGTTCTCAATGTCACTGGGCCTTGTAAGATCGTTGTTATTGTTTCTCACCTGTTCCCCTCCCTTGCCTCGTCGCGCTCTGAAACACTTTTGTACGAGCGCGATACAAATAAAATATCATATCAATATAATGAATATGCAGCGGTCTGGGGAGAGACACCTGACGGGAAGTGCGAAGGGATTCAGATGGACTGCGCCCTAAGGGTTTTAACGGGATACAGAGGCCCGGGATGTGGATCAGATGAATCTGATCTGCGGGAGTTTTAGGGGACCAAGGCGTGTGAAGATAGGATTTGTGCGAGCTGATGAGAGAGGCGTAGCAGTCCTTGCTATGGGGATTGTTCCTGCGCATATACGGGTCACGAATGGCTACTCTTAAGTCTCTCTGAACGTACAGGGTCTCAACTCTCCCATGAAACGGAAAAGTGGGCTTGCTAAATTGATGGAATTAGGGGCGGATATTGTATTGCTTCAGGGGAATGATCTCCTTAGGGTGGATTGGCCACGGCTACGATGCAGGTGGGACCCTCGTCAATTTTTTGCATCATCCCAAGTTAAAAAGGCAGGAGTGGCGATCCCGATTAATCAAACAGTGAATGTTAAGAAGGTGGGGGAGGTTCGGGATAATCAGGGGGGGTTTATTGGGATTCGTCTTCGCTTGGGTGAGACTGATCTCTCCCTTTTCTCGGTCTATGGACCTAACCACGAGAACTCAGAAATGAAACCTCACGCACAGTGTTCCGTAAGGCTCTGAAACCTCAGCTCTTCCACTAGACACTATACCACAGTCGCATCCTGCCCAATACCCAACATCCTATTGTGGCTCTCGTTTGCAAAGGATTTCACCCGTCTATGAGTATTTTAAATTGATTTGAACTGTATTCTAAATATAACCTGTAACATGTAAAATGTACGTTAACTGTTGTTCGTCTAAAGTAAGTAACCCGTAACAGCGCCATGATGCCCAAGGGCCGTTGAGCGCTTTATAAATGCACATAAATAAATAAATAAATAAATAAATAAATAACTAACATCAGGAAGAGTTCTACGGTAGGCTTTTCCAATATATCGCCCCATTCCAGAAGGGAGAGCTGGTGTGGGAGGGGATCTCAATGTGATGTTGAATGGAGACCTAGACAGGTCCAGTTCAGGGTGTACCTCTGATTCTGGTAGTCCGATATCTCTTCGGCGAACTACAGAAGATCTTAATTTGTGGGATTCCTGGCAGCACTTCAACCCTCAAACATGGGACTATACACACATTTCCCATGTCCATCGTAGCTTCTCTTGGCTCGATTACTCTTTAGCGACTTGATCCCTGTTGCCATCGGTTTCAGCCCCCACGATCCAATTTGTGGTGGTCTCAGATCATGCTCCTATTACTATGCGACTTGAGGCTCACAGTAACCAACCAAGAAGATTAGCGCTGTGACAATAAATGATTCCTTCCTCGTAGATGAGGCCTATCATTCCACGATTTCCGAGAGGATTGTGTTGTATTTTCGTGAAAATACTAGGGAAGACACCTCGGCTGGCAATGGTTTGGGAGGCCTTCAATCCCACACTGAGGGGAGAGCTTATTAGCCTGGCCTCAGCGCGGGGAAAAAGGTGTTCACAGCGGAAAGATTGGTAATTGGGAAATGGGTGCAGGAGTTGGAATTGCAATAAAAGGCGGAGGGATCGAGGAGGTTTTTAAGACAACTGAAAAGGGCCAGCGCTGAGCTGAAGGCGACATGGGCTTCGGACATATCCCATAAATTGTTGAGACATAAACAATTCTATTTTGTTACTTCTAATAAGGCTTCGCGATTATTGGCATATAATCTTAAAACTCAACATAATACGAATGCGATTGGGGCACTTCGGGATGAAGACGGTTGGATGCACGAAGCTGAACCCACTAAGATGAACATCCTTACCTGCTATTATTCAGTGTTGTTAACAGAAGAACGTCTAGATTTAATTGACCAGCAGATTTTCGTCCAGGAGGCAAATCTCCTGAACATCTTTTTTTATCACTGTGTTCTAGTTGAGTGGTGGTGTAAGGAAGAGAGTAAGCGTGGGGATGTGATATGGTGGTTTACCTTAGGTGCTTGAGGTTGAGCACACTCCAATAGTTCCATGCACTCCAATCATTCCATGCACTCCGACCGTTCCATGCACTCCGACTGTTTCAAGCACTCCAAACCGTTCCACGCACTCAAAACCGTTCCATGCACTCCAACCATGTTATGCACTCCAACCATTCTATGCATGCCAACCATTCTATGCACTTCGATTGTTTTATGCAATTCAACCATTTTATGCACTTCATATCGTTCCATGCACTGTAATAATTTCTTGCACAGTGTCCATTCTGTGCCCTCTATCTGTTCCGTGCATTCCATCCGTTGCATGTACTCGCTCAGTTCTATGCACACTATCAGTTCCATCAGTTCTATGTACTCCTTCTGATCAATGCACTTCGTCCAATCTATGCATGTTATCCCTTCATCATCCGGTCTGCCCATTTCATTCGTTCTACCCACTTTATCCATTATCCATCCATATACTTGACCCGTTCCATACACCCTGTTTCACCCATTCCATCCACATACGTCATCCGTTCATCCACATACGTCATCCGTTCATCCACTTACTTCATCCGTTCCACCCACTTCACCCGTTTCATCCACACACTTCTTCCGTTCCACCCACTTCACCTGTTCCATCCACTTCACCTGTTCCACCCACTTCACCCGATCCACCCACTTCACCAGTTCCATCCACATACTTCTTCTGTTTCACCCACTTCACCCGTTCCATCCACTTCACCCGTTCCACCCAGTTCATCCATTCCACCCACATACTTCACACGTTCCATCCACATACTTCACCCGTTCCATCCACATACTTCACCTGTTCCATCCACATACTTCACCCGTTCCATCCACATACGTCACTCATCCATCCATCCATTTCCTCCGTTCCATCCAAATATTTCACCCATCCTTCCACATACTTCATCTGTTCCATCCATCCACTTCACCCGTTCCATCCACCCACTTCACCCGTTCCATCCACATACTTGACCCGTTCCATCCACATATTTCACCCGTCCTTCCACATACTTCACCCGTTCCATCCATCCACTTCACCCGTTCCATCAACCCACTTGACCCGTTCCATCCACATACTTGACCCGTTCCATCCACATACTTCACCGATTCCATCCACCCACTTCGTCCCATCCATCACCCACTTCGTCCGTTCCATCCACATACTTCACCCGTTCCATCCACATACTTCACCTGTTCCATCCACATACTTCACCCGTTCCATCCACATACTTCACTCATCCATCCATCCATTTCCTCCGTTCCATCCAAATATTTCACCCATCCTTCCACATACTTCATCTGTTCCATCCATCCACTTCACCCGTTCCATCCACCCACTTCACCCGTTCCATCCACATACTTGACCCGTTCCATCCACATACTTGACCCGTTCCATCCACATATTTCACCCGTCCTTCCACATACTTCACCCGTTCCATCCATCCACTTCACCCGTTCCATCAACCCACTTGACCCGTTCCATCCACATACTTGACCCGTTCCATCCACATACTTCACCGATTCCATCCACCCACTTCGTCCCATCCATCACCCACTTCGTCTGATTCATCCACATACTTCATCCTTTCCATCCACATACTTCATCCGTTCCAGCCACTTCATCCGTTCCACCCACTTCACCCGTTCCGTCCACATACATCACCCGTTCCATCCACATACATCACCCATTCCATCCACATACATCATCCGTTCCATCCACATACATCACCCGTTCTCTCCACACTCTACACCTGCTCCACACCCTACATCCACTCCACACCTTACATCCACTCCACACCCTACATCCGCTCAACACCCTACATCTGCTCAACACCCCCACACCCTACATCTGCTCAACACCCTACATCTGCTCAACACCCTGCATCCGCTCCACGCTATCATCCACTCCACACCCTACATCCGCACCACATTCTACATCCTCTCCACGCTCTCATCCGCTCCACTCTCTCATTCATCCTACGCTCTCATCCGCTCTACGCTCTCAACCCCTCTACGCACTTCATCCGCTCCACCGACATTCATCTGATCCACCGAGTTCATCCGCTCCAACGACTTCGTCTGCTCCACTCACTTCATCCATTCATCCTGCATTATCGGTCCAACCCATGTTACTTGTCGCACGCACTCGATCCGTCCCATGTACTCCATCTGTCCCATGCACTACACCCGTCTCATGCACTTGAATCGTCTATTCTATTCCTTCCATTTATACCATGCACTCTTACATTCCATGCTATCTATCCGTTCCATGCACTCTACCTATTCCGTGCACTCTGTGCACTCATCCGTATCATGTATTCATCTTTTCCATCCTCTCCACTTTATTCCTCTCGTCCATTTTGTTCCTCTCGTCCATTACATTTATTTCATCCATTTCATTCATTTCAACCACTTTATTCTTTTTATCAACTTTACTGCTTTTATCCACTTTACTCATTCTATTGTGTTTGTCCTTTTAAATTTACATTAGAGGTTATTAGTTTTCGATTTCTCGCTTGGATGTTGATGCTGGATTGTTATTTATGTTATTGTTATTTATGATCTAGTAGTTTGGGCTAATTGAATTGCTGTTACCCACTTTATTCCTCTCGTCCACTTTGTTCCTCTTGTCCATTACATTTATTTCATCCATTTCATTAATTTCAACCACTTTACTGCTCTCATACAACTTATTCTTTTTATCCACTTCACTGCTTTGATCCTTTTTACTCATTCTATTTTGTTTGTCCTTTTTGGTTTACCTTAGAGGTTATTCGTTTTCGATTTCTCGCTCTCATCATGATGCTGGATTGTTATTTATGATCCAGCAGTTTGGGCTAATGTCATTGGGCCTCATTACGAGAATAGTAATAATAATAATAACGAAGCACCGGGCCAAGACAGGTTTTCTGGCCTTTTTTTTATAAGTGATTCATGGAGGTATTGGTTCCGCAACTGGTTACAATATTTAATAGTTTTGCAATATCAGGTGCTATTACTCCTACAATGGGCAAATCCGTGTTGAGGCTCGTGGGGAAAGTACGTAGGGATCCGACTAGGTGAGAATCGTACAGACCAATTGCAGTCCTTAACTATGATGTCGGGACTTATTCTAAAATCTTGGCCAATAGGTTAGCAAACATCCTCTCGGCATCATGCATATGGACCAGGCCGGGTTGACTCCAGGCACACAGGCTCAAGACAATATATGCAGGGCTATTAATGTTATTGACTGGGCTTGACAGGAAAACCAGCCTCTAGCGTTGTTGTCGGTGGACACTGAAAAGGCCTTTGACAGGGTCAACTGGGTTTATATTAATGAGGTACTACCGTGGTGTGGTTTTGGGCCCACCTTTGTAAAAAGGGTGTTAGATAATTTTGTTCACCATTCTACGAGAATGAAAATGAATGGGAGGCTCACTGATCCCTTGTCAAAAGAAGGGGGAGTCAACTGGGTGTCCGTTATCTACTTTGTTATTCGCGTTATCAATGGGACCCTTGGGGCAAAGAGTTCGGTCACATGAGCTTATTCAGGGGTTAGAGATAGCACATGTCCACCATAAAATAGCATTACATGAGGATTACCTTCTTTTCTTTATGCGGGACTCCGAAATGAGACTTTCTAGCATAGTCTCCCTATTGGAATCCTTTTGCATGGTATCTGGGATTCAAATAAATGATATGAAATCACACATACTCAATGTATCAGAACTACCTTGGGTAGTGGGCATTTACAAACAAACTTCAGCTTTCAATGGAATGCAGACTTTTTCAAGTGCTTAGAGGTCCATGTTACCCAAACGTATGATTTGTTATATCAGCGTAATATCCTAGAGCTATTTGGGAATCTCAAAAAAGATTTGTTACGTTGGGGACAAGCCGAAATTCCATGGTTGGGGAGGGTGGCGGCAGTGAAAATGACCCTATTGCAGAGAGTGTTGTATGTTATACAGGCCTTACCATTATGGATTCCAAAAAAGACCATACAGGATTTGCAGACACACGTTTTTAAGTTTATCTGGGCCAGGCGGTTTCCTAGGATTTCTCAATGCACAATGATGGCTGCCAAAGACAACGGTGGTTTAGGGGTACCCGATTTGGAGAGCTATTTATATGCAGCCCAACATTCCCCAATTCTAGACAGTAAAAGGCTTCATCAGGGTGGTAAACATTGGGCGGTAAAAGAACAGTCGGGATCAGGGCGTCCCCTATATGAATGGCACTGGCGCTCTTCTAGAGCCCGGCGTGGCCCTATTAAGATGCTTCCGACGACTAAGGCGACGATGGTTTATTGGAATAGAGCCATCAGGAAATAGGCGGTCACAACGTTACCATCGCCTCTCACTCCGATTTGGAAGAAACCAGACTTCTCACCGGGGCTGTGTCCCAGACACTTCAACCATTGGATTGAAGGAGGGTTACAGCGCTTGGGCCAACTATTTGAGGGGGGGAAGCTTGTTATCTTTTGAGGACTGCTAACAGATATTCCTAGTATTGGAGGCGGATAGGTATGGGTATATACAGCTTCGACGTTGGTTTAGTAGCACCATGGTGACTCGACAGGCTAGCAGAGAAACATGGACGCTAGAGGACCTATTTTTGGGAGATCCCCCATCCAGGAAGGTGTAATCGTTGCATAAGGTTCTTAATGCGGGTCGGTTTGGACCCAGGCACATTTATATGGTTAGATACGAGGAAGACATGGGATTCCCTATTGACAAGATGTCGTGGTACAATATCTGGACTAGGGCCATTGAAGACATCAATTGTGCTCAACTGAAAGAGAATAGTTATAAAATAATCTATTGTTGGTATCTCACCCCCGAAAGGCTTCCCAGGATCAACCTCGCTGTCCCTTCTGCTTGTTGGAGATGTGGACAGGGTCAAGGCACACTCTTTCTTATTAGGTGGTCTTGCGTTGTTATGCAATCATATTGGAAGGATGTGCTATCCCAAATTGTAACTGGATATTTATAACACGCTTAATACTCAGAGGTTTCTAAGCGCGGACCCTGGGATCGAACCTGTGTTGCTCTGTGTCGTCTTGCTACCAAGGCGAGCGTGTTGCACCTGAGCTATCCTCCCAAGACATCAAAGCGATTACCAAGGCTGACCTTCCGTTGGACACACTAGTAGTTTTAATGAGTAATGAAGATCTGGGCGGTCAATATAAGGTGCCCACGAAAAGTTCTAAATTGCTTACACACTTCCTGATTGGTGCATTGGAAAGCGGATGGCTTGGAACTTCATTTTCGGATTGTTAGCAAATTAAATTGGCATTTGATTCATTGAGAGATGTGTATATAGATACAGAATTTCTTTGTATTTTGTTTTTCTCCTTGTAAGAAGGTATTCATATTAAGCATATAATGTATATAATGTATGTTTAATGTGACCAATAACATATGAATGGCAAAAGGGGGGGGTGGACTGGAGGCGGCTAAAGGGGTTGAGGGGCAACAAAATGGGTAAATGTTACTGGGGTCAAAAAAGGGGCAAATGGGCTGGGTTAGCTAAACGGGTTAAGAGGCAACAAAAGGGGCTCAATGGGACTTGGGTATAAAAAGGGGACAAAATGGGACTGGGGGTCAAAAAGAGGCAAGATGGGACTGAGGGTCAAAAGGGGGCAAAAAGGGACGGGGGTAGCTAAAGGGGTTTGGAGGCAACAACAGGGGCTAAATGGGACTGGGGCAAAAAAGGGGCAAAACGGGGCAGAGAACCAAGGGGGCTAGTTAGGATTGGGGGTCAAAATGGGCCTAGGGGGTAAAAAAGGGCAAAACGGGATTGAGAAAACTAAAGTGGTTGCAAGCATCAATGGGGGCTAAGTACTAGGGGGTAAGAAAAGAAGCTAGTGGGTAACAAAGGGGCTCACTTACCAAGTGTTCGGGTCCTGCCCCAGCCAATCAATGAGTGGCTGGGGCGGTACAACCAACAAAAAAAAAAAGACACGCACCTGGTGTGCAGGCAGCACTTACAGGAGCGCGTCTGCCTGACTAACGGTCCCCGCTGTCTAAATTCCTGTCCTGCCCCAGCCAATCAATGAGTGGCTGGGGAGGGACCAGAAGTGAGCAGTCACCTGGTGGGACTCGTGGCTGCCCCATGCTGTGGGCAGGTACTGATCCAAAAGGAGGGTCAGGCAAGAGCCCTAGCTGGTGCGGGGGGGGGATGGGAGGGAGGGCTCTAGTGCAGGGGTAGCACCAAAATATGGACGGAGCAGCACCTTCACTTCACACAGGGGGAGGGGCAGCACTCGCAAAGGGAGAGAGCAGTAGCATCGCTTCAAGCAGGCACATGGGTAGTCCTCATATATGGGGATGGGACAGCAGCCTCGCTTCACACAGCTGCAGGGGTAGCACTCATATTGTGACACTGTGACATCTTAGTTTACACAGATCTGTGGGTAGAACACACATTGCGACGGGAGAGCACTTTCACTTCACACAGGTGCAGGGGTAGCACCCACAAAAGGACGGAGCAGCACCTTCACTTCACACAGGTGCAGGGGTAGCACCCACATTGGGACGGGCAGCACCTTCACTTCAAACAGGTGATGGGGTAGCACCCACATAGGGACGGAGCAGCGCCTTCCCTTCAACGTGTGCAGGGGTAGCACCCACATTGGGACGGGCAGCACCTTCACTTCAAACAGGTGATGGGGTAGCACTCACAGAGGGACGGAGCAGCGCCTTCGCTTCACACAGGTGCTGGGGTAGCACCCACAAAGGGGCAGAGCAGCACCTTCACTTCACACAGGTGCAGGGGTAGCACCCACATTGGGACGGGCAGCACCTTCACTTCAAACAGGTGATGGGGTAGCACCCACATAGGGACGGAGCAGCGCCTTCCCTTCACACAGGTGCAGGGGTAGCACCCACATTGGGACGGGCAGCACCTTCACTTCAAACAGGTGATGGGGTAGCACCCACATAGGGACGGAGCAGCGCCTTCCCTTCAGGCTAGTGCTGGGGTACCACTCAAATAGGGAAAGAGCAGCACCTTTGCTTCACACAGGTGCTGGGGTAGCACCCACATAGGGACGGAGCAGCGCCTTCGCTTCTCACAAGTGTTGGGGTAGCACCCAAATAGGGAAAGAGCAGCGCCTTCGCTTCACACAGGTACTGGGGTTGCACCCACATAGGTAAAAAGCAGCGCCTTCGCTTCACAAAGGTGCAGGGGTAGCACCCACATATTGAAAGAACAGTTCCTTCGCTTCACACAGGTGCAGGGGTGGCACCCAGATAGGGAAAGAGCAGCACCTTCACTTCACACAGGTGTAGGGGTAGCACCCACATTGGGAAAGAGCAGCGCCTTGGCTTCACACAGATGCAAGGGTAGCACCCATATAGGGAAAGAGCAGTGCCTTCGCTTCACAAAGGTGCAGGGGTAGCACCCACATAGGGAAAGAGCAGCGCCTTCGCTTCACACAGGTGCAGGGGTAGCACCCACATGGGGAAAGAGCAGTGCCTTCGGTTCACATAGGTGCTGGGGTAGCACCCTCATAGGGAAAGAGCAGTGCTTTCGCTTCACACAGGTGCAGGGGTAGCACCCACAAAGGGTCAGGACAGCACCTTCACTTCACACAGGTGTAGGGGTAGCACCCACAAAGGGACAGAGGAGCACCTTCACTTCACACAGGTACAGGGGTAGCACCCACAGAGGGACGGAGCAGCACCTTCGCTTCACATCGGTGCAGGGGTAGCACCCACAAAGAGACAGAGTATCACCTTCGCTTCACACAGGTGCTGGGGTAGCACCCACAAAGAGACAGAGTATCACCTTCGCTTCACACAGGTGCTGGGGTAGCACCCTCATAGGGAAAGAGCAGTGCTTTCGCTTCACACAGGTGCAGGGGTAGCACCCACAAAGAGACAGAGTATCACCTTCGCTTCACACAGGTGCTGGGGTAGCACCCTCATAGGGAAAGAGCAGTGCTTTCGCTTCACACAGGTGCAGGGGTAGCACCCACAAAGGGATGGAGCAGCACCTTTGCTTCACACAGGTGCAGGGGTAGCACCCACATAGGGAAAGAGCAGTGCCTTTGCTTCACACAGGTGCCGGGGTAGCACCCACAAAGGGACGGAGCATCACCTTTGCTCCACACAGGTGCAGGGGTAGCACCCACATAGGGAAAGAGCAGTGCCTTCGCTTCACACAGGTGCAGGTGTAGCACCCACATAGGGAAAGAGCAGCGCCTTTGCTTTACATAGGTGCAGGGGTAGCACCCACATAGGGAAAGGGCAGTGCCTTCGCTTCACACAGGTGCAGGGGTAGCACCCACTTAGGCAAAAAGCAACGCTTTCACTTCACACAGGTGCAGGGGTAACACCCACATAGGGAAAGAGCAGCGCCTTTGCTTTACATAGGTGCAGGGGTAGCACCCACATAGGGAAAGAGCAGCGCCTTCGCTTCACACAGGTGAAGGGGTAGCACCCACATGGGGAAAGAGCAGTGCCTTCGCTTCATACAGGTGCAGGTGTAGCACCCACATAGGGAAAGAGCAGTGCCTTTGCTTTACACAGGTGCAGGGGTAGCACCCACATAGGGAAAGGGCAGTGCCTTAGCTTCACACAGGTGCAAGGGTAGCACCCACATAGGTAAAAAGTAATGCTTTCACTTCACACAGGTGCAGGGGTAACACCCACATAGGGAAAGAGCAGCGCCTTTGCTTCACACAGGTGAAGGGGTAGCACCCACACAGGGAAAGAGCAGTGCCTTCGCTTCACACAGGTGCAGGTGTAGCACCCACATAGGGAAAGAGCAGCGCCTTCGCTTCACATCGGTGCAGGGGTAGCACCCACATAGGGAAATAACAGTTCCTTCGCTTCACACAGGTGCAGGGGTAGCACCCACAAAGAGACAGAGTATCACCTTCGCTTCACACAGGTGCTGGGGTAGCACTCTGATAGGGAAAGAGCAGTGCTTTCGCTTCACACAGGTGCAGGGGTAGCACCCACAAAGGGATGGAGCAGCACCTTTTCTTCACACAGGTGCAGGGGTAGCACCCACATAGGGAAAGAGCAGTGCCTTTGCTTCACACAGGTGCCGGGGTAGCACCCACAAAGGGATGGAGCAGCACCTTTTCTTCACACAGGTGCAGGGGTAGCACCCACATAGGGAAAGAGCAGTGCCTTTGCTTCACACAGGTGCCGGGGTAGCACCCACATAGGGAAAGGGCAGTGCCTTCGCTTCACACAGGTGCCGGGGTAGCACCCACAAAGGGATGGAGCAGCACCTTTTCTTCACACAGGTGCAGGTGTAGCACCCACATAGGGAAAGAGCAGCGCCTTTGCTTTACATAGGTGCAGGGGTAGCACCCACATAGGGAAAGGGCAGTGCCTTCGCTTCACACAGGTGCAGGGGTAGCACCCACTTAGGCAAAAATCAATGCTTTCACTTCACACAGGTGCAGAGGTAACACCCACATAGGGAAAGAGCAGCGTCTTTGCTTTTCATAGGTGCAGGGGTAGCACCCACATAAGGAAAGAGCAGCGCCTTCGCTTCACACAGGTGAAGGGGTAGCACCCACATAGGGAAAGAGCAGTGCCTTCGCTTCATACAGGTGCAGGTGTAGCACCCACATAGGGAAAGAGCAGCGCCTTTGCTTTACACAGGTGTAGGGGTAGCACCCACATAGGGAAAGGGCAGTGCCTTAGCTTCACACAGGTGCAAGGGTAGCACCCACATAGGTAAAAAGCAATGCTTTCACTTCACACAGGTGCAGGGGTAACACCCACATAGGGAAAGAGCAGCGCCTTTGCTTCACACAGGTGAAGGGGTAGCACCCACACAGGGAAAGAGCAGTGCCTTCGCTTCACACAGGTGCAGGTGTAGCACCCACATAGGGAAAGAGCAGCGCCTTTGCTTTACACAGGTGCAGGGTAGCACCCATATAGGGAAAGGGCAGCGCCTTTGCTTTACACAGGTGCAGGGGTAACACCCACATAGGGAAAGAGCAGCGCCTTCGCTTCACACAGGTACAGGGGTAGCACCCACATAGGGAAAGAGCAGCGCCTTCGCTTCACACAGGTGCAGGGGTAGCACCTACATAGGGAAGGAGCAGCTCCTTCGCTTCACACAGGTACAGGGGTAGCACCCACATAGGGAAAGAGCAGCGCCTTCGATTCACACAGGTGAAGGGGTAGCACCCACATAGGGAAAGAGCAGCGCCTTCGCTTCACACAGGTGCAGGGGTAGCACCTACATAGGGAAGGAGCAGCGCCTTCGCTTCACACAGGTACAGGGGTAGCACCCTCAAAGGGACGGAGCAGCGCCTTTGCTTCACTCAGGTGCTGGGGTAGCACCCACATAGGGAAAGAGCAGCGCCTTCGCTTCACAAAGGTGCAGGGGCAGCACCCACAAAGCCTATACATTCACAATAAGCCCTTCTCTGGCATGGCACGTGGTGGACTTTAGAATATCAATAAGCCCTTTTAGAAGACAATAGGCTGTGGACTGAGCAATCAAAATAGCCCCCTGTGGGACAGCACAGGCAGAAGACGGCACAGTCAACCAAAAGCACTTTAGGGCATTACAGGCGATGGACTGTACAGTAACAACAAGCTCGTCTATAACAGCACAGCTGGTGGACTATACAATCATAATAAGCTCTTCTCGTACAGCACATGCAGGGTGCTGTACAGTCTCTGTATGCTCTTCCTGGACATCACAGGCAGAGTGCTGTACAATCACAATACGCCCTCCCTGTGACATCACAGGCAGAGTGCTGTACAATCACAATACGCCCTCCTTGTGACATCACAGGCAGAGTGCTGTACAATCACAATATGCCCTCCCCGTGACATCACAGGCAGAGTGCTGTACAATCAAAATACGCCCACCCTGTGACATCACAGGCAGAGTCCTGTACATTCACAATAAGCCCTCCTCCCTGTGACATCACAGGCTGAGTGCTGTACAGTCTCATCATGCTCTTCTAGGACATCACAGGCAGAGTGCTGTACAATCACAATAAACCCTCCTCCCCGTGACATCATAGGCTGAGGGCTGTACAATCACAATAAGGTCTTCTAGGACAGCACATGCTGTGTGCTGTACAGTCTCAGCATGCTCTTACAGGACATCACAGGCAGAGTGCTGTACAATCACAATAAGCCCTCCCCCGTGACATCACAGGCAGTGTACTATACATACACAATAAGCCCTCCCCCGTGACATCAAAGGCAGTGTACTATACAATCACAATAAGCCCTCCTCCCCGTGACATCACAGGCAGTGTACTATACAATCACAATAAGCCCTCCCCCGTGACATCACAGGCAGAGTGCTGTACAATCACAATACGCTCTCTCCCGTGACATCACAAACAGTGTACTATACATACACAATAAGCCCTCCCCCGTGACATCAAAGGCAGTGTACTATACAATCACAATAAGCCCTCCCCCGTGACATCACAGGCAGAGTGCTGTACAATCACAATACGCTCTCTCCCGTGACATCACAGGCTGAGTGCTGTACAGTCTCATTATGCCCTTCTAGGACAGCAGAGGGAGAGGACTAAACAATCACAATAAGCCCTTTTACGACACCACGGGCAGTGAACTGTTCAATGAAAATAAGCCCTTGTAGGACAGCACATGTGATGGGCTGAACATTAACAATAAGCCTTTACAGGGGACCATGGGAAGTGAACTGCAGGATCTCAATAAGGTTTTAGGCAGAGGACTGTACAATCAAAATAAGCCCTTGTAGGACAGCTATGGTGGTGGACTGTACAGTCACCACACCCACTTCAAGGACATCTAGGATGGGTTATGCTACCACACCAACTCATTCAAGGACATCACAGGCAGAGGACTGTAGAATCAAACTAGATCCTTCTATGACATGACAGGTGGTGGACTGTAAGTTCTCCAATGACATCAAAGGTGGCGGACTGGGCAATCACCACAAGCTCTCTAATGACAGCAAAGGTGGTGGACTCAACAATCACCACAAGCCTTCCAATGACATCAAATGTGGTGGACTGGGCAATCACCACAAGCCCTTCAATGACATCAAAGATGGTGGACTGGACAATCACCACACGCTCTCCAATGACATCAAAGCTGGTGGACTGGGCAATCACCACAAGCTCTCCAATGACATCAAAGGTGGTGGACTGGACAATCACCACAAGCCCTCCAATGACATCAAAGGTGGTGGACTGGACAATCACCACGAGCAGTGCCTTCGGTTCACATAGGTGCTGGGGTAGCACCCTCATAGGGAAAGAGCAGTGCTTTCGCTTCACACAGGTGCAGGGGTAGCACCCACAAAGGGTCAGGACAGCACCTTCACTTCACACAGGTGTAGGGGTAGCACCCACAAAGGGACAGAGGAGCACCTTCACTTCACACAGGTACAGGGGTAGCACCCACAGAGGGACGGAGCAGCACCTTTGCTTCACATCGGTGCAGGGGTAGCACCCACATAGGGAAAGAACAGTTCCTTCGCTTCACACAGGTGTAGGGGTAGCACCCACAAAGAGACAGAGTATCACCTTCGTTTCACACAGGTGCTGGGGTAGCACCCTCATAGGGAAAGAGCAGTGCTTTCGCTTCACACAGGTGCAGGGGTAGCACCCACAAAGGGATGGAGCAGTGCCTTTGCTTCACACAGGTGCCGGGGTAGCACCCACAAAGGGATGGAGCAGTGCCTTTGCTTCACACAGGTGCCGGGGTAGCACCCACAAAGGGACGGAGCATCACCTTTGCTCCACACAGGTGCAGGGGTAGCACCCACATAGGGAAAGAGCAGTGCCTTCGCTTCACACAGGTGCAGGTGTAGCACCCACATAGGGAAAGAGCAGCGCCTTTGCTTTACATAGGTGCAGGGGTAGCACCCACATAGGGAAAGGGCAGTGCCTTCGCTTCACACAAGTGCAGGGGTAGCACCCACATAGGGAAAGGGCAGTGCCTTCGCTTCACGCAGGGGTAGCACCCACATAGGCAAAAAGCAACGCTTTCACTTCACACAGGTGCAGGGGTAACACCCACATAGGGAAAGAGCAGCGCCTTTGCTTTACATAGGTGCAGGGGTAGCACCCACATAGGGAAAGAGCAGCGCCTTTGCTTTACATAGGTGCAGGGGTAGCACCCACATAGGGAAAGGGCAGTGCCTTCGCTTCACACAAGTGCAGGGGTAGCACCCACTTAGGCAAAAAGCAACGCTTTCACTTCACACAGGTGCAGGGGTAACACCCACATAGGGAAAGAGCAGCGCCTTTGCTTTACATAGGTGCAGGGGTAGCACCCACATAGGGAAAGAGCAGCGCCTTCGCTTCACACAGGTGAAGGGGTAGCACCCACATGGGGAAAGAGCAGTGCCTTCGCTTCATACAGGTGCAGGTGTAGCACCCACATAGGGAAAAAGCAGCGCCTTTGCTTTACACAGGTGCAGTGGTAGCACCCACATAGGGAAAGGGCAGTGCCTTAGCTTCACACACGTGCAAGGGTAGCACCCACAAAGAGACAGAGTATCACCTTCGCTTCACACAGGTGCTGGGGTAGCACCCTCATAGGGAAAGAGCAGCGCCTTCGCTTCACATCGGTGCTGGGGTAGCACCCACATAGGGAAAGAACAGTTCCTTCGCTTCACACAGGTGCAGGGGTAGCACCCACAAAGAGACAGAGTATCACCTTCGCTTCACACAGGTGCTGGGGTAGCACCCTCATAGGGAAAGAGCAGTGCTTTCGCTTCACACAGGTGCAGGGGTAGCACCCACAAAGGGATGGAGCAGCACCTTTGCTTCACACAGGTGCAGGGGTAGCACCCACATAGGGAAAGAGCAGTGCCTTTGCTTCACACAGGTGCCGGGGTAGCACCCACAAAGGGATGGAGCAGCACCTTTTCTTCACACAGGTGCAGGGGTAGCACCCACATAGGGAAAGAGCAGTGCCTTAGCTTCACACACGTGCAAGGGTAGCACCCACAAAGAGACAGAGTATCACCTTCGCTTCACACAGGTGCTGGGGTAGCACCCTCATAGGGAAAGAGCAGCGCCTTCGCTTCACATCGGTGCTGGGGTAGCACCCACATAGGGAAAGAACAGTTCCTTCGCTTCACACAGGTGCAGGGGTAGCACCCACAAAGAGACAGAGTATCACCTTCGCTTCACATAGGTGCTGGGGTAGCACCCTCATAGGGAAAGAGCAGTGCTTTCGCTTCACACAGGTGCAGGGGTAGCACCCACAAAGAGACAGAGTATCACCTTCGCTTCACACAGGTGCAGGGGTAGCACCCACAAAGAGACAGAGTATCACCTTCGCTTCACACAGGTGCTGGGGTAGCACCCTCATAGGGAAAGAGCAGTGCTTTCGCTTCACACAGGTGCAGGGGTAGCACCCACAAAGGGATGGAGCAGCACCTTTGCTTCACACAGGTGCAGGGGTAGCACCCACATAGGGAAAGAGCAGTGCCTTTGCTTCACACAGGTGCCGGGGTAGCACCCACAAAGGGATGGAGCAGCACCTTTTCTTCACACAGGTGCAGGGGTAGCACCCACATAGGGAAAGAGCAGTGCCTTTGCTTCACACAGGTGCCGGGGTAGCACCCACAAAGGGACGGAGCATCACCTTTGCTCCACACAGGTGCAGGTGTAGCACCCACATAGGGAAAGAGCAGTGCCTTCGCTTCACACAGGTGCAGGTGTAGCACCCACATAGGGAAAGAGCAGCGCCTTCGATTCACACAGGTGAAGGGGTAGCACCCACATAGGGAAAGAGCAGCGCCTTCGCTTCACACAGGTGCAGGGGTAGCACCTACATAGGGAAGGAGCAGCGCCTTCGCTTCACACAGGTGAAGGGGTAGCACCCACATGGGGAAAGAGCAGTGCCTTCGCTTCATACAGGTGCAGGTGTAGCACCCACATAGGGAAAGAGCAGCGCCTTTGCTTTACACAGGTGCAGGGGTAGCACCCACATAGGGAAAGGGCAGTGCCTTAGCTTTACACAGGTGCAAGGGTAGCACCCACATAGGTAAAAAGCAATGCTTTCACTTCACACAGGTGCAGGGGTAACACCCACATAGGGAAAGAGCAGCGCCTTCGCTTCACATCGGTGCAGGGGTAGCACCCACATAGGGAAAGAACAGTTCCTTCGCTTCACACAGGTGCAGGTGTAGCACCCACATAGGGAAAGAGCAGTGCCTTCGCTTCACACAGGTGCAGGTGTAGCACCCACATAGGGAAAGAGCAGCGCCTTCGATTCACACAGGTGAAGGGGTAGCACCCACATAGGGAAAGAGCAGCGCCTTCGCTTCACACAGGTGCAGGGGTAGCACCTACATAGGGAAGGAGCAGCGCCTTCGCTTCACACAGGTGAAGGGGTAGCACCCACATGGGGAAAGAGCAGTGCCTTCGCTTCATACAGGTGCAGGTGTAGCACCCACATAGGGAAAGAGCAGCGCCTTTGCTTTACACAGGTGCAGGGGTAGCACCCACATAGGGAAAGGGCAGTGCCTTAGCTTTACACAGGTGCAAGGGTAGCACCCACATAGGTAAAAAGCAATGCTTTCACTTCACACAGGTGCAGGGGTAACACCCACATAGGGAAAGAGCAGCGCCTTCGCTTCACATCGGTGCAGGGGTAGCACCCACATAGGGAAAGAACAGTTCCTTCGCTTCACACAGGTGCAGGTGTAGCACCCACATAGGGAAAGAGCAGCGCCTTTGCTTTACACAGGTGCAGGGTAGCACCCATATAGGGAAAGGGCAGCGCCTTTGCTTTACACAGGTGCAGGGGTAACACCCACATAGGGAAAGAGCAGCGCCTTCGCTTCACACAGGTACTGGGGTAGCACCCACATAGGGAAAGAGCAGCGCCTTCGCTTCACACAGGTGCAGGGGTAGCACCTACATAGGGAAGGAGCAGCGCCTTCGCTTCACACAGGTACAGGGGTAGCACCCACATAGGGAAAGAGCAGCGCCTTCGATTCACACAGGTGAAGGGGTAGCACCCACATAGGGAAAGAGCAGCGCCTTCGCTTCACACAGGTGCAGGGGTAGCACCTACATAGGGAAGGAGCAGCGCCTTCGCTTCACACAGGTTCAGGGGTAGCACCCTCAAAGGGACGGAGCAGCGCCTTCGCTTCACTCAGGTGCTGGGGTAGCACCCACATAGGGAAAGAGCAGCGCCTTCGCTTCACAAAGGTGCAGGGGCAGCACCCACAAAGCCTATACATTCACAATAAGCCCTTCTCTGGCATGGCACGTGGTGGACTTTAGAATATCAATAAGCCCTTTTAGAAGACAATAGGCTGTGGACTGAGCAATCAAAATAGCCCCCTGTGGGACAGCACAGGCAGAAGACGGCACAGTCAACCAAAAGCACTTTAGGGCATTACAGGCGATGGACTGTACAGTAACAACAAGCTCGTCTATAACAGCACAGCTGGTGGACTATACAATCATAATAAGCTCTTCTCGTACAGCACATGCAGGGTGCTGTACAGTCTCTGTATGCTCTTCCTGGACATCACAGGCAGAGTGCTGTACAATCACAATACGCCCTCCCTGTGACATCACAGGCAGAGTGCTGTACAATCACAATACGCCCTCCCTGTGACATCACAGGCAGAGTGCTGTACAATCACAATATGCCCACTCTGTGACATCACAGGCAGAGTCCTGTACAGTCACAATAAGCCCTCCTCCCTGTGACATCACAGGCTGAGTGCTGTACAGTCTCATCATGCTCTTCTAGGACATCACAGGCAGAGTGCTGTACAATCACAATAAACCCTCCTCCCCGTGACATCATAGGCTGAGGGCTGTACAATCACAATAAGGTCTTCTAGGATAGCACATGCTGTGTGCTGTACAGTCTCAGCATGCTCTTACAGGACATCACAGGCAGAGTGCTGTACAATCACAATAAGCCCTCCCCCGTGACATCACAGGCAATGTACTATACATACACAATAAACCCTCCCCCGTGACATCAAAGGCAGTGTACTATACAATCACAATAAGCCCTCCTCCCCGTGACATCACAGGCAGTGTACTATACAATCACAATAAGCCCTCCCCCGTGACATCACAGGCAGAGTGCTGTACAATCACAATACGCTCTCTCCCGTGACATCACAAGCAGTGTACTATACATACACAATAAGCCCTCCCCCGTGACATCAAAGGCAGTGTACTATACAATCACAATAAGCCCTCCCCCGTGACATCACAGGCAGAGTGCTGTACAATCACAATACGCTCTCTCCCGTGACATCACAAGCAGTGTATTATACATACACAATAAGCCCTCCCCCGTGACATCAAAGGCAGTGTACTATACAATCACAATAAGCCCTCCCCCGTGACATCAAAGGCAGTGTACTATACAATCACAATAAGCCCTCCTCCCCGTGACATCACAGGCAGTGTACTATACAATCACAATAAGCCCTCCCCCGTGACATCACAGGCAGAGTGCTGTACAATCACAATACGCTCTCTCCCGTGACATCACAAGCAGTGTACTATACATACACAATAAGCCCTCCCCCGTGACATCAAAGGCAGTGTACTATACAATCACAATAAGCCCTCCCCCGTGACATCACAGGCAGAGTGCTGTACAATCACAATACGCTCTCTCCCATGACATCACAATCAGTGTACTATACAATCACAATAAGCCCTCCCCCGTGACATCAAAGGCAGTGTACTATACAATCACAATAAGCCCTCCTCCCCGTGACATCACAGGCTGAGTGCTGTACAATCTCATTATGCCCTTCTAGGACAGCAGAGGGAGAGGACTAAACAATCACAATAAGCCCTTTTACGACACCACGGGCAGTGAACTGTTCAATGAAAATAAGCCCTTGTAGGACAGCACATGTGATGGGCTGAACATTCACAATAAGCCTTTACAGGGGACCATGGGAAGTGAACTGCAAGATCTCAATAAGGTTTTAGGCAGAGGACTGTACAATCAAAATAAGCCCTTGTAGGACAGCTATGGTGGTGGACTGTACAGTCACCACACCCACTTCAAGGACATCTAGGATGGGTTATGCTACCACACCAACTCATTCAAGGACATCACAGGCAGAGGACTGTAGAATCAAACTAGATCCCTCTATGACATGACAGGTGGTGGACTGTAAGTTCTCCAATGACATCAAAGGTGGCGTACTGGGCAATCACCACAAGCTCTCGAATGACAGCAAAGGTGGTGGACTCAACAATCACCACAAGCCCTCCAATGACATCAAATGTGGTGGACTGGGCAATCACCACAAGCCCTTCAATGACATCAAAGGTGGTGGACTGGACAATCACCACACGCTCTCCAATGACATCAAAGCTGGTGGACTGGGCAATCACCACAAGCTCTCCAATGACATCAAAGGTGGTGGACTGGACAATCACCACAAGCCCTCCAATGACATCAAAGGTGGTGGACTGGACAATCACCACAAGCCCTTCAATGACATCAAAGGTGGTGGACTGGACAATCACTACAAGCACTCCAATGACATCAAAGGTGGTGGACTGGGCAATCACCTCAAGCCCTTCAATGACATCAAAGGTGGTGGACTGGACAATCACCACAAGCCCTTCAATGACATCAAAGGTGGTGGACTGGACAATTACCACAAGCACCCCAATGACATCAAAGGTGGTGGACTGGACAATCACCTCAAGCCCTCCAATGGCATCAAAGGTGGTGGAATGGACAATCTCAATCAGCCCTCCTCCTATCACAGTTGACTGTAAAAGCACAATACGCCCTCTTATGGCATAACAGGTAGTGGACAGTACAATCATAAGACGCCCTTCCATGACAAGACAGGTGGTGGAAGGCACAGTTACAATGTGCCCTTCTGTGACATATCTGACAAGGGAACCTAGAATCAGAATGTGCCCTGGTATTACATCACAGTCACTGGGGGGCACAATCACTGGGCACCCTACTAGGACATTTCCGACAAGGGAACATAGAATCAGAATGTGCCCTGGTATTACATCACAGTCACTGGGGGGCACAATCACTGGGCACCCTTCTGGCACACCACAGGTGGTGGAATGCACAGTTACAATTTGCCTTTCTTCTCTGAGATCATAGACAGTGGAATGTACAATGAGTAACTGCTTTTTGATGACATCACAGACATAGGAATGTAAAATCAAAATGTGCCCTTCTAGTGTAATGCACAACTACGGTGTAACCTTCTATGACATCATGGATAGTAGAATGTGCACTAACAATGTGCCCTTCTGTGGCATAGCGGACAGGGGAGTGTGCATTCAAAATGTGCCCTGGAATTGCATCAGAGGCACTGGAATCGAGAATCACTGTGTGCCCTTCTATTGCACAACAAGGAGTTGAAAGTTCAATTACAATGTGCCTTTCTGTGACCTCACAGACCGTGGTGTGAATTGTTAGAATGCGTCCTCTGGGATATCAGACAGTGGACTGTTGGATCACTGTGTGCCCTTCTAGTGCACCACAGAGAGTGGAAATTTCAATTTCAATGTGCCCTTCTGTGACTTCACAGACAGCGGTGTTAACTGTTAGAATGTGCCTTCTGGGATATCAGGCAGTGGCTTCAGGGTCACTGTGTGCCCTTCTAGTGAACCACAGGGAGTGTAAAGTTCAATTAGAATGTGCACTTCTGTGACTTCTCAGACAGTGGTGTGCCCTCTGGGATATCAGACAGAGAGTGGGTCATCATGCCTTACTATGGAGAGCCATAAACATGGTTTTCCCCTCCCCCTATCAAGGGAAAGATTTGTGCTTTGGAGGAGAGTTGGTTCCTAGTCACCTGCAATGAAAAAAGTGTTCGACTACATGTACCAGAATCCTTAGCGACTTTAATGAGAATTAACCGGACACACCTGAAAAGGAAAAGAAACACACCCTCCCTGATGATTGATAGAGTCAAGAAAACTTTTGGAGGACAAGACTAACTGTTGCCTTAGCAGGTAAACCTGACTTGGAACAAGAGTGCGCGCCTCATCGCCATTTTCTACAGTGTTTCAAGAGTCCCGGGCTCAAGAGGCAGCAGCACAAAGGTCATCATGCCTTACTATGGAGAGCCATAAACATGGTTTTCCCCATCCCCCTATCAAGGGAAAGATTTGTGCTTTGGAGGAGAGTTGGTTCCTAGTCACCTGCATTGAATAAAGTGTGTGACTACATGTACCAGAATCCTTAGAGACTTTAATGAGAATTAACGCCTGAAAAGGAAAAGAAACACAGCCTCCCTGATGATTGATAGAGTCAAGAAAACGTTTGGAGGATAAGACTAATTTGCTTTAGCAGGTAAATCTGACTGGGAATCAGAGAGTGCGCCTCATCTCCATTTCTTCTGCCATTCGATGATAGCAGGGAGTGGAATCTACAATCACAATGTACCCTTGTGTAACACACATAGAGTGGGATGCTAAAGCACGGCGTGCCTTTCTAGGACAACACAGTCAGTGGAAGTCACAACTACAATGTGTCCTTTTGTGACATCGCCAACTGAGGAATTTACAATTAGATTCTGCCCTGGGATTACTTTGCATGTACTGGAGGGACCAATCACTGGACACCAGGGACGTCATTTGGGAGTCGCCAGGGGTAGCAACTGCTACCCCTGTGGTCTCAGTTGCTACCCCTGTGGTCTCCCTTGCTACCCCGTTTTGTTTGGTTGTTTCTTTTATTTAAAATATAGCTCTTGGGCTGTGGCCAGCGCCATGTGGCTCTTTGTTTCTAGGGTGACTGGCTAACTTGTTCAGCCCTCTTTGAAAAAATAAAAACAGGGCTTTGCACAAGTGTAACACTTTGAGCAATGACCCTAAATAAGAAGGAATAGGAATAACAAATAATTAGTCTTTCTGGAATTCTATACAATATTTGCTAGACTCATTAAAGATTTATTTCAGGTAGACTTAGGGGGTGAGTGACTGATTTAGTCTGTTCTTAAACCCCCAACTCAGCCTTCCATCCTTCTGAGGTCGATAAATGAGTACCAACACAGGTTGGGTGATATTGTATGTATATTTGTTCTATATGAAGCGCTTAAGCATTAGTGCTTTATAATAACACATCATTATCATTTGGCCTTAGATGTCTGCTTGCATTCACAGCAATATGCTAATATGGGATATCCACAGTGATCTTAACGATACATATGGTGATCCATTCTTGTATGAAATGTATATCACATTATAGTGATATTGTAACCATATTTTTTGTAGTGCACTTAGGAACAATGTTACGTGAGGCCTCTTCCCGTTTTGTCAAGGGGTGAAAGGTCGTGGTCCATCGCTTCCTGTGATGTCACTTTGGGGTTGTGTCAAATGACATCCCTTCCTGTGATGTTATCAGAGGTCAAGGGTCATGTCATGTCACGTCCACTACCTCTGACATTTTGGTGAAATGACGTCCCTGCTGGGCACCCTGCACCCTTCTAGTAAAGCACAGGCAGTGGGATTCTGTTATAATAACCCCTTCTGTGAGATCACAGGCAATGGAATGCACAATCACAATGAACCTTTCTGTGACGTCACGGAAAGTGGAATGTACAGCCACAATGTACCTTTCCATGATAAGACAGAGAGAGGAATGTACAATAAAAATGTGCTCTTGTGAGGAATTCGACCATCCGCACAGGGAGTGTGCGCTCGCCTGGGCTTTTTGATCTTTTAAAAATGAAAATGAATGATGGGAGATCAACCTCTGAAAATGTGTGGGGCTAATCCACACAGATTTCTAATGCTCGCCGCACAACAAACACATAGTCCAGTGTACTCTGGGGGACACAGCCTACAGGCGCAGTCCTCCCTGTCACATTTATTTGACAGGTGACAGTGAGGGGTGCACGAAAACATCCAGAGGAGAAGGGCAACACCTTCCCCCTCCCATGGCCAGCCTAATTAAATATCAAAGGCTCCATGGATCTGCCCTGTGCTATTGTCTAAGTTCTGTGTGGTGGTGGTGCATACTGATGAGAATTAACTAATGCAGGCCTTGCGAATACGCCTGGTCACAGAACTTAACAATGGGCAGGAAAACAAACACCTTTTTGATATGCAATGTTTCAACTTGAAGCTATTTCCCACCCCTCTGTATAAAGGACAGTGAATCGCATTTCTGGGTCCACTATTTACCGTAAGCAAGCCCTTCAGAGCAGACCCCTTTCAGAGGGAGAAGTATGCGATTTAAGGGAGATAGGAAGTCTGCTCTCATCACAAACTTCAAGGTAGACTTGCGCTTTGATCAAGAGCCACGGAGGGCTCAGTTAACCAGAGAGACACTTTGATCTACAACAGACAGGAAGATGGGTGGGATTTAGGAGTACGTGTTGTCACCTCTTACCTTTCCTGTTGCAAAGCACTCTGGTCCTGACTTCACGCATAACAGTTGGTGGGGACCCCGGATTGGTTCCTTAAGATAGGCTTAGCCTGCACCAATCACTGGGGCCCATTTGGCTTTAAAAGAGAGATGAGCCCCTCACTTAGCAGATCATCTGAAGGTTTCACCAGAAGCAGGAAAGAAGAACTCAGCATTAGACCCTGGCTGAGGGTACAGTCTACCTTACAGCTTCTGCCAGTGAAGGAAGGACAGGATTTCCAAGAGGGAAGTAAGATCCCTCCCCTAAACATCTCCCAGGGAACAGAGGGAGATACCGGACTTAGAGGACCCATCCAGCAGCTCCTGTACCAGTACCCAGCCAGCACACAGCGTTCCCTTCTATGTTCTGCCAGCAAGCTTCCTAGCTGGGAAGTACCAGAGAGTCTCTGAACAAAAGACAAGGCTGTTGCCTGCAAACACTCTCCTCAGCTTTGGGCCGACAGCCTTGAAAGGACGACACGAGCCCTGCGGAGAAGCCAGGAGGAGTGCCACACAAGCATCAACCAGCGTCCATCTTTTAGGGACATTTTTGAGGCAGTCGAGCCGTCGAACCGTGACAGGCTGCACCACTGACTGTTGTCACTCTGCAGTCACTAAAGCCATCCGAGATGCCTCGACCAGCGTTCCAGATCCGCCAACCAACAGATTTGATGAACGCATCACGGGAGACAAGGAATTTAGGGATGAAAGTAACAGTGACAATCGTGACAATTACAACATCGCAGTTCCCACACGCAGATTTGACAAATGCATTGTGGGAGACAAGGAAGGTAGGGATGAAAGCAACGGTGCCAATCGCAACAGCACAACATCGCAGTTCCCGGCCTCGAATTTGACGAATGCTACGTGCGAGACGAGGAAGGTCGGGATGAAAGCAACGGTGCCAATCGCAACAGCGCAACATCGTAGTTCCTGCATGCGGATTTCATGAACGCATTGTGGGAGACAGGGAAGGTAGGGATGAAAGCAATTTTGCCAATCGCAACAGCGCAACATCGTAGTTCCTGCATGAGGATTTGCCGAACGCATCGTGGGAGACAGGGAAGGTAGGGATGAAAGCAACGGTGCCAATCGCAACAGCGCAACATCGCAGTTCCCGGCCTCGAATTTGACGAATACTACGTGGGAGACGAGGAAGGCCGGGATGAAAGCAACAGTGCCAATCATTCCAATTGCAACTTTGCAGCTCACGGGCAGGGATTTGACAAACGCATCACGGGAGAGACCCATGTGGTAAAAGGAACACACACAATCAGAGCCGGCTCAAGGGGCGATCAAGTTGTGAAGTAGCACATGGGCGCAGCAGCTAAAGGGCGCCCCAGCTCACACAATGTAAAGTGTCATGTAGGCGCCCTTTATCTGCAGCGCCCGATGTAATGTCTCAGTCAATTACTTTTTATTAGTGAGTCACTCACCATTAGAAAGTCATCAACTGACACTACAAACAATCCCAGAATACAAAGGACTGGCGTGCTCGCGCCTCTGCCTCTCACCCAGGAAATGAAGGGGCTGGGGACGCGCGCGTAGACGGGGGGGGGGGCTGGCACTGCACATAATTTGAAAGCAAAGGATCCTATACATCACGTTTACACACTGACGCTATTTTTTTCATTTTATCAGTTCTCAGCGCGGAGCGCACTGGTGACTGAGAACCGGAAGTGGCGAGAAATGTATCAGCAACCGTGAAAACATTGGGCACGAAAGAAGCAGACAGGGACGCAAGATACTAAAGGCAAAGAGGTCGCCAGAGAGTGTGAGACAACGTGAGGAAGAAAACAGGAAAGCGAGGAACAAGAGCAGAGCAAAGCAATGATGGGGAGTAGAGGAACAGAAGGGTGGAATGCAGGTTTAAACCGAGCGCAATGCCACTTCAGCGCGTTCTCGTCCCTCCAAGGGCGTTAATCTCATCAGTGAAATCCCTTGATTTGCTTTTTAATCCCTGGCAAGAGAAGTTAACTGTATCCCTCCATGTGCCCATGGCTGCTGCCACACGAGCAGCAGTGCAAGTGGGCTGGTGTCAGCAAGCGTTGTGTCAGTATGTGGCGTGCATGGGACACGCGCCGCCGACTACTCGAGGGCCTAGTGTCAGCGTGGGGCAGCTTTGGGGGTCCGGCTACTGTCAACTGGAGGGCCTGGTGCCAACAAGTGGCAGCTATGGGGCTCCCGCTGCGGTCTCCTGGATGTCCATGTCGGCACGGGGCAGCCATGGGGCTCCCACATCGATCCTGGAGGGTGTACTGTCAGCAGATAGCAGCTATGCAGGTCCCACTATTGTATCCTCCAGTGCCTAGTGCCAGCACTTGGGCGCTTTAAGGCTTTCGCTGCTGTCTCCTGGGTGGCCATGTTGGCACGGGGCAGCCATAGGGCTCCCGCTGCTGTCTCCTGGAGGGCAAAGTGTCAGCATGTGCAGCTATGGGGCTCCTACTGCAGTCTACTGGAGGCTCTAGTATCAGCAAGTGTTTCAGCTACGGGGTTCCCACTGCGTCCTCCTGGAGGGCGAAGTGTGAGCATGTGGCAGCTATGGGGCTCCCACTGCGATCTCCTGGCAGGCCTAGGGTCAGCACATAGCAGCTATGGGGCTCCCACTGCAGTCTACTGGAGGGCCATGTCAGCACGTTGCAGCTATGGGGCTCCCACTGCTGTCTCTTGGAGTGCCTAGTGTCAGCAAGTGTTTCAGCTACAGGGTTCCCACTGCGTCCTCCTGGAGGGCCAAGTGGCAGCTCTGAGGCTCCCACTGTCATCTCCTGGAGGGCAATGTTAGCGCACAGCAACTGTAGGAATCTGTGGTCTCCTGGAGGGCCTATTGTCAGCAAGTAGCAGCTATGGGGCTACCACTGCTGTCTCCTGGAGGGCCATGGCAGCATGTGGTAGCTATAAGGCTCCCGCTGTGATCTCCTGGCAGGCATAGACTCAGCAAGTGGCATCTCTGGGGCTCCAGCTGCTGTTTCCTGGAGGGTCATGCCAGCACGTGGCAGCTGTAGGGCTCCCGCTGCAGAGTCCTGGTGGGCCTAGTGTCAGCAAGTGGCATCTCTGGGGCTCCCGCTACCATCTCCTGGAGGGCCATGTCAGCGAGTGGCAGCTCTGGGACTCCTGCTGCTGTCTTCTGCAGGGCCATGTGAGTATGTGGTAGCTTTAGGACTCCCTCTGCGGTCTGCTGGCAGGCCATGTCAGCAAGTGGCATCTCTGGGGCTCCCTCTACTGTCTCCTGGAGGGCCATGTAAGCAAGGGGCAGCTCTGGGGCTCCCGCTATTGTCTCCTGGAGGGCCATGTCAGCAAGAGGCAGCTCTGGGGCTCCCGCTATTGTCTCCTGGAGGGCCATGTCAGCGAGTGGCAGCTCTGGGGCTCCTGCTGCTGTCTTCTGCAGGGCCATGTGAGTATGTGGTAGCTTTAGGACTCCCTCTGCGGTCTGCTGGCAGGCCATGTCAGCAAGTGGCATCTCTGGGGCTCCCTCTACTGTCTCCTGGAGGGCCATGTCAGCAAGTGGCATCTCTGGGGCTCCCGCTACCATCTCCTGGAGGGCCATGTCAGCGAGTGGCAGCTCTGGGGCTCCTGCTGCTGTCTTCTGCAGGGCCATGTGAGTATGTGGTAGCTTTAGGACTCCCTCTGCGGTCTGCTGGCAGGCCATGTCAGCAAGTGCCATCTCTGGGGCTCCCTCTACTGTCTCCTGGAGGGCCATGTAAGCAAGGGGCAGCTCTGGGGCTCCCGCTGCTGTTTCCTGGAGGGGATGTCAGAAAGTGGTAGCTGTGGGGTCCTGCTGCTGTCTCCTACAGGGCCATGTGTGTATTTGGAAGCTTTGGGGCTTCTGCTGTGGTCTCCTGGAGGGTAATGTCAGCCAGGGGCAGCTTTGGGGCTCTTGTCTCCTGGCGGGCCTAGTGTCAGCATGTGAAAGCTATGGGGCTCCCGCTGCTCTCTCCTGGAGGGAAATATCAGAATGTGGCATCTTTGCGGCTCTCACTGTTGTCTCTTGGAGGACCTGTCAGTATGTGACAGCTATAGGGCCCCCGCTGCGGTCTACTCGAGGGCCATAGCAGAAAGTGGCAGCGATGGGGCTCCCGCTGATGTCTCCTGGAGGGCATAGTGCCAACATGTGGCATGTATGGTACTCCCCCTGCTGTCGCTTCTACGGCCTAGAATCAGAATGTGGCATAGGGATAGTTCCCGCTGATGTCTCCTGGAGGGCATAGTGCCAACATGTGGCATGTATGGTACTCCCCCTGCTGTCGCTTCTACGGCCTAGAATCAGAATGTGGCATAGGGATAGTATGCAGCGTGCATAGGACTCCTGCTGTGGTCTGACCTGAGGTGATCTATTCCGCTCTAATAGATTTCTTCTCTGGGGCCTAGTGTCATCTTGTGCAGTGTATGGGACTCTCGCTGCTGTCCCAGCATGGGGAAGTGTCTGGTGTTAGTATCTGCTGTGTCTGAGGACCCACATTTAATGTCCCCTGGAGTGCCTAGTGTTCATAGCTGGTGTGCCTGATAACACTACATCCCCTGGAGGGTCTGGTGTTAGTATCTGCTGTGTCTGAGGTCCCATCTTTACTGTCCCCTGGAACACCTAGTATTCATAGCTAGTGTCCTGATAACACCCTGTCCCCTGGAGGGTCTGGTGTTAGTATCTGCTGTGCCTGATAACACTCCTTTACTCTCCCCTGGAACGTCTAGTTTTCATAGCTGGTGTGCCTGATAAGACCCTGTCCCATGGAGGGTCTGGTATTAGTATCGCAGTGTCTGAGGACCCATCTTTACGGTCCACTGGAGCGCCTAGTGTTCATAGGTGGTGTGCCTGATAACACTCTGTCCCCTGGAGGATCTGGTGTTAGTATCTGCTGTATCTCATGACCCATCTTTACTGTCCCCTGGAGCGCCTAGTGTTCCTAGCTGGTGTGCCTGATAACACTCTGTCCCCTGGAAGGTCTGGTGTTAGTATCTGCTGTATCTCAGGACCGTCTTTACTGTCCCCTGGAGCGCCTAGTGTTCCTAGCTGGTATCCTGATAACACTATGTCCCCTGGAGGGTCTGGTGTTAGTATCTGCTGTGTCTGAGGACCCATCTTTATTATCCCCTGGAGCGCCTAGTGTTCCTAGCAGGTGTGCCTGATAAGATCCTGTCCCCTGGAGGGTCTGGTGTTAGTATATGCTGTGCCTGATAACACTCATTTACTGTCCCCTGGAGCGCTTAGTGTTCATAGCTGGTGTGTCTGATAACTCTTTGTTCCATGGAGGGTCTTGTGTTAGTATCTGCTGTGTCTGAGGACCCATCTTTACTGTCCCCTGGAGCGCCTAGTGTTCCTAGCTGGTGTTCCTAATAACACTATGTCCCCTGGAGGGTCTAGTGTTAGTATGTGCTGTTTCTGAGGACCCCTCATTTTTACTGCCCCAGAGAGCCTGGTGTTCATAGCTGGTGTGCCTGATAACACTCACTATGTCCCCTGGAGGGTCTGGTGTTAGTATCTGCTGTGTTTGAGGAGACATCTTTACAGTCCCCTGGAGCGCCTAGTGTTCATAGCTGGTGTGCCTGATAACGCTCTGTCTCCTGGAGCGCCTAGTGTTCATAGCTGGTGTGCCTGATAACACTCTGTCCCCTGGAGGGTCTGGTGTTAGTATCTGCTGTGTCTCAGGACCCGTCTTTACTGTCCCCTGGAGCGCCTAGTTTTCCTAGCTAGTGTCGTGATAACACTCTGTCCCCTGGAGGTTCTGGTGTTAGTATCTGCTGTGTCTGAGGACCCACCTTAACTGTCCCCTGGAGCGCCTAGTGTTCATAGCTGGTGTGCCTGATAACACTCTGTCCCCTGGAGGGTCTGGTGTTAGTATATGCTGTGTCTCAGGGCCCGTCTTTACTGTCCCCGGGAGCGCCTAGTGTTCCTAGCTAGTGTCGTGATAACACTCTGTCCCCTGGAGGGTCTGGTGTTAGTATCTGCTGTGTCTGAGGACCCACCTTTACTGTCGCCTGGAACGGCTAGTATTTATAGCTGGTGTGCCTGATAACACTATGTCCCCTGGAGGGTCTGGTGTTAGTATCTGCTGTGTCTGAGGACCCACCTTAACTGTCCCCTGGAGCGCCTAGTGTTTATAGCTGGTGTGCCTGATAAGACCCTGTCCCCTGAAGGGTCTGATGTTAGTATATGCTGTGCCTGATAACACTCCTTTACTCTCCCCTGGAGCGCCTAGTATTCATAGCTGGTGTGTCTGATAACACCCTGTCCCCTGGAGGGTCTGGTTTTAGTATATGCTGTGCCTGATAACACTCCTTTACTCTCCCCTGGAGCGCTTAGTAATCATAGCTGGTGTGTCTGATAACGCTGTGTTCCCTGGAGGGTCTTGTGTTAGTATATGCTCTGTCTGAGGACCCATCTTTATTGTCCCCTGGAGGGCCTAGTGTTCCTAGCTGGTGTGCCTGATAACATATGTCCCCTGGAGGGTGTGGTGTTAGTATCTGCTGTGTCTGAGGACCCCCCCCCATTTGTACTGCCCCCAGAGAGCCTAGTATTCATAGCTGGTGTGCCTGATAACACTATGTCCCCTGGAGGGTCTGGTGTTAGTATATGCTGTGTCTCAGGACCCGTCTTCACTGTCCCCTTGAGCTCCTAGTGTTCCTAGCTGGTGTCCTGATAACACTATGTCCCCTGGAGGGTCTGGTGTTAGTATCTGCTGTGTCTGAGGACCCATCTTTATTATCCCCTGGAGCGCCTAGTGTTCCTAGCAGGTGTGCCTGATAAGACCCTGCACCCTGGAGGGTCTGGTGTTAGTATATGCTGTGCCTGATAACACTCCTTTACTCTCCCCTGGAGCACCTAGTATTCATAGCCAGTGTGCCTGATAACACCCTGTCCCCTGGAGGGTCTGGTGTTAGTATATGCTGTGCCTGATAACATTCCTTTACTCTCCCCTGGAGCGCTTAGTGTTCATAGCTGGTGTGTCTGATAACTCTTTGTTCCCTGGAGGGTCTGGTGTTAGTATATGCTGTGCCTGATAACACTCCTTTACTCTCCCCTGGAGCGCCTAGTATTCATAGCTGGTGTGCCTGATAACACTCTGTTGCCTGGAAGGTCTGGTGAGGACCCGTCTTTACTGTCCCCTGGAGCGTCTAGTGTTCCTAGCTGGTGTGCCTGATAACACTATGTCCCCTGGAGGGTCTGGTGTTAGTATATGCTGTGCCTGATAACACTCCTTTACTCTCCCCTGGAGTGCCTAGTATTCATAGCTGGTGTGCCTGATAACACTCTGTTGCCTGGAAGGTCTGGTGTTAGCATCTGCTGTATCTCAGGACCCGTCTTTACTGTCCCCTGGAGCGCCTAGTGTTCCTAGCTGGTGTCCTGATAACACTATGTCCCCTGGAGGGTCTGGTGTTAGTATCTGCTGTGTCTGAGGACCCATCTTTATTACCCCTTGGAGCACCTAGTGTTCCTAGTAGGTGTGCCTGATAAGACCCTGTCCCCTGGAGGGTCTGGTGTTAGTATATGCTGTGCCTGATAACACTCCTTTACTCTCCCCTGGAGCGCTTAGTGTTAATAGCTGTTGTGTCTGATAACTCTTTGTTCCCTGGAGGGTCTTGTGTTAGTATCTGCTGTGTCTGAGGACCCATCTTTACTGTCCACTGGAGCGCCTAGTGTTCCTAACTGGTGTGCCTGATAACACTATGTCCCCTGGAGTGTCTGGTGTTAGTATCTGCTGTTTCTGAGGACCCCCCATTTATACTGCCCCCAGAGAGCCTAGTGTTCATAGCTGGTGTGCCTGATAACACTCACTATGTCCCCTGGAGGGTCTGGTGTTAGTATCTGCTGTGTTTGAGGAGACATCTTTACAGTCCCCTGGAGCGCCTAGTGTTCATAGCTGGTGTGCCTGATAACGCTCTGACTCCTGGAGCGCCTAGTGTTCATAGCTTGTGTGCCTGATAACACTCTGTCCCCTGGAGGGTCCGGTGTTAGTATCTGCTGTGTCTCAGGACCCGTCTTTACTCTCCCCTGGAGCGCCTAGTGTTCCTAGCTAATGTCCTAATAACACTCTGTCCCCTGGAGGTTCTGGTGTTAGTATCTGCTGTGTCTGAGGACCCACCTTAACTGTCCCCTGGAGTGCCTAGTGTTCATAGCTGGTGTGCCTGATAACACTATGTCCCCTGGAGGGTCTGGTGTTAGTATATGCTGTGTCTCAGGATCCGTCTTTACTGTCCCCTGGAGCGGCTAGTGTTCCTAGCTAGTGTCCTGATAACACTCTGTCCCCTGGAGGTTCTGGTGTTAGTATCTGCTGTGTCTGAAGACCCACCTTTACTGTCGCCTGGAACGGCTAGTATTCATAGCTGGTGTGCCTGATAACACTATGTCCCCTGGAGGGTCTGGTGTTAGTATCTGCTGTGTCTGAGGACCCACCATAACTGTCCCCTGGAGCGCCTAGTGTTCATAGCTGGTGTGCCTGATAAGACCCTGTCCCCTGAAGGGTCTGGTGTTAGTATATGCTGTGCCTGATAACACTCCTTTACTCTCCCCTGGAGCGCCTAGTATTCATAGCTGGTGTGCCTGATAACACCCTGTCCCCTGGAGGGTCTGGTGTTAGTATATGCTGTGCCTGATAACACTCCTTTACTCTCCCTTGGAGCGCCTAGTATTCATAGCTGATGTGTTTGTTAACTCTTTGTTCCCTGGAGGGTCTTGTGTTGGTATATGCTCTGTCTGAGGACCCATCTTTATTGTCCCCTGGAGGGCCTAGTGTTCCTAGCTGGTGTGCCTGATAACATATGTCCCCTGGAGGGTGTGGTGTTAGTATATGCTCTGTCTGAGGACCCATCTTTATTGTCCCCTGGAGGACCTAGTGTTCATAGCTGATGTGCCTGATAACACTCACTATGTCCCCTGGAGGGTCTGGTTTTAGTATCTGCGGTGACTGAGAACGCATCTTTAAGTCCCATGGAGCGGCTAGTGTTCCTAGCTAGTGTCCTGATAACACTCTGTCCCCTGGAGGTTCTGGTGTTAGTATCTGCTGTGTCTGAAGACCCACCTTTACTGTCGCCTGGAACGGCTAGTATTCATAGCTGGTGTGCCTGATAACACTATGTCCCCTGGAGGGTCTGGTGTTAGTATCTGCTGTGTCTGAGGACCCACCATAACTGTCCCCTGGAGCGCCTAGTGTTCGTAGCTGGTGTGCCTGATAAGACCCTGTCCCCTGAAGGGTCTGGTGTTAGTATATGCTGTGCCTGATAACACTCCTTTACTCTCCCCTGGAGCGCCTAGTATTCATAGCTGGTGTGCCTGATAACACCCTGTCCCCTGGAGGGTCTGGTGTTAGTATATGCTGTGCCTGATAACACTCCTTTACTCTCCCTTGGAGCGCCTAGTATTCATAGCTGATGTGTTTGTTAACTCTTTGTTCCCTGGAGGGTCTTGTGTTGGTATATGCTCTGTCTGAGGACCCATCTTTATTGTCCCCTGGAGGGCCTAGTGTTCCTAGCTGGTGTGCCTGATAACATATGTCCCCTGGAGGGTGTGGTGTTAGTATATGCTCTGTCTGAGGACCCATCTTTATTGTCCCCTGGAGGACCTAGTGTTCATAGCTGATGTGCCTGATAACACTCACTATGTCCCCTGGAGGGTCTGGTTTTAGTATCTGCGGTGACTGAGAACGCATCTTTAAGTCCCATGGAGCGGCTAGTGTTCATAGCTGGTGTGCCTGATAACGCTTTGTCCCCTGTAGGGTCTGGTGTTAGTATCTGCTGTATCTCAGGACCCGTCTTTACTGTCCCCTGGAGCGCCTAGGGTTCCTAGCTGGTGTCCTGATAACACTATGTCCCCTGGAGGGTCTGGTGTTAGTATCTGCTGTGTCTGAGGACCCATATTTATTATCCCCCGGAGCACCTAGTGTTCCTAGCAGGTGTGCCTGATAAGACCCTGTCCCCTGGAGGGTCTGGTGTTAGTATATGCTGTGCCTGATAAAACTCCTTTACTCTCCCCTGGAGCGCCGAGTATTCATAGCCAGTGTGCCTGATAACACCCTGTCCCCTGGAGGGTCTGGTGTTAGTATCTGCTGTGTCTGAGGACCCCCTGTTTGTACTGCCCCCAGAGAGCCTAGTGTTCATGGCTGGTGTGCCTGATAACACTCACTATGTCCCATGGAGGGTCTGGTGTTAGTATCTGCTGTGTTTGAGGAGACATCTTTACAATCCCCTGGAGCGCCTTGTGTTCATAGCTGGTATGCCTGATAACCCTCTGACTCCTGGAGACCTAGTGTTCATAGCTGGTGTGCCTGATAACACTCTGTCCCCTGGAGGTTCTGGTGTTAGTATCTGCTGTGTCTGAGGACCCACCTTAACTGTCCCCTGGAACGCCTAGTGTTCATAGCTGGTGTGCTGGATAACACTATGTCCCCTGGAGGGTCTGGTGTTAGTATATGCTGTGTCTCAGGACCCGTCTTTACTGTCCCCTGGAGCGCCTAGTGTTCCTAGCTAGTGTCCTGATAACACTCTGTCTCCTGGAGGTTCTGGTGTTAGTATCTGCTGTGTCTGAGGACCCACCTTAACTGTCCCCTGGAGCGCCTAGTGTTCATAGCTAGTGTCCTGATAACACTCTGTCCCCTGGCGGTTCTGGTGTTAGTATCTGCTGTGTCTGAGAACACATCTTTACTGTTGCCTGGAACGGCTAGTATTCATAGCTGTTGTGCCTGATAACACTATGTCCCCTGGAGAGTCTGGTGTTAGTATCTGCTGTGACTGAGGACGCACCTTAACTGTCCCCTGGAGCAACTAGTGTTCATAGCTGGTGTGCCTGATAACACCCTGTCCCCTGGAGGGTTTGGTGTTAGTATATGCTGTGCCTGATAACACTCCTTTACTCTCCCCTGGAGCGCCTAGTATTCATAGCTGTTGTGCCTGATAAAACTCTGTCCCCTGAAGGGTCTGGTGTTAGTATCTGCTGTGTCTGAGGACCCATCTTTCCTGTCCCCTGGAGCTCCTAGTGTTCATAGCTGGTGTGCTTGATAACACCATGTCCCCTGGAGGGTCTGGTGTTAGTATCTGCTGTGTCTGAGGACCCCGCTCTACTGTCCCCCGGAGCACCTAGTGTTCATAGCTGGAGTGCCTGATAAGACCCTGTCCCCTGGAGGGTCTGGTGTTAGCATCTGCTGTGTCTGAGGACCCCGCTCTACTGTCCCCCGGAGCACCTAGTGTTCATAGCTGGTGTGCCTGATAAGACCCTGTCCCCTGGAGGGTCTGGTGTTAGCATCTGCTGTGTCTGAGGACCCCGCTCTACTGTCCCCCGGAGCACCTAGTGTTCATAGCTGGAGTGCCTGATAAGGCCCTGTCCCCTGGAGGGTCTGGTGTTAGCATCTGCTGTGTCTGAGGACCCCACTTTACTGTCCCCCGGAGCACCTAGTGTTCATAGCTGGAGTGCCTGATAAGGGCCTGTCCACTGGAGCCTCTGGTGTTAGTATCTGCTGTGTCTGAGGACCCCGCTTTACTGTCCCCCGGAGCACCTAGTGTTCATAGCTGGAGTGCCTGATAAGGCCCTGTCCCCTGGAGGGTCTGGTGTTAGTATCTGCTGTGTCTGAGGACCCCGCTCTACTGTCCCCCAGAGCACCTAGTGTTCAAAGCTGGAGTGCCTGATAAGGCCCTGTCCCCTGGATCCTCTGGTGTTAGTATCTGGTTTGCACGAGGTCCTCTCCATACACACACTCTGGATGGATCAGGATAATGCATGGGCTGGAATCCTGCCGGTGGGCAGGATTGGCAGGCAGACAATCCAGCTCAGCTGGGGTCTCATATTATTTCCACCAGTATCATAGAATTCCGTGATGTGGAAAAAACGCTCTTTTAATGGGATTTCCACACTTCGGACCAAAAATAGACTGTTTTTGTCCTGATATTGAAGACATTAAGACAGATATTTATGTTAGTATTGCGAAATACCCGAACAAGACCTTCTGGGTCACAGTGTAGATATTGTTTTCCTGGAGAAAATATGAAAATGGGATTTTCTATTCAGTGTAAAAGCAGAGTGTCTGTGAATGCATCTACCCCGTGGATTCAGTATGAGTGATCCCCTCAGGGTCAAATTATAGCGGCTGGAACGGGAGGTAAAGGCCCAGCAGTCTACGTTATAGGCCCGATAACGAGGGCACCGGGACGTTACCCCCCCTTCCCCCGTTCCAGTCCTTTGAACGGGGTGCAACGCCTTCAGCACCACAGGATGCCAAAGCGGTAACCCGGGCTGTTAAAAAAAAGTATTTTCATTCAAAGAATGGGACACACGTCCGTTCATTGAATGAAAATGCTGCGCCAAGACGGGCCGCCATGGTTATGGACGGCGGGGCTCCATACGTAGCCCATCTTCCATTTCCATGGCGGCTGCAAACCGAGAAAGAGGGAAGCTGCTGTGGTGGCGGCAGAAGTGGGGCTGCGCTACGTTTAAAAAAATAAATGAGATGGGTGGTTGGAAGATGGCAGCCCGCGGCAGGGGAGGCAGTCTGCAGGTTCCGTGGGCTGAGATCGCGGTTTCAGTCCATGATCGGCGGAACCTGATTGGCTGTGCCTCCACCCTGGTTGCTAAAATACTACCCACTCCTTGTTTTGAGAGTGTTGGGCCTCATCCATCTTCCTACTACAGTTTTCCCTTTATTATGTGGATTCGATGAAATGCTGCCCCTGCTATCCAACGCATGCATCATTTGTGATTCAACTTAATGTGAGAGGGCCCCTCCCCCTTTTTGGCCCTGAAATCCAGAGATGTGCACATATCTCTGGGTCTGAGAGTTTAAAAATGCCCCTGCAGGACCTCTTCAGCTGGCTCCTGTTGGCGATTCGAAAAACAAATGTATGCCATTTTAATATAGGTTTTTATTCAGGAATAAGGTCACAGCCTTTTCTCCATGATGTTATCTAAAATAAAAACACTTAAAGCCTAATGTGGATGTGCTTTTTCCATTCTGAAGGAAGTGTGATTGTGAACTACAGGCATGAGACAAAGGAAAGTAATGCACTAGGGTAAATCAGCAGACCCCAAGGGTGCAGAGGCCACTGTGGTGGCAAGTGTTCAGATGGGAATTCCACAAACTACTCCAGAGAGGGATTTAAAAACATCCTAATGGCCTCTTTTGTTCTGCAACCCTAGTCATCACAAATGCCAGATGACAGCTCACTGTAGTAAATGTTAAGATGGAATGTCCTTGGGAGGAACTCGTTCATATGCACGGTGGGTGTGCGCTCACCTGGGCATTTTAAACATTTTATATGAAATTGAATGATGGTCGATCAACCACTGGAAAATGTGTGGGGCTAATATGCTCACCACGACATACACATAGACCTGTGTACTCTGGGTGGACACAGGCTACAGGTGCTGTCCTCCCTGTCACATTAGTTGGAATGTGACACCCAGGAGTACATCAAGGCATCTCAAAAGGGGAGGGCAAAACCTCCCCCCTGCCAGTGCCAGCCTAATGAAATAACAAAGGCTCCATGGATTCGCCTTATCCTTTGTTGGCCCTGCTGGTGGCAGTGACGCATACTGATGAGAGGTAATTTAAGCAGGCCCACAAGAGGCCTGGTCACAGGGCTAACAAAAGACAGGAAAGCCAAACACCTTTGATATGCATCTGTGTCAACCTGAAGCTCGCTCCCGCCTATTAGTATCAATGACAGTGAGCTGTCATGTCTGGTACATGTGTGTACAGTAGGCAACCTCCGCAGGGGGACCCCATTCAGAGGGTAGGGGTATATGATTTAATGGAGACAGAAAGTCTGTTGTCGCCACAACTTCAAGGGAGATCTGCCTTTAATCGGGAACCACAGAGAGCTCAATTAACCAGAGAGACCCTTTGATCCACAACAGACATGAAGATGGGTGGAACTTAGTAGTACATATTTTCACCCCTTTATATTTCCTGTTGCAAAGCACTCTGCTTATGACCTCATGCATAACAGAAGATTGTTGGTGGAGACCCAGGTTTGGTTCATTAAGGTAGGCTTAGTCTGCAGCAACCACTGGGGCCGATTTGGTTTAAAAGAGGGTCAAACCCCTCTTTTGGGAGATGTTATGTTATGTTATGTTATCTGAATTTATTAAGTGCATGTATGCCCAAGGGCATCATGGCGCTGGAAGCATGAACCAGAGAAGAATTTATCAGAATCGGAAATAAGAGAGTTTTCAATGACCGGCGAATGTTAAGGGAGTCAGCAATCTCACGTAGGGCGATGGGAAGATCATTCCAAGCCTTAGCGGCAACCACCTAGAACGTGCGCCCACCCATCCGTGACAGTCTGATTTTAGAGACCAGGAAATGGAGAGCGGACTCGGAACGAAGACAACGAGTGGGGACATAATGGACAAATTTTACCTGAAGGTATTCTGCCCCAAGGCCATAAAAAGAGCACTGTATAATACACATGGACTTGAACATAATCCAGTTTTCGATAGGAAGCCAATGAAGCTGTCTCAACAACGGGGACATATGGGCTCCAAAAGGAGGACAGAGGATGGACCAGGCGGCAGCATTCTGAAGAAGCTGGAGCCGATTGATCAAATAATGGGGCTATGCTAGATAGAGAGAATTACAATAGTCCAACACACTCAAAACAAGCGCAGCCACAACCGGTGCCTGACACTTTCCAGGAATGAAAGGGAGGACTTTCTGAAGAATACAGAGCTTGAAGTGGCCAGTCTTGCACACTGCTGCAACCTGCTCGTCCATAACAAGGGAGGAGGAGAATTTAACGCCCAGATTCCTGACTGTTGTAAAAAGCGTCACGAGAGCGCTGCGTACCTGTTCGTCGGGTTGGGTTCCTTGGTGATGAGGCCAGGCTGTCAGATGATCCGAAGAAACGTGACTGATAGCGCGGGGAACCAGCCCAACACCAGCCCGAATGGAACCGGATTGGAGGTGAACCGGCTCCCAACGCCACGGGTTGGCTCACCCCTGATTTGCGTGGCGTCAGGACAGTGCAAGCACTGGCAGGGGGAGCCTCTGAGTAGATGGTTCGGGGTCCTTAGTGGGATTCCGACGGAAGGCAGATCCGGAGACTGGAAGCAGAACAGTCCCTCCAGGGACGAAGACAAGCAAGCAAGAAGAGCAGGCTGGTAAGGAGAGGAGCACGGAACTAGTGGGGGTAGAACACAGAGTGAATTGAAAACAGGAAGGGCTGAGCTGGCCGGGCAAGAAGGGACGGACAGGGACCAGAACCAAGGAGGGCTAGCGGGAACTCAGGGGCAGGAAGGAAACAAGGAGGAGGGAGCGAGGCAGGAGAAGGTGGAAGACAGGGGTCCCCCAGGCAGAACAAGGGAAGGTGGAAGGCAACAGGTAACGGGAATACAACGCAAGGCAGCGAAGACACGATCCGAACAAACCGCGTTGAGACGCGGTTTGGAAAAGGATCAGGGCTCCTTAAATAGGCCCACCAGCACCTGGGAGGCTTGCAACGCAAGCCGTGCCGTCTCCCAGGCATTGGATACCCCACAACGAGGCTTGAGCCGCATACCTTCTAGAATCGAGCATCCTGCGCACTGCGCATGCGCGAAGAGCGGAGAGCGGACGCCCGTGCCTGCGCAGAGCAGTGCGCATGGGAGACCCGGAAGCGCCCGAGACCCAGGACACCCCCGGACACCGAAGCCGAAAACGAGGATACAGCCTCCAGGACGGGGAGCGCCCTAGCGGGTAAGGAGACCCCAGGACAGGCGGCGTGACACTATGCCCCCTCCCAGAAAGGCCCGGGGCCCCAGGCTTCCAGGGAAAATTAAGGAAGTATTCACGAATAAGCCGGGGAGCGTGCACATTATAGTGCGGCTCCCAAGTGCGATCACAAGCGGGATAATCCCTCCAATCGATTAAGAATTGGAGCACACCCCGACGAATCCGTGAATCACAGATCTCCTGAACCTCAAACTCAGGAACCCCCCGTACCAAAACAGAGGAGGGTCGAGGACCAGAGCGCCGAAAGACATCCATCACATAGGGCTTCAAAAGGGAGACATGGAATGCAGGGTGTATCCTCCAAGTGCGGGGCAGCACCAATCGAAAAGCCACTGAGGACAAACGCTTGGCAATCCTGAAAGGCCCATAGAACCGGGGTGCCAATTTAGTGGGTAAATTACGAATAGGTAGATTTTTGGAAGACAACCAAACCAGATCGCCCACCTGGAAATCGGGTTCTGTGGTTCGACCCCTATCAGCCTGCTTCCTCATGCGCTCACGCGTCTCCGTAAGGGTTCTCCGGGCCAGGACATGTTGTTTCTGTATATTGAAGACCAAGTGATCCGCAGACGGAACAGAGCTGGGCACCACAGGTGAGAAGGGAACCAGCTTGGGATGTTGTCCAGCTGAACACAAAAAAGGACTGATGCCGGTGGCAGCATGGGCCGCATTGTTATAGGAAACTTCCGCCAGGTCCAGGTACCTTAGCCAGTTTGACTGAGTGGCATTGGCATAGCAACGTAAGTATTGCTCCAGGGTTTGGTTCGTCCTTTCGGTCTGACCGTTGGTGTGCGGGTGATAGCCTGAACTCAAGGCTCTGTGGATACCTAGATGACTACACAACTGACGCCAGAAAGAAGAAAGAAATTGTGAACCACAATCAGAGATGATCTTCTCAGGGAGTCCATGTAATCGATAAATCTTGTGTAGAAATGCCAAAGCCATCTGGGAGGAAGTTGGGATCTTCATGAAGGGAATGAAATGTGCGTATTTAGTGAAACAATCCACAACCACCATGATACAAGTGTGATCTGCAGAGGGCGGAAGCTCAACAATGAAGTCGGTGGCGATAGTATGCCAAGGGTAGGGAGGAGTTTCAGTAGGCTTAAGTAGTCCCAAAGGCTTTCTTCTGGGTGTCTTCGTCTGAGCACAGATAGGACAACTTTCCACATACGACTTTACTTCTTTGGCCCATCCAGGACACCAGAATTGTCTGGAGATCAACTCCTGGGTAGCCTTGATACCACGATGACCAGCTACATGAGAATCGTGAAAACCATGGAGAATGTCCAAGCGAAGGACAGCCGAAGGTATGTATAACCGGTTCAGGAAGAACAAAAAACCGTCGCGTTCGCAGATCTGGGGTTTCTTCAGCAGATCGACACGTTCCGGATCCCTCAAGGTCTCCTGAATGATCTTCTGGAGATGCGGAGCTAAGGTTAGTAGAAAGTGTTTGGGAGATATCATAGGCGTGTTCAAACCGACTCCCACTTCTTCCTTTTCCAAGGATCGAGATAAGGCATCAGCCTTCTGGTTCTGGGAGCTAGGAATGTATGTGATTTTAAAATCATAGTGAGAGAAGAAGAAGGCCCATCGGGCTTGGCGAGCAGTGCGACATTGCAAAGATCGTAGGAACTGCAAGTTGCGATGGTCGGTACGAACTTCTACAGGGAAACGACCACCAAGTAAATGATGCCTCCACTCTTCAAACGCCGTCTTGATGGCCAAAAGTTCTTTTTCAATGACTGCATAGTTCAGCTCACTAGAGGTGAGTTTCCGAGAGTAATAGGCCACAGGGTGTTCATCGCCGGATGCAGGATGTTTTTGCAGTAGGACCGGTCCAACAGCGAAGTTGGAGGCATCTGCTTCGATGACATATGGCATCTCATCGTTAGGATGACGCAAAACAGGAGCTGTACTAAACGCTGTCTTTAAGTACTCAAAAGCTGTCGATGCCTCTTGATCCCAAAGGAAAGGTATCTTAACACTGCTCAGACGTGTCAATGGGGCCGTGACCTGTGAAAACTGTGGAATAAAGCGCCGATAAAAATTGGCGAACCCCAAAAACCGCTGAAGGGACTTCAAATCATGTGGTTGTTTCCAGTTCTGAATAGCCTTCACTTTGCCCGAATCCATGTGTATACCTGCATTGCTGATTACGTATCCCTGGAACTCCATGCTATTCCGGTGAAACGAGCACTTTTCAGCTTTGGCGTACAGGTGATTACGTGACAATCGCAAAAGTACTTCACGGACATGCGAGACATGTTCCTTCAGATCGTCCGAGAAGATCAGGATGTCATCTAGGTAAACCCAGACCGAGATGCCAACCAAATCGCCGAACACGTTGTCCATAAACCGTTGGAAGACGGCTGGGGCATTACACAACCCGAAGGGCATTACCCTGTATTCGTAGTGCCCAAAGGGTGTTTTAAATGCTGTCTTCCACTCGTCGCCCTCTTTGATTCTAACCAGGTGGTAGGCTCCCCGGAGATCCAACTTAGTGAAGATATTGGCGGAACGTAAGGACTCCATGATGTTCCAAATCAAAGGTAATGGGTACCTGTCCTTGAGTGTTATGTCATTCAATTGACGGTAATCGATACAGGGCCGCAAGGTCCCCTCTTTCTTTTTGACAAAGAACAACGGAAAACCGGCGGAGGATTTGGAGGGTACGATGTAACCCTTCTTAGAACAATCATCCAGATAATCCCGGAGTACCTGTTTTTCAGACTGAGTTAGAGAGTATAACTTCCCATGAGGAATCACAGCACCAGGGATCAGGTCTATGGGACAGTCAAATGTCCGGTGAGGAGGAAGAGGTATTTCTCCGGGTTCCGAAAACAACGTACAAAGGTCGGCGTAAACGTTCGGAATCTGGGACAGGGAACATAAAGCAGCTGAGTCCTCTCCCGGGATTAGAGGGATCAAGGTTGTAGACTTCAAGGAGGTGTTGTGGCAGCAACATTCACGGAGGCAAAAGGCAGAAACAAATTTCAAAGTACGGGACTCCCAATCGATTGTAGGATTGTGTCGCAAAAGCCAAGGCAGTCCCAAAACCACAGGATACGATGGTGACTTGATGACGTCGAAGGCTATCCTTTCTTCATGCCCATTGACCTGTAACAGTATGCCGATGGTATGCAACCGGATGGGACCGGAAGCTAAGGGTGTACCATCGATGACCTCTACTGGTATAACCGTTCTGGTAATCAACGGCATACCATTGTTGATGGCGAATGCCTCATCAATATAGTTTCCGGAGGCCCCGCAATCTAATAGACCATGGACATCAATCGTTTTATCAAGCCACTTCAAAGTGATCTCTAGAGTCATCAAGACGGCAGGCTGCATTGGGGGCAGTTGTAACCCAGGGCTGGAAAGGTCTGAAAGCAAGAAAGGACCTGTCGTAGCCTTTCCCTTAGACGACAGGTCTTCTAGTTTCCCCCTTTTTTGATAGGACGCAGAGGGCAGGTTCCCAGGAAATGACCAGCACCTCCGCAGTATAAACACAGTCGCAGACTTCTCCTGCGCTTCTTCTCCTCTTACGATAATGGGCCCCTTACAGCTCCCAGTTGCATTGGTTCTTGGGTGGCATCCGAAGGTGCTGACATCCCAGTAGGAAGAGTCAGTGGTCTGAGGTTTCCCTTCTCAAACCGTCCTCTCTCTCCTTTTCTCTCGGCCAACCTCTGGTCTATCCTCAAAACTTGTTCAATAAGTTTCTGTAGATCATCAGGTTCCGGAATGTGTAACAATTCATCTTTGTATTCCTCTCTTAATCCCCGGCGAAACAAGGTCTTTTGTGTTACCTCTGGCCATAAGGAGTCAGTTGCCAATTGACGGAAACGGCTGATGTAAGAGATGATGTCAGTATTGGCTTGTTGTAGGTCCATCAGTTGGTTCTGCGCTGCTGAAGCCAGATTGGGGGATTGAAACACATCCAAGAATGCTTTCTCGAAGGCTAAAAAATCATTCAGGATTGGGTTATTGGTAACGACCAAAGGAGTTGCCCAGGCAAGCGCGTTACCAGATAAGTTGCCCAATATGTATCCGATCTTGGCCTTGTCATTGGTAAAGTGAGATGAACGGAAGAGAAAGTGTATGCGGCAATGATTACAGAATTCACCCACACGGCGGGGATCTCCATCGAACTTGATGGGAGCTGTGTGAGCCATGGGGCCTTCAGGTTGTGGAATGGCACCAACGTTCTGTGTCACCATTTGGCGTAAGGCTACATTTTCCTGACGGAGTGCCGCCATCTCAGCACGAAGCGCTTGAAGCTCGTTACGAAGACCCGGATCCTCTTCCATCGTCGAGTCTGAGGTGTCAGAAGACAGGCGTCTCAATCTGTTGTAAATAGCGTCACGAGAGCGCTGCGTACCTGTTCGTCCGGTTGGGTTCCTTGGTGATGAGGCCAGGCTGTCAGATGATCAGAAGAAACGTGACTAATGGCGCGGGGAACCAGCCCAACACCAGCCCGAATGGAACCGGATTGGAGGTGAACCGGCTCCCAACGCCACGGGTTGGCTCACCCCTGATTTGCGTGGCATCAGGACAGTGCAAGCACTGGCAGGGGGAGCCTCTGAGTAGATGGTTCGGGGTCCTTAGTGGGATTCCGACGGAAGGCAGATCCGGAGACTGGAAGCAGAACAGTCCCTCCAGGGACGAAGACAAGGAAGCAAGAAGAGCAGGCTGGTAAGGAGAGGAGCACGGAACTAGTGGGGGAAGAACACAGAGCGAATTGAAAACAGGAAGGGCTGAGCTGGCCGGGCAAGAAGGGACGGACAGGGACCAGAACCAAGGAGGGCTAGCGGGAACTCAGGGGCAGGAAGGAAACAAGGAGGAGGGAGCGAGGCAGGAGAAGGTGGAAGACAGGGGTCCCCCAGGCAGAACAAGGGAAGGTGGAAGGCAACAGGTAACGGGAATACAACGCAAGGCAGCGAAGACACGATCCGAACAAACCGCGTTGAGATGCGGTTTGGAAAAGGATCAGGGCTCCTTAAATAGGCCCACCAGCACCTGGGAGGCTTGCAACGCAAGCCATGCCGTCTCCCAGGCATTGGATACCCCACAACGAGGCTTGAGCCGCATACCTTCCAGAATCGAGCATCCTGCGCACTGCGCATGCGCGAAGAGCGGAGAGCGGACGCCCGTGCATGCGCAGAGCAGTGCGCATGGGAGACCCGGAAGCGCCCGAGACCCAGGACACCCCCGGACCCCGAAGCCGAAAACGAGGATACAGCCTCCAGGACGGGGAGCGCCGTAGCGGGTAAGGAGACCCCAGGACAGGCGGCCTGACACTGACAGATGAAACTGGCATGGGAAGGGGGCCAAGAGAAGTAGGCCAACAATCCGCAGTCCAAAAATGAAGAGGAGCGTTGGTACCAACGACCAACACCTCAGTCTTATTGCCATTTAGTTTTAGCAAATGTGTGGCCATCCAGGCCCCCAGATCCTCAAGACACTTCCCGAGCCGTATCACTGTATCAGTTTGGGTCAAATCCAAGCAGACGAGAATTTGTGTATCGTCCGCGTGGGAATAATAGCGAAAACCATGGAACAAGATAAGGAGCAAGAGAGGCCTAATATAAATGTTGAACTAAATCGGCTATAGGGAAGATCCTTGTGGGACACCACAGGAAAGTGAAACAGGGCTGTAACGGAACGGGGAAAGAGAGACCGACTGGGAACGGTCGGCCAAGAAGGCTGTAAACCAGTCGATCATCGGAAGACTTTGCAAGGAGTAAGAAGAAGAACTCATTTGGACTCTCGTTGAAGGTACAGTCTACCTTACAGCTTCCGCCAGTGAATGAAGGCTAGGATTTCCAAAGAGGGAAGCGAGATCCCTCCCCTAAACATCACCCAGGGAACAGAGGGCGATACTGAATCCAGAGGACGCTCCTGCAGCTCCAGAACCGGTACCCAGCCAGCACACAGCATGCTCTGCAAGCTTCCTAGGTGGGAAGTGCCAGAGAGTGTCTGAACCAAATGAAGGACAAGGCCATTGCCTGCAACACTCTCCTCATCTTTGGGCCGTCCGCATTAAAGGTGAAACAAGCCCAGTGAAGAAGCTAGGAAGAGTGCATCGACAAGCATTAACCAGCGTCTGCCTTAAAGGAAATGTTCGAGCTAGTCGAGGCCCTGGAGCTGCAACTGACTGCAGCGCTGACTGTTGTCATGCCACAGTCGCTAAACTTCATCCGAGACACCTCGACCAGTGCTTCAGACATTGTCTAGGCCAGCTTGCAGTCGTACGTCCAGCCTCGCTCACCGAGCTGCCTGCCGCCTGATACCAGCAGCTGTCTCCCACCTTGAACTCTGTCGCAGAAGCTGCAAATGGCCCTGAAACCGACTCTGAACTATCGAGCACCAAGAACTTCTATAACCACAAGGTGCATTGTGGTTCTGTCCCCCTGGTCCTTCTTCGAAGACCCATAGTGGCATTATACGACCCATTGCTGCCTTTGTGCTGAAACCAGGTATCCTTGAACTATTGCAATTAATTGCTTTACCGACTACCCTACTGTCTGTATCCAGAGTGCATTCCTTTTCCTTCTTGAAACTGTCTGTCCTCTGCATTATTTTACAGGGTGGGTTGTATTTTGTAGTGTGGTAGAAGTGTCTGTTGAATAATTATAAAGTCAATATTTTTATACAACCTGGACTGGACAGTCCTTTTTATCATTGGCTAATAATTGTATTTTTTCACTTTGTTGCAACCAACCAATGATCAATGACCTTGCAGAGTTAAGACTGCCGTTCGGTCCACGTTACCAAAATTGGACAAGGAGGTTTATAATTTGCTTGTGTTTCCAATCTGTTCGGATCCCTTCTGGTGTACTAGAGGTGTGGGGCTGATTGGTGGTTTAGAAACCGATATTCATCCCTGGACCACTGGTGCCCCGGAAGTTGATTTGTCACAGTCCTCCAGCTGCTGCTCAAAGGGATTTGGAAATCCCCTGTGACTTCTTTGTTCTGCAACTCATTCAAACTCAAAGACCACATCGCGGTTGAGACCGGAGAGGAATTTGGCTTTAGAAATTCCCTGGATGAATGAGATGTTTCTTGTCATATAAAATGTGAGCTGATTGCCTTGACTTTTGGCAGGAAACCTTCAAAGCAATCGGTGGTAGTGGAGGGACTCCCGGTGCTTTGCTGGTAGTGAGTATGATCACCTTGCATTGTTGAACTCCCAGTCCCCTGATTTAGAGGCAGGAATATTTCTCTCCCGGTTGCAATCTGGCCCAGAGAGGATTCTGCTATCTCGCGCTCATTAGGCCTTAGTCCTATCCCTCTAATCCATGACAATAGCATTGCCTGTGACAGCACCTAGTCCTGACACATCTGTGTAGATGCCTTCAAAAGGAGCACCTACAAGTGACACCCTACGTGTGTGCCATAAAGAATACTGAGCTTTCAAATCCCCCTTTGTGAAAGGCTACTCTCTACTGTGCACCCGCCCACATATGTTGCTTTGGACGGTATCCCTACATATTATCCCCACCAAAAATATCACCGTATATATAGTTGTGTGGAACGCCATGGGCAATATTTTTGGGGGGGATAATTTGTGGGAGCGGGGGTTGCGGGGGTGTCCCCCCGCACATTTAAAAATAATGCATGGGTTGCGGGCGTGTCCCCCGCAGGGTCCATGCCTCAATATTGCCGCAAATTGATGGCGATATTTTTGTATCGCGATATTTTTGCAGGGAAATATTAACACATGGAACCGCTTTGGACACAGTGCATTGGCTGTTATCTAAAAGGTGGTCTTACAAGACGTTCCACCTGAGCACTATCCTTGTGATGTAGAAAGCCCTGATGCCTGAATGCTGCTGAACCATGTGAGGATTTGCTGCTGCATAGTGCCTGGTGCCAGAGGCGTCACTCGTGGGGGGCTGAGGGTGGGCTATGGCCCGGCTCTTTTGGTTGTAGCCACGGATAGAAACTCAGGGGCTACAAGCAAAAGGCTAGCTAGCCCCGAGTCCTGACATTCCCACATGAGCGTAACCCCGGATCTTTTCCAGACCTAGCAACACCGCTGCCTGGTGCTGATGCAGAGGACCTACAAGGCTGTCTTGTGCTCCACAGCTGTCACCATGATTGAACAGTTGCCACCCACCCCTTTTGACTTGACCTCTGAGGCTTGACAGCTCGGAGGAATGTTCCCATCCTGAGGACACCCTTACATCATTGTGGGCAGCCAGTTCACGTTGCTTCATTCGTTCAGTCGCTAGGCCGTTGACTATAGCTTCTCTGAACTAATGCAAAGTCCTACCAAAGCCCGGAACTCCGATGACTGATGTCTGACTTGTTCACTGACTGTCATGCAGTGTAGACTGTTGTCCACTATTGGCTAACCTGCCTTGACCTAGCACAATACTAGCCTATGATATGATATGACAGGTTATTTATATCGCGCTTAATACCCAGAGGTTTCTAAGCGCGGACCCAGGGATCGATCCTGTGTTGCTCCACGTCATCTTGCTTCCAAGGCGAGCACGTTGCCCCTGAGCTATCGTCCGGAGATAACAAGCTATCCTCTATAGCTTGTTGTGGAGGAACCCACCGCTCACTCACCCTGCACCGCCGAAGAGATTCTTAGTCACTACTTGAGCTCATGGCTATTCTGAACTTAGCATTTTCTGACTCTAGAGGAAGACACTCCTAATCACTGGGATGTAGCACTTTGATTGATGGGTCCCTGCTAGCCAACAAGCCTCCTATCAGATCACGAAGAACCCATCTTTCATGGGAGTGCCTTAGAGTCTGGACTGAGCAAGCTCCGACCTTTAGGGAGAATGCACCTCCAATGTGGCATCCAGGCAGTCTTTCAGAACGGGTTCTGACCAGACCTTGCTCGGTCACTAAGGAGCAGTGCATTGAGGATACACTCTTTCACCCTGGAAACCAAAACAAGAGAGCAAGAGACTTTGGCCTGCGCAGGGACTGATATACTGAACGGCCCGCCCTCTCACCTTTAGGGCACCTCTCCTATGGGAGTGGCTAGAACACATAGCCATGGTGTCCTATGGGGTTCTGGGTGGAGCTAACAGTTAGTGCAAAGAATAGTCACCTCCCCTCTGACAAACGTGTCTGGTCATGCACAACCTATAAGAGAAGCCTTGGGATCAACCGCCGTCCCTATAGGGGGAGCAGAACAACAAAACCTCAACACTGCCATTTCCTTCTGGGCATCAATGTTGGCAACTACCTCTGTGGGAGGTTTCCAATGCCACGGTGATGGTCAGCTTCAAGAGCAAACAAAGAGAGCAGAAGATCACAAATCTGGACCCAATGATGTGGTCAGGATACAAAAGTCTCCCCAACATGTCTCCGAACAGCCACACAGCCACAGGAAGGTACAAGGACTGGGTTAAGCTTCCTAGCTTTTATCCACTATTTTGTCATCTCTTTTCCTACTCTTAAATATGTAACAGAGCACTGCATGCACGCCAATCTGCCAAACCAGGGTGTGCGTTGAAGTCCTCCTTGTTCCGGCCAGGATCCACGCCATGATTCAATGATACTGTCAAAACCAAGATTCTTTGACACTGTCGACCCATTCGCTGCAACGGCACTGTCTGACACATGGATTGAAGAACACCATCTGACCCACAGATTCCATCGCGTTATCTAGCACATGATTCAATGACACTGTCCAAACTACAGTTCAAAGACACCATCCAAAGGATGCACCAATGACACGGTCCGTTAAATGGAGTGAAGACCACCACACAACCAACATATTCGATCGCAATGTCAAGCACCTGGATTTGAATGACACTGTTCAAACAGTGATTGAGTGATGACACCATCTGATCATTAACGTAATTATACTGTATAAACCATGGGTCCAATGGCACCTTCGTAATCATGTTTGAAGGACCAGGGATGCAATGACAACATGGATCTTTCGTTTGGTTATACTTTCTGACCCGTATATTCAATGACACTGACCAACCCATGGATTCAATTGGAGCATCTAGCCGATAGAGACCGCCTGGTCCATGGATTGAGGGAAACCGTCCAACCCATATACTCAGCGAGACTGTTCATCTCATGGTCTCAGATGATCAAATGGTCCAATGTGTCCGTGGCAATGTCTGATTCCTGCATTCTATGAGGCCGCCCGGCTGAAAGATCGAGGGAGTCTTTCTGGTCAAAGTATTCAAGAAAATGTTCGGGCCATGATACTGTCCATGTCCACTGGATCTGGCAGGGATCAGAGTATTAAGTAATTCACTCACTCACTCGCCCATTCACTCATTCATTCACTCACTAGCACACTCACCTACTCCACCAATGACACACCCACTCAGTAATTGGTACTGAGGAGGATTCTCTCTTGTCCATCAAATTCATCTTCTCTGTACACCTGCAGCCACTACCCCCACAGTGCCTGCGACCCAGGCGTAATGGTGGTTGAAAAGCAGACCAAAAAGTGCTGCAGAGTGATGTGGCATCTGCAGTTTATGAGGAAGGGGTGAGTCCCTGTCATTTTCTGAAGTGTTATGGGAAGTGCTATTTGAACACCTCATGCACCCACGATCAATCACTCTTAACCCACTCGACTTTCTACTTCCCTGATCATGACAACCTGGAGGTCAGGCACGCGGCCACCATTTGGGGGTAGAGGAGGACTGGCATGTGGAGAACTGGGCTCATGTCAGTGCCTCTTAGGGGCTAGCAGGGCTCAGGTAGAGTTATTCAGCAACACAAGTCATGACATGTGGCTGGCACTGCCCGATCCTTGGCGGCTTTTCAGGGGTGCCAGCCACCGCACAGCTTCCATAGGCCATTCCACCGGTGTGGAGTGAAGAGCGCATGTTCGTGTGTTGTCCATATTTAGGGGATTCGTTTAGACACTGTGTTTGGTGGCCGGAGATGCCAGACTCACCACGGGCAAAACATGGGTGTGTAGTGGGGGCCCCCAGGCCCAGCACACGGACCCAAGAACACACGGATGTGACTGAATGATCAGGTGAGTGAGGCGGTGAGCAAGAGAGTGAGAGATGCGGCCCTGATTTCACTCCACTCATACATCATATTCCTAGGTCTCCCCTCCAGCCAGGCTCGGACCGGCCTATTGGGCAAAATGCTAGCGTGGGACTGTTTTTTTGGGTCAAAGTGGGCCACCTTTTTGGCCAATGTGGGCCAGTTTGACGAGTTACTTCACTATGCGACTAGTAGTTTTGACCAGTGTTTCTGAGTAAATATTCTTTAAAGTGCACAATTTGCATCTCCCCTGGGTACTATCCTGTCAGTCAAAAGGAATGAATTGCCATTTGGAAATGTGAGCCACTCTTTCATTGGTGCTCAGGCCAATTGTATGCCCCAGTCCTACCCTGCGGGCTCCTGCCCCCTTCTCTCCTGTGAGCGGAGCTGGGGAGCAGTCTCGATGCCAAGGACGTCTCGAGGGCTTATCAGCGTCACTCTGTGTGTCCCCAGCGCTCTATCAGCCCGGCCGGCGCCACACCCTCCTCCAAGCACGCTGCGAGGTCATCATGCGTGCGTGTGCTGGGGGAGGGGCACGTCCCAGGGAGGAAAGAGTGCCCGGGCTGAGTGGCGCAGGACCTACCAATCAGGAAGCCGCAGCAAACATCACCTGCTTTCCACATGACCCCCTAGGCTCCTTGGCGCACGAGGCAGCAAAGTAGACTTTGTGCAAAAATATTTTTGAATTAAGCTTGAAAATGTGAGTTAAAGGCTGTACGCGCTTCGAGAATGTCTCTCTTCTTCAGGGGTAATGAAGAGAGAAACTCCCCATCCTCAGATAGTACCTTTACCCTTTAAGGGACTTATACAAGGAAGACCTAATTATCATTAAACCAAGGGTATGCATGGTGCGCAATCTCAAGCATAGATGCCTTTAGTGTTCCCATCTATGCTAGCATGTTGCATGTCATCAGTGTGTGGCCAGGGGCAGCGGGGTGGGGCGAGGGGAGCCTCTGACTTGTGAGGGCTGAAACCCCCCCCCCCCCAGGAATAGAGGCACTTCCAGGCTGAAAGCAGTCCTCAGTGATTGGAAAGGGGCGCTACAGCAAGAACTTGTCAAACCTCTCACCTGCGAGTGTGTCAACAATTAGTACCAGGCAGCAACAAACACAAAGGGACAGAGGTCAGAAGCCTTCTGATGTCAATATCCCTCCACTCAAACCCCGACCCCCCCCCATGATGAAGCCAAAGACTAAACTGCTGGGCTCAGCTTTTAGATGGCCCACGCCCTCCCAATGACTATCATCTCTTTGTGAAACTAAATCTCCTCTGATGTGCCGTGGAAGGTGGGTCTAGTGACCAACACAAGTCCCAGGTTTGAAGGCCCAAAGGGTTAATGCGCGTCCTGCAACAATCGATTTGTAACCCGCAGGCAACATATCTGCTTTTTAAAACTGTTGTGTTTTGAATGGATCGTGAAGCATGGGATTTGGAATCTGCAGGGGACTGGTTACGTTGGAAGAGGTGGAGGGGACGTGCCGCCAGTGTAATTAATAAAGCTATGAGTTGTCCCACTCACCTGTGTCGCGGATCCTTGGGAAGACACTTAGTTTTGGTGACAAGGTTGAGCGTGAGGTTTCAGGACTATGATTCCGCGCTCAAGTGCGTACCTGGGGTGAGAAACAATGTTGCAGATTTTCTTTCATGGTTGCTGCTAAAGGGTAACACGGCAGGAGGAGAAGGGTGAAGGAAGGATGTGGCGGTAAGGAGAAGCAAGATGTGGTGATAAACCTGGGATATTTTCAGGATTAAGAAGGGTGTGCCACCTGGTAAGGGTGGGTCCAAGTTTTTGGATCTTGTCAGAATAAATTCATGTTCACTTGTGAGGTCAGAGTTGAGGATGGGTCCGTTTGGAACATGGACAGAGTGAGTAGATGAAATTGGTGGTGGTCAGGTGTGTGCGATGCCGGGTTTAGAGGAGGAAGCAGTGGTTTTCCTCCTTTGTGGATGAGGACCGGGCCGTGGGTGGCAATGCCGAGGAGGAGATTCTCGCTGCACAGATGGTGTGGGAAGGTGCTTGACAGTAGACTGTAGGAAAGTGGCGATACCAGGGTGGAGAATCATGTGAGCGTGGATGGTGAGGTCAGGATGCATGATAGTAGCAGCGTGTTGGCTGCAAGGAGTACAATACAGAGACCTCCATGTTGGTCAAAGGACTACTTGATGAACTGAGTAAAAGTGGTAATTTCTTTAAGTAATGCCTATCCATGCCAACCCTATTTTGTTCTGTTTGGATCCACTTAAAAAACTCTCATCTCCAGCCACCTCAACATTTGGAGTCTGGCTCCTCTCCTACCGGCGGAGGAGTGGGAGTTAATCAAGGTTATATAGTGTGGCGCCGCCCGATGACGGGCGCGCACGCAGCGGCGTGACGTTGCACACCGTCGCGTGCAGTATAAATAAACGGGGCGTTTCCCGGCCGCAGTAGAGCGACCGGGAAGCCGAACCAAGACGGACATGTGTGTCTCAGTCCTTGGTGCCGGGGCTTACGGCGATGCGCGCGGGGGGCACCAGTCACCCTCAACAGTGGCGACGAGTGGGGGAAACGATGCCCGGGCCCGGCGGTGATCATCGGAATATTTTTTTTTCACCGAAACGAGGTCGGAAGACTGACTTCGTTTCACGCCGCGGGTAGTGCGTTGCCCACGCGGCTGGCGGCCATTTTGTGAAACGGCTGTGGGACTTCAGGGGGCTCCGGTTTGGGCCCTGAAACGACCCCAGGCCTAATTTTTGGACATTCCTGTAGCTGACAGCTACATCTACACAGAGTTATGCCCAAATAGTGCATCGACTCAATTTTGGGTTTTCTACGTCGAGTGGAAGCTAGGAGAAGGCCTATCTTGGCTGGGCCTGCTGCATCTAATTATATTTTGCCACAAATTTTTGGAACAACCAAAGGCATACTGCCTTTTTCATCCCCTTCATCATCATCCAGGTGACTCCACCTATCTTCATCCTCTTCATCATCACAGAGGTGGCAGGAGTCACTGCATCCAGAGGTGGTCCATGCTGAGGATCTATCTGGGCTGAGTGTTTGAGTTGCGGCCCCTGATCAACATTATGGGGGTGCCTGTGCGCTCAAACTCATGAGTGACACCGAGGATCAGGACGGAGCACACGGAGTGGCGGCGCAGTTTCATCCTCATGCACCAGTGCCCCCGCAGGGTCCACAACCTCCATATGCAGCAACCAGCAGCTCCAGCAGATGGTCAGGCAGCGGTTCCCGCCCTCCAACCCCCAGTTCAACCAGCTGCTGCACCTGGTGTCCAGCTAGCGGCGCCTGCCATGGCACAGGTACGTGCGCATGCCGCCCTGCAGCCCATCCCCGAATTTGATGTGTCGGGCCCGCCATCCAGCTTGGGGCCCAGATGGAGAAGGTGGGTGGACCGCCTGGACATGTATTTCAGGGCTGCGCAAGTGGTCGATGACGACACCAGGCTGGCCACGATGTTGTACTCGGCAGGGCCCTCTGTCCAGGAGACTTTTGAATCTCTGCCACAAGGGAATGGAACCTACAATCATGCAAAGGCCGCCCTCCAGGCATACTTTCTGCCCCTGGCCAACGCGGACTATGAGCGATTCGTGATGCTCTCTGCCAAACAAAAAGATGACGAGACCTTGGACACGTTCTATGGGCGTCTGAGGCGTCTGTCGCTCGCCTGTGCCTGGGGCGATGCAGAGGACATGATCAGGACTATGCTTATCCAGGCGTGCTCGTCAGGCAAGCTCAGGCGCCAAGTGCTGAGGGAGCCTGGGATAACGCTCCAGCGCATCCTTGAGCTAGGAAGGTGCCACGAGGTGTCAGAGGCGAGAGCTGCAAGAATGGAGGCCGGGTCGCGCCCTATCAAAACTGAAGAGATCTGCGCGATGTGGCGAGGGGGGAGAGGTGCCAGGAGATATGGCGGCGGCACACAGGACAGAGCCGGGAGGGCAGGCGAGATTTGTCAAAAATGCGGATACGACCTGCCTCACCCAGCGGAGTGCCCTGCAGCTGGAAAGACCTGTGGACGGTGCGGGTTGCCAGACCACTTCTCAAGGGTGTGTAGGACGGCCTTGCCCGTACTGGTGCCGAGGGGCCAGGGCCGAGCTGTCTCCGCTCGCCAAGGTCGGCCGTCCAATGTCGCTCAGGTGGACCAGGGCGAGGAAGAGGCTCAGGTGGAAGAAGCCGAAGAAGAAGACGAAGAGAACATATTCTTTGTCTCAAGTGTGGAGCTTCTAAGATGCAGGAGCCGACGACAACCAAGGTGCATGGTCGAAGTGAACCAGTCTCCAGTCCCTGTCCTCGTGGACACAGGGGCATCGGTGAACGTCATGGCCCGAGAACATTACAATGCCATGGATCAGCCGCCCAGGCTGGTCACGCCAAGGGCCCGCATCTTTGCATTCGGTGGTGTGGAGCCCATCCCTCTGGATGGGGCCTTTATAGTAAAAGTAGAACACGATGGCTCCCACATCACAGCCCGTTTCTACGTGACCCCAGTGAGCAAGAACACTTTGTTGAGTTGTGCAGCGGCGGAGGCTCTCGGCATCGTCAGCTTCGCATACTCCGTCTACCTGGAAGACATTAATGACTTGCTGGAGAAGCATCATGCCCTATTCAAAGGGATTGGGCAGATGGCCGGGGAGCCGGTGCGGCTGCACATTGATGATTCGGTACAGCCGGTGGCCCTCAAACATCGGAGGGTACCTTTCCACCTCCGTGAGCAGGTCGACAAAGAACTGGACAGCCTCGTCGATCTAGACATTATAGAGAAGGTGGAGGGCCCGACCCCTTGGGTGTCCCCCATAGTGGTGGCCAGGAAACTCAAACAACCGGGCGCAGTCCGGATCTGCGTGGACATGAGGATCCCCAACAAAGCCATCAAGAGGGAGAGGCACCTCACACCGACGCTGGATGACATCATTGCGGAAGTGCAGGGCGCTCGCTTCTTCTCGAAGCTCGACCTCCGGGCCAGCTATCACCAGGTCGTCCTCCACCCCGATTCAAGGTACATTACCACCTTCACCACACACCGGGGACTATATCGCTACAAGAGGCTGAGCTTTGGGGTGTCCTCGGCCGCGGAAGTATTTCAGAACATCATTCGGGGTGCCCTAGCCGACCTCGAGGGCGTCCTAAACATAAGCAACGACATTCTGGTGTTCGCAAGGATGGAGGCGGACCTCCTGAGGCGTCTGGCGAAAACATTTGAGAGGCTGCAGTCGTTGGGACTCACACTACATAAGGAGAAGTGCGAATTTCTGCGCCCCTCCCTGGAGTTCTTCGGGTTCGTGTTCAAAGAAGGGGGGGTGTCTCCTGACCCAAAAATGGTACTGGACATACAGAAGGCACAACCACCGGAATCTGTGTCGGAGGTGCAAAGCTTTTTGGGCATGGTCACGTACTGTGGCCGGTTCATCAAGAACCTGGCATCCAGGTCTGAGCCCCTCCGGGCCCTGACGAGAAAGGACACCATCTGGAATTGGGGTCCACTGGAGCAGGCGGCTTTTGATGACATTAGAGGTGCCCTCACGGCCGAGGACACGATGTCGTTCTTTGATCCTGCACTACCATCGGAGATCATCGTTGACGCCAGCCCATTTGGCCTGGGTGCTGTGTTGACACAGGTTGACCGTGATGGCGGCGTCCGGCCAGTCGCATATGCCAGCAAGGCGCTGTCAGACGCCGAACAACGCTACTCGCAGATTGAGCGCGAGGCGCTGGCGGTGCTGTGGGGGTGCCGCCACTTCCGGCTCTATGTACTCGGACGCCCGGTGACGGTGGTTACTGACCATAAATCACTGCTGCCCATCCTAGCAGGGTCGTCATCCAAACTGCCGGCACGCATTGAGAGGTGGATGCTGCCTCTTTTGGAGTATGGGGTGACCCTGGTTTACCGGCCGGGGGTAAACAACGCAGCTGACTACCTATCCAGACACCCCGGAGTGCCTGGAGAAGGAGACCGTGACATCTGTGAGCAAGAGGCTGAGGAGCGCGTCCAAGTCGTGGTAGAAGCAGCCATGCCGAATGCCATGCCTCTCCAGGAGCTGGAGGCTGCAGCGGCACAGGATGAGTGCTTCAAAGTGTTGAGGCAGTCCATGCAGCAAGGCTCCTGGAAGTCAGCGCTCGAGGCCCTGGCGGGACGCACTCAGGAGGCCCGGACTGGTCTAGAACAACTATGGAAGGTTCGTGAGGAACTGTCTTTCTCTGCATCGGGCCTGCTACTTCGGGGTGACCGGATTGTAGTCCCCCAGTCAAAGGTGGGTGAGGTGATCGCACGGGCACACCGAGGCCACCAAGGGGCCGCCAAGACCAAGGCCCGCCTCCGGATGAAAGTGTGGTTCCCCGAGCTGGAACGCAAGGTGGACGAATTTGTGGCGGCTTGTGTCTGGTGCCAGGCAGACTCGCCTTTACAGCAGGAGCCGGTCATCGAGGCGATGCCAAGGGGGACCCATCCGTGGGAGGTAGTTCATGCCGATTTTGGGTCCACCACCATGGGCACCCACTTCCTGGTCCTGGTGGACGAGTACTCCAGGTACCCCGAGGTGGAGTTCGTGGAATCCCTGGCGTTTGAACACGTGGTGGTGGCGGTGGAAAAGTTGTTTGCGGCGCACGGGTTCCCACACACGCTGTGCTCGGACAATGGTGCGCCATTTCAGGGTGAACGGTTTGCTGAACTGATGGTGAGCTGCGGGGTGGTGCACCGGAAGATCATGCCTCTGTGGCCTCGAGCGAATGGGGAGGCGAAACGCCTGATGAGGACCCTCAATAAGACATTTAGGATTGCACAAGGACAGGGGCAATCCCTACAGAGAGCCCTGTACCAATTCTTGAGGGTATACCGCACCACGCCACATGCGTCCAGGGGGGTGGCCCCGGCGGAAGCGATGTTCAGAAGGTGTCCGCGAGGACTTTTGCCGGAGGTCGGAGAGCGAGAACCTGTGGTGATCGACGACCAACGAGTCGAAATAGACCGGCAAGTGAGAATTGAGCAAGAGAACGTGCGGAGGGGGCTTCGCCCACAACAGCTGGAGCCGGGCGATGAGGTTCTCATTCGCAATCGACACCCGCATGGGAAACTCTCTTTGCCGTATGAGCCTGAGCCACTGGATGTCGTGGCGGTCCGGGGCTCCATGGTGACTGCGTCGGATGGACGGTCGGAAGTGACTCGCAATGTGAGCTTCTTTAAAAAGATCAGAGATCCTAGAACTGACCCACCTCCTGATCCGGACCTGGGAGGAGTCCTGGAGGACGAGGTAGACTCACCCTGCATGCCGGAGTCCCCAGCTCGGGGGCCGTCGGTGGACAGATCACCCGTGCCGGAGGCGAGCCGGAGGTACCCCCAGAGGGCTGGGCGAGGGAAACCAGCTCGCCTCGCCGAATACGTGCTGGGACAATTGGCTGAGGATCCGGAGGGTGAGAAAGTCTAGCTAAGGGGACCCGGGTGGATGCCAATAAAGGGGTGTTCACGGCACAAGAGTTTGTGATTTGGTTTCGTTGCCATGTTGTTTTCATGACTTGTTTCAATTGCAGTGTTGTGTGGTTTGCAGTGTATAGTTCAATGATAATTGTTGGTTCTCCCCGAAAAAGGAGGAGTGTGGCGCCGCCCGATGACGGGCGCGCACACGGCGGCGTGACGTTGCACGCCGTCGCGTGCAGTACAAATAAACGGGGCGTTTCCCGTCCGCGGTAGAGCGACCGGGAAGCCCGAACCAAGACGGACGTGTGTGTCTCAGTCCTTGGTGCCGGGGCTTGCGGCGATGCGCGCGGGGTGCGCCAGTCACCCTCAACATATAGCTTCTTAAATTGTGCCGTTGGGTGACCTTTTGTGGTGTTGTACTTTAACCATAGCAAGAGGACATCCAAAGTGTTTATGATGGCGTTGCCTAGGTTTTTGGAATATTTTATAGAAATCTTTCCTCAGATCAGTGAATCTAGAATTCCCCTCAAATGAAGCCTTACAAGTCCATGTGTGGGTTTCAACAGTACACGGTAGCAGGCATAGGTTAGCCAACCACACACCAAAAGCAGCCACATTCTGCCGGTGTATGCCATGCCAAGCAGTTGGACACTGACTGAGGGAGCTGCTGTCCTTGCAAGTGGCTGCTCTTAAGGGCCTGTCACATTGTATGGTTAGTAGTGCCAACGGGATCGTTTCTTGGATCGGTCCTCGATGCACAGATGACTATAGTCCATAGTAGCCAGACGTCTCCACCAAACTCCTACTTGAACTATGCCTTTAAGGCTGGTTTGCAAGGCATGAATCTGTCCAATATGATCCAGGTGTGCAAGGGGCTTGGATCTGAGTTTGCAACGCCAGTTCCCAAAAGATGGACCAGACCAGCAACAGCCAGGGTTTCTGGTCAAAGTGAGTCCGCAAACCAGGCCCCACCAAATATAGGATGCACTTAGACTCTTCTGGGATAGATCAGGGCCTAAGCACGTGGAATGTGGCAATTACATTGTGAAATAGGCAGTTCATAGGGGCGTGGCAGCAGCCAGGGAATGAGCACGTAGCTCTTCATGGATCCTGCTCTGCTGGCTGAAATCCTGTTGATAAATCCGGCTCCTAAGGCCCAGAAAGACACTATATGCGGGGAAAGAGCAGCGGAAAAGCCTAGGGCTGCCTTCTAACAGAGAGAGGGATAAAACGCAGCCAAATCAGGGTAAACGGAACAAATCTCTCTCATCGAGATGGCGACTTGCAGTACCGAGATGACCACTGCGCTCCACTGACAGACCACTGGAGGACCAAGTGCGGCAGTCCCAGTGGACCCAGAATGCCTGCGGGGCCAGCTGTGCCCCGTCACAGAGGGGGACGAATCTTTGGGCCATATGAGCAACAAGCCCCGTGGGGGGAGATGTGGACATAACAACAAGCCCAGCCCCCGTTGGAGGGAGGCCTACAGGGAGACCAGCGATAAGGGCTGCACGCTCCCAAATGAACATTGACAGTGTGGGCACTGTTGTCCCTCAAGCAGGGAAACGGACTCAGGCCAGCGGGAGAGGGAACAACAGCGCAACACAATGACGGGAGGAAGCCGATGCACGCCAGAACCGAGGAGTGATTTGGACAATGTGCAATGTAGATTGCATCCTGGTGGCTGTAGGTGAGGATTGGGAGGGTTGCATGCCCGGCAGTGTAGATCTGTGAGGGGCCGGGTGACAGGCTTTGACGTGGCAGCTCTCCTTCAAGACCAGGGTGAGTTGGAGGTGCCCGGGTATGGGGTGCGTGGCAGAACATCAGAGAATTGGTAGGGAGCATGGCCACCCTGACGGCCACGTGGAATACATGAGGGAGGAGACACTGATCTGTGATCTCCCACAGATCCTAAGCAAGTGGAGGAAATAGACAGGTGCTGCAACGGCACCCGGTGACGCGTCGGTTGAAGATAGGAAGGTTTGACTGCATACTCTGAACAACAGGGTGCACAGAAGACTTCCTAGGAGCAGAAGCATAGGGGAAGCGATTGCATGAGGCAACAGCAACAGCATTGGACACAGCACCTCAAACCAGTGAATAACCTCGCCCGGGACATAACCAGGATGGTAAAAGGGCAGCAAAAGATGGAGAAATATACGGACTCCAGAAGCAAAGTACAAAAACAGGAAGGATCGGATCGAGGGGCGGAGTGCACAGTAGAGGGAGACACGGGAGGTGTCACCCTGGTCATGTTGATGGAGGCAATACAGGCCACGAGGTCTTCTCTGGAGGTGAGCATCAGGGAGGTGGGTGTAGATGTGTCCCTGGTCAGGGCAGACCTGCGGAAGGTGTGCGAGAGAGTCACAGAAGTGGAGAGGAGTATTAGCTCGGTGGAAGATGACCTTCAATGTCTCAAGAATCAAGTGGTAGTCCTCGTAGGTGCAACCAGGACCTTGGAATCCCGGCTAGAAGACGCGGAAGGATGGTCCAGGCGATGTAATATCCATCTAGTCGGGGTTCTGGAGAGAGAAGATGGCCCCAGTGTGGAACATTTTGAAGAAAACTCATCCAGATTGTGTTGGGCATGAAAGGTTTGTCCACATTTTTTACAGTTGAACAGGCTCATAGGGTGCCTGTAGGGGCTCCTCCGCCGGGCGGCCCGCAGAGAGTGATAGTGGCTAAAATTATGAACTTCAGAGACAGGGACGCTATCCTGCAAGAAGCCCGCAAGGTGGGGTTTTATGAAGTTGGGAATCCAAAGCTACATATCTTCCCAGATTTTACTCTGGATGTGCAACAGCAAAGGTGAACATACGATAGAGTAAGGCGATGACAGAGAGCTTAACCTGAAATATATGATGTTTTTTCCGGCCAAGTTGAAAGTCATAACGGGGGGAAGGCATGGTTCTTTACGTCCCCCAAGGAGGTGTGGGATTGGTTGGAGACAGTACCGTGCGGATCCGATCTGCAACACGGGAAGGGCGAGGGGATGGCACAACCAGGGCTCTGAAGGTGGACCTAGAGGAGAAGGTCAAGAGTGTGAGACACACGAATCACTTGAGAAGCCAGTGAAAGTAACAGAAGAAAGGGGAGTGTGAGATGTGGAATAGACCGGTGGAAGTGGGGATTGCGGGGGGTCCCCCTTGTTTGGACCATGGTCTGCCTACCCATGAGGAGGGGGGAAAGGGGGCCGTTCGACCCAGGGGACAGAAATAAGGGAAGGGGGGAACCATACCCTGCCAAGGGAGGGGGTCGGAGAAAGTAGCGGAGAATGTGGGGATGGGGAAAGGTAGGAGGGAGGCGTAGGGGGAAGGTGGGAAAGGGGGGGACAGTCGAGGTGTGGGAGTCGGGAGTTGGGGTTCCGATTGAGTTGGACACGGTTACCTAGTTGGGGGAGAAGGGGAAGGAGCAGTGGAGGGGGAGGGGGGAAGGGAGTTAGAGGTTTATACAAGTTGGGCACTGTCGCCCGGTTGATTGAAGTCAGGAGTGAGGCATGAGGAGTGGAGGAGAGTGATTCAAATGAGATTAACGGGGTTGGTAATGGCAGGAATAAGGGGGAGGCAATGGGGGCATCAAGATGGAGGAGGGAGACTCAGAGGAGGATAGGGGGAATCACAGGGGCGGGAGAGAAGTGGAGGGAGGAAGATGATGACAACTGAAAGAGGGGGTGATAGACTGAGAATTGGAACCTGGAACGTTAGGGGTCTACAAACAAAGTTGAAGTGCCAGAGAGTAGGGGTTCCTGAAGCAACATGGGATACAACTGGCGATGATACAAGAAACAAATATGGTATGCAAAGACCTAGATTTGCTGAGGAGGTGGTGGCGCGGAATGGTGTTGGGGACGACCTACTCTAAATTCACAAGAGAGGTGCTGATTTGGGTGGCGACGGCGGTGTCTCTGCAGGTGGGCAAAGTGATTACGGATGAGGTGGGAAGGACGGTGGTGCTTCAGGGGCTGCTGGAAGGGCAGGAAATCTGTTTAGTCAATTCATATGCCCCCAATTTAGACGATAAGGAGTACTTCCCTTCAGTGATTCAACTGGCGGGTGGGTACCGTGAAGGAGTGTTTATATGGGGCAGGGATTTTAATTGTTTGCTGTATCTGGATTTGGATAGCACTGGGAGCTCGGGTTCGCTGAAGCAGCAGGCAGCGACCACATTACGGAAGATAGTAGGGGACTGGGATTTGGTGGAATTGTGGAGGGGTTCTCATGGGCAGGATCGAGGGTAATTTTACCTCTCGGGGGTGCATGGGACGTATTACCAGTTGGTTTATTTGTTTGTTGGAGCAGAACACTGTAGTGTATTCAGTAATACGGAGTATCTAGGGAGGATCCTGTCAGTTCACTCACCCTTGGTAACAAACATGGCGGGGCTACAGCAGAGGCCATCACTGTTCTCCTGGAGAGTTCAGGCCGCAGCCTTGGAGGACAGAGTGTTTAAAGAGTCATGAAGGGAAGATATAATGGCTTTCTTTGAGGTCAATGAGTGCTTAGTGGAGAGATGGGCAACCTTATGGGAGACGTTTAAGGTCACGGTTATGGGAATTTACATGGCTAAGTCAGTAGGGGTAAGGAAAGCTCTGCAGGGGAAGTTATGGAAGCTGGAGAAGAGATAGCGGTCCTGGAACAGGGACTGGGGGAGGGACAAGATAAGGTTAAGGAACTAGCGGATACCCTGGTAATCCATCAGAGACTCTGGACTCACTTTCGAAATTTGAGGGGCACCAAAGGAACGTGAGGATTCACGAGGAGGAAGACAAGGCGGGGTCATATTCGGTGGAGGATGTGTGGGAACTCCTTAACATAGCGGAACTAGTGCATCTCACAGGGGAGGTCAGGGAGAAGCTAGATGAGTCATTCGGGGAACCTGAGTTATGTGACGTGCTGAGGGCAATGGGGAGAGGCAAGTCTCCGGGAGGAGATCGGCTCCTTGTGGAGTTCTACTGTAGATTCGAGGAATTATTGGTCCCCGGTTGATGAAAGTCTATGACAAAGCCTTCGGGACAGGGATTCTCCCGGAATCCTTGAGGGAAGCCATAAAAACGATCCTTTTGAAGGACCGGTAGGATAACCTTGAATGCTCATCCTATCGGCCTATTTCACTGTTAAATGTCGACGCAAATATTCTGGGGAATGTGATAGTTACTAGACTGTCTGGAGTGGCCCAGGGCTAATCCACCCGGATCAGTGTGGGTTTGTAGGGGGACGAGCACCACAATGAACCTCCTCCGGCTACATCACGTGATGACCAGGTCAGGGGATCCCGGGAATACATGGTGGTAGCCTCCTTTGATGCCTTGAAGGCTTTTGATTCTGTGGAATGGGGATGGCTGTTTCGGAAGCTTGGGGCTTACGGGTTTGGGGACAGCATATAGCGATGGTTGCGGCTTTTATACAAGGAGCCAATGGCCAGAGTGAAAACTAACAGACGGGTGTCACAGCGATGGACGTTGAGTAGAGGAACGAGGCAAGGGTGTCCGGTCTCCCCAGTACTGTTTGTAATGGTAGTGGAACCCTTGTCGAGATATCTCAAGAAGGAGATGGGAGACGCAGGTATATTGTTCCGAGGGGTGCAGCATGAGTTTTCCTTATAAGCTGACGACTTGTGTGAATAACCCTGTGGATAACCTCCCCATCCTCCTAGAGGTGTTATGTAATTTCCGGAAATTGTCGGTATATCATATCAATGTTGAGAAGTCAGTGCTATTCCCATTGAGGGGCCTTACAGATTGAAGCCCAGCGACCCTGCCAAACTGGGGACTCAGATGGCCGGGTCATTCGTTTGGATATCTGGGCCTCTAGATCTTTCACAATATTGAGGAGACATTCACGTACAATACAGGCAGAGCTCTCTTAGGAGATAAGGAGCCCCATCGAATTTTGGAAGAGACTGCCGTTGTCACTGATGGGTAGGGTGGCCCTATGCAAAATGATCATCCTCCCGAGACTCCTCTATTATTTTACTAATATACGATATACAATTAAGAAGGTTTTCTTTAAGATGCTAGATGAGAAAGTAGGGGAGTTATTGTGGAATTTAGGGAGGAGGAGGGTTTCTCTAGCAACGTTGCGACGTTCAAACAAGGATGGGGGCCTAAATTTGCCTGATTACGAAATATACTTTGTGGCAGCTCCGCTACAGGCGGTGCTGCAGTGGACCGACCCCGGAGGAGTAATTGAAGGCACTATTAGGGGATCTGCTGACCCACCAGAAGGCAGGGGAGTTATTGTGGAGAACAGTGGGGGGCGAAGGGCACCACCAGTTTTTTCCAGGTGGTCCAGGAAATCTGGAAGAAGCAAGTATTGGGACTCTATAGCGCAGATCTACCGTGGAGTACGGACCAAGGGCTTTGGGGCGGCGGTACAGAGGATGGAGTTCTCGAAATTAATGTAGAGGGGGTGTATCTCAGTGGGGGGTTTATTTGAAGGAGGTACAGTGCAACCATTAAATGGATGGATGGCAGTGGAATGGGATCCATAGAGGGCAATTCTTGGCCTATAGGGCAATGGTGGCACGTTTGATGAAATTGTGCACTGACAACCCGGCGGAACCAGCAACGACCCCACTAATGCAAATGTTACTATCCCAGGGGGGGGGCAGGGTGTCACGCATTTATTAATCGATAGGGGAGTTGTTCCTGGCAGCAGAGCTGATAGTTAAGGCCAAGTGGGAAAGGGATGCGGAGGGTCAGATCTCGAAACTGACTGGGCAAAGATGTGGGAGCAGATCCGAAAGACCTTGAGTAATGTTAGATTCCAGCTGATACAGTATAATGTCTTGCATAGAGTATATGTAAGACCTGTGAAAATGCATGCAATGAATGACTCTATAAGCGCAGACTGCCCGAGAAGTTGGACGGGACGGGCAGGGATCAGGCACATGTTGTGGGGAAGTGTAGTGATCAGGGACTACTTGCAGACACAGGTATGAAAAATGAATGGGCTACTGGGCTCTAACTTTGAGTGCAGTCCAAGGGTGTGCCTGTGGGGACTTTTGCCAGGTAGGAAACGCTACAAAACACGGAGACGCCTGGCTCGTTTTATGCTAGTACTGGCCAAAAGGAAGGTAGCCATAGCGTGGAAACAGCCCGAAGGACCATCCTTGAGACAGTGGATGCAAGATATCCGTAGATGAGGGCTGGTGTAATGGGAAGTCCCGAAGAGGACCCGGGACCCCGGGCTGGAGGAAGGGGTGGACGTGGACTGGAGCCAAATGTTAAATGAACTGTGTTCCTCAGCCGAGTTGAAGCTCCCATGAAGGGGGGAGAGATAATAAAAATGAAACAACAGGAGACACTACTGGAGGGGATATTGGACCCTACCCCGAGGCAGATCCGGCAGACATTTGCTCTATATAGCTACAAGTCATTTATCTTTTTTCCTTAGATGCCTGAATCCCCTTATTCCCTTCACCTCCTTTGCCTCACTGATAGTTCATATAAGTGAAATAATGCAGATTTGCATACAGGAGTACCAAAGTTTAGACCCTCACACTCAGGACACAAGTACCGTGGATCCAGGACTAGGGTTAACAAATTAGCAACCAAAGTTCAGCCTTAGACATGCTGGTCCCCGGTAATGTGAATCCAGGACAAAGGTCCACATACTGGAGACTAAATTTCAGTCCCTCAGACTCAAGACCAAAGTGCTATGCACCTGAGACTAGGACCCACAGACTAGTGACCAAGGTTCAGCCCTACACTCAGGTCCCAAATACTGTGGATCCAAGTCTAGGGTTCTCCAATAGGGTACCAAAGTTCCCACCCTCAGATCCGGGACCCAAGTAGTGTGGTCCCAGAACAAGGGTCCACAGACGAGAACCAAAGTTCAGCCGTGTACACTCAGGACCCACGTACGTGGGGTCCGAGCAATAGAGTCCACAGATTGGCAACTAAAGATTAGCCCTTCACACTCTTGGACTAGGGTCCTCCGACTGGGGACCAAATTTCAGGCCCTCAGACTCAGCACCCAAGTACTGTGAAGCCAGGAGTAGTGTCCACAGACTAGGGACCAAAGTTCAGGCCTGCACACTCAGGACCTGAGTACAGTGGATCCAGGACAAGACGTGGGATCAATGCTCAGGCCCTCAGACTCAGGTCCTAAATACTGTGGATCGAAGACTAGTGTCGTACAGACTAGGGGGCACCATTCAGGCTTGCAAATTCAGGACCTTAGTACTGGGGATGCAGGGCTATGGTCCAAAGATTGGCAACCAAAGTTCAGCCCTGCATACTCAGGACCCAAGTACTTTGAATCCAGGCCTAGGGTCCTCAGACTGGGGACCAATGTTCAGGCCCTCAGACCCACGTACCCAGGACAAGGGTCTATAGAAGTGTGAACCAAATTCATCAGAACCCAAGTACTATGCATCCAGGACTAGGGTCCACAGACTATAGACCAAGGTTCAGTCCTACACAGGCAGGACCCAAGTACTGTGGATCCAGGACGAGTGTCCATAGATTGGCAACCAAAGTGTAGCCCTGCACACTCGGGACCCCAAGTGCTCTGGATCCAGGACGAGGGTCATCAGACTGGTGACCAAAGTTCAGGCCCTCAGACTCAGGACCCAAGTACTGTGGATCCAGCACTATGGTCCACAGACTATAGACCAAGGTTCAGACCTACACACTCAGGGCCCAAGTACTGTGGATCCAGGACGAGGGTCCATAGATTGGCAACCAAAGTTTAGCCCTCCACACTCAGGACCCCAAGTGCTCTGGATCGATGCAGGACGAGGGTCATCAGACTGGTGACCAAAGTTCAGGCCCTCAGACTCAGAACCTAGGTACTGTGGATCGAGGACTAGGGTCTATAGATGTGTGACCAGAATTCATCAGAACCCAAGTACTATGCATCCTGGACTAGGGTCCACAGACTATAGACCAAGGTTCAGTCCTACACACGCTGGACACAGGTACTATGGATCCAGGACTAGGGTCTATAGATGTTTGACCAGAATTCATCAGAACCCAAGTACTATGCATCCCGGACTAGGGTCCACAGACTATAGACCAAGGTTCAGCCCTGCACACTCAAGACCCAAGTACTCTGGATCCAGGACGAAGGTCATCAGACTGGGGACCAAGGTTCACGCCCTCAGACTCAGCACCTGAGTACTGAGGATCCAGGACTATGGTCATGGGACACAGGACCAAAGCGCAGTCCCTAAGGCTCACAACCCAAGTACTGTGGACTGTTCTGCACACTCAGAACTGAATAACTCAAGTTCAAAAAATGACAGGTACTCACCTCTTTCTCACAAGATGCAGTTGCCACATAACTCTACTGCACTTGCCTGTCTGCTTTTCTCAAGTCCATGGGCGCCAAACCAAATGGTAGAACTTTGAGTCTCCCCCCCCTACCCACCCACGCTTTGTATTTCACAAGCATTCTCTTGTTTTTTTTTCTTTAGCCAGCTATCCACATTGGGAAGATAACTTTGGAAATGGGAGTGCACTCTTGGGCTATGCGAGCCTATGTTGGAAGTCTACCGACCCAGCTGCCCTTTATAGATTTCTTTGCATCTGAACCAACTACACTTCTTTTTTTGTGTATTTCTGTATTTTTTATTTTTTTTATTATAGTTGTTTGTTTTGTTTTTTTTATTATTATTTTTGAACCCACTGCACTTGCACAGTGTCAGGGTAGCTCTGTGTGAACAGTGCCACACATTTGAGATGTGTGCTGCCTTCAGTCATCAGTATGATGTGCAATGGAGAGAGATAGAGTGAACAAATCACAAATTGTCAGGATTGTGGGGGTCGATCTTCCCGTAGTCCCCCTTGGGGGGCAGAAAAGGGCGACCCATCACTGTACTGTGCTGCCTCTGGGTTATTCACAGGGGAGTTATACTGTGTATGGACACGCAAAATAACACTCTCCCAGTGGCAGAAATAACGCAAACGTTGATAAAAGGCAACAATGTTGGCTTTTGTGTGGGCATGGGATAGGATTTTTCCAGGCACTGCCATATTGGAACTACCTAGACATATGATTGCAACATCTGACAAAAGGTTTTAGTACCTGGGCAGTGCCAGGCAAAGGCCTATCTAATGCCTGCATGTGAGCCAAAGCTGTTGATTTTGAACAAGAATTCAGTGCAAGGGACAGAAAGAAAGCCATGCATACTGTTTACAAATCAAGGGGCTGAAGGCAAACTCGGTTAAGGCACTTGTATTACACCTGGGGCCAGATTACAGAAACTTTGCACTGCTGCAAGTGCAAAATTGCACGGTATTAGCACTAGGGCCTGGTGCAAAAATGCATCAAAAAGTTCTCTTTTATTCACTAGGGCAATTTTTGCCCTGGTGGTTATACCCTGGCAATCTGCACTTATCATGATGCAATGGTTTTCTAATATGCCCCAGTGTTTTTAAAAATAGGGCAAACTTTTCACTGGTGCAAAGTTTCTGTCATCTGGCCCCAGGAGCTGGTTTGCATCTGCAATTAAGGCATTGCCTTTCAGAGCACTGGCATTCCCTTATGATATGATAGGTTATTTATAATGCGCTTAATGCCCAGAGGTTTCTAAGTGCAGACGCGGGATTCGAACCTGTGTTGTTCTGTGTTACCTTGTTTCCAAGGCGAGCACGTTGCCGCTGAGCTGTCCTCCCTTAAAAGCAAAGTGCTAACTCAAATAGATGTCAGGTGTGAGTGTCCTTTGGGTGGGGAGGAGCAGATAGAGGGGGTAATGACCCCACGGACTACCATATCCAGGTGGGGTCAATGGGGCTTATGCATCCCAATACCCACACGCTGTGTGCCCCTCATCACATCCCATCTCTCTCCATTCTCCACTTCCCATACTTCTCGCTTGGGCTAATAAGCATCCTATGTAGCGCCACCTAACGGCCAAAGACAAAAAATAAAAAAGCACCCAAGTACCCAAGGATGCAGGCACTTCTGCCCACATCGACACGCTTCAGACAACACACTTCCACTGTTGGCCAATTCAACAGTGCTTACTTCATTCAAGAAGGTAAAAGGGTCTTGCTGGGATTCAAACCTGTAATCATGATTCGTGCGCTCCAAGGTGGTATTTACAGTGGGTGCGTCAGTGCACGCAGCCACCACCACAGCCATACCCAAAGTCTAGTAAAACGCAAAATAGGAAGGCTAAAAGCCACAGCGCGGGCATCGGATCGGTAATAGGAAGGATGGCATGGTTCCTCTCCTGCGTCCGAGACTGGCAGGGAAATGGCGGGGGAACCCGCCCAGCCCGCGCTGCCCGAGTGACGCTGTGTATATAACCTGGGAACCGTATGGCCAAGATTCAGTGGGACATGGAGATTACAAGTATCGGGAAAGGGAGACTGCTATCGCTGAGCAGCCTGCAGGGGACTGGGAAACAGGATCTCGCCCCGGAAATGCCCAACCATCTCATGTGATGCTTCCCTATAGAGTATTGTACAGTAAAATGTTCTAACATACTAACACATTGCTCAGGCATCGTGTATGGGTTTATCTTTCTTTTTTGTGTGAAAAACTTACACTGGAAGCGCTAAATACAGACATTGAAAATGTACCTTCCCCGGATCCAGGCCACTACACCAGGGGGGTGCAGGCCTCTAGGCCAGGGGGATGCAGGCCTCTAGGCCAGGGGGGATGCACGTCTCTTGACCAGGGGGGTGCAGGCCTCTAGGCCAGGGGGATGCAGGCCTCTAGGCCAGGGGGGATGCAGGTCTCTACACCAGGGGGTGCAGGCCTCTAGGCCAGGGGGATGCAGGCCTCTAGGCCAGGGGGGATGCAGGTCTCTAGGCCAGGGTGGTGCAGGCCTCTAGGTTAGAGGGAATGCATGCCTCTAGGCCAGGGGGGATGCAGGTCTCTAGGACAGAAAGAATGCAGGACTCTAGGCCAGAGGGAATGCAGGCCTCTAGGCCAGAGGGAATGCAGGCCTCTACGCCAGGGGGATGCATGCCTCTACACCAGGGGGGATGCAGGCCACTAGGCCAGGGGAATGCCGGCATCTAGGCCAGGGGGCTGCAGGCCTCTGGGCCAGGGGGGACGCAGGTCTCTAGGCCAGGGGGAATGCAGGTCTCTGGGCCAGGGGGGATGCAGGCCACTAGGCCAGGGGGATGCAGGCATCTAGGCCAGGGGGATGCAGGTCTCTAGCCCGGGGGGGATGCAGGTCTCTAGGTCAGGGAGGATGCAGGTCTCTAGGTCAAGGGGGTGCAGTCCTCTAGGTCAGGGGGATGCAGGTCTCTAGGCCAGGGGGGATGCAAGTATCTAGGTCAGGGAGGATGCAGGTCTCTAGGCCAGGGGGAATGCAGGTCTCTAGGCCAGGGGGGATGCAGGCCACTAGGCCAGGGGGATGCAGGCCTCTAGGCCAGGGGGGATGCAGGTCTCTAGGCCAGGGTGGTGCAGGCCTCTAGGTTAGAGGGAATGCATGCCTCTAGGCCAGGGGGGATGCAGGTCTCTAGGACAGAAAGAATGCAGGACTCTAGGCCAGAGGGAATGCAGGCCTCTAGGCCAGAGGGAATGCAGGCCTCTACGCCAGGGGGATGCATGCCTCTACACCAGGGGGGATGCATGCAGGCCACTAGGCCAGGGGAATGCCGGCATCTAGGCCAGGGGGCTGCAGGCCTCTGGGCCAGGGGGGACGCAGGTCTCTAGGCCAGGGGGAATGCAGGTCTCTGGGCCAGGGGGGATGCAGGCCACTAGGCCAGGGGGATGCAGGCATCTAGGCCAGGGGGATGCAGGTCTCTAGCCCGGGGGGGATGCAGGTCTCTAGGTCAGGGAGGATGCAGGTCTCTAGGTCAAGGGGGTGCAGGCCTCTAGGTCAGGGGGATGCAGGTCTCTAGGCCAGGGGGGATGCAAGTATCTAGGTCAGGGAGGATGCAGGTCTCTAGGCCAGGGGGAATGCAGGTCTCTAGGCCAGGGGGGATGCAGGCCACTAGGCAAGGGGGATGCAGGCATCTAGACCAGGGGGATGCAGGCGCCTAGGCCAGGGAGGATGCAGGTCTCTAGGTCAAGGGGGTGCAGGCCTCTAGGCCAGGGGGATGCAGGTCTCTAGGTCAGGAGGATGCAGGCCTCTAGGCCAGGGGGGTATGCAGGCCCCTAGGTCAGGGAGGATGCAGACTCTAGGCCAGAGGGAATGCATGTCTCTAGGCCAGGTGGGCGCAGGCCTCTAGGCCTGGGGGCTGCAGGCCTCTAGGCCAAGGGGATGCAGGCCTCTATGCTAGGGGCGATGCAGGCCTCTAGGCCAGGGGGAATGCAGGTCTCTAGGCCAGGGGGAATGCAGGCCTTTAGACTAGGGAGAATGCTTGCCACTAGGCCAGGAAGGATGTAGGTCTTTAGGCCAGGGGGAATGCAGGTCCCTAGGCCAGGGCGGATGAAGGCCTCTAGGTCAGGGGGATGCAGGCCTCTAGGTCAGTGGGTAGCAGGTCTGTAGGCCAGGGGAAATGCAGGCCTCTAGGCCAGGGGGGATGCATGCCTCTACGCCAGGGGGATGCATGCCTCTACACTAGGGGGGATTGCAGGCCACTAGGCAGGGGGATGCATGCCTCTAGGCCAGGGGGGCGCAGGTCTCTATGCCATGGGGATGCAGGCCTCTAGGCCAGGGGGCATACAGGCCTCTAGTTCAAGGGAAATGCAAGTCTCTAGACCAGGGGAGATGTAGGTTTCTAAGCAAGGGGGAATGGAGGCCCCTGGTCAAGGATATGCAGGTCTCTATGCCAGGGGGGATGCAGGCATCTAGGCCAGGGGGATACAGGTCTCTAGGCCCGGGGGCATGCATGTCTCTAGGCCAGGGGGGATACAGGTCTCTAGGCCAGGGGGCATGCAGGTCTCTAGGCCAGGGGGGATACAGGTCTCTAGGCCAGGGGGGATGCAGGTCTCTAGGCCAGGGGGGATACAGGTCTCTAGGCCAGGGAGCAAGCAGGTCTCTAGACCAGGGGGGATACAGGTCTCTAGGCCAGGGAAATGCAGGCATCTAGGCCGCCAGGGGGGTGCAGGTCTCTAGTCCAGGGTGGATGCAGGCCTCTCTAGGCTGATGAGGGTGAAACATGTGGGGAAGGGGACCCCAAACAGCCGTGTGTCCAGATCTCCCATCTCGGGACAGCAAAGGTCCGTTGGGCAAGGTGCAATGACATTATCATCTCATGCCAGGGTACCTAGAGGACCGCTGCCTGGTGCCAGGGTCTTACAGGTGGCCCCGGCAAGGAGCGTGTTGAAGGGACACTCTTGGCAACAGAGTTGAATGAGGAGCCCAATGACAAGAAAGCTCTGTAAGCATTAGTTGTTCCACCTCTCTGAGTTTTATTTTGAACAATGCACCAACAGCGCCCCAACCTTTTGTGGCGCCTGGAAGGGAGGAAGTGATTTTCCCTGAGAAGTATCTGGAGTGCCTCTGGAGTGCCTGCTGATCTGATATTGTTGTAACTGTGCTTGCTTGTGTTTTCATTTCCGCCGGTTTGTTTTATTTGCTGTTTTGTACATTTGGGGTTAGCGCCCTCATGCCCACGGACCTGGCTGCGTTGGCGCTATATGAATTAATAAATACAAAAAATGAATGTATCTTTATCCTCCCTTCTCGGGAGGATAGCTCAGGGGCAACATGCTCATCTTGCAAGCAAGACGACACGTAGCAACACAGGTTTGATCCCCGGGTCCGCACTTAGAAACCGCTGGGTATTAAGCGTGTTAAAAATGACCTATCATATCAATTCCTAGTGTTTAGGGGACCATAGAGAGAATTCTTCAGAGAGCTGGTGGGATGCCGATGAGCCAGGAAGGGTTTAATGGGTTGGCAGCTGCGGCTGTACCAGTTGAGGCATCTGGAAACACCATCTTCTCTGCCGCCTACAGTAATCTGCCTGTTGAGCTACTGGAACCAAGAGGTCAAACGATGATATTTTCCAGGGTCTATAAACTCTTATTAGCACATGGAGATCCTTATTGACCTCCTCTCAGCCAATCAGATTGTTTAGAGTGCAGTCAATAACTATCGGTATTGACTGCATTCTGAACATTCCATCTTCAGCAGTAGACAGGGAAAAAAATTATGCAATTTCTGGGTGGACCTTTTGTGGCTACAACATGCTATTTAACACAAGAGAGAGAAAGCTAAAACATTGGAAAATGTGTTAACTTTCTTCAGAAACCACTCACTTTTACATTACACCGAATGCATGCTCATGTTACACCTGAGTTCAACCACGTTGCAATTAAAATGCTTAACTTATGAAGACATCCATGTTATTTAAATATTACAAAATAGACCACATTTAATTCACTAGCTCAGTTTCCCTGTTTACTCACTCTTAAAGTAAACATTTTTATTTCACCACCAAAACTCCCAAACATGTATTACTACGACCACCATGTGCTAATAGCCTTATAAACCTCGGCAGCGGTCATTATCAATTGGGATAATGACCATTCCTCAACTTATTGCCCTCAGCTTTTCCTCGGGCATAACTTGGTGGCGGGACATTATCCTGCGATAACGACCCCTCCCTCAGTCTATGAGGCTATATATATTATTCCACCAACCATGGTCTGCCCATAAAGCAAATCATGGCTCAGGTCGTTGAGCTCTTTTGTGCCACAAATGGACCATTTGAGTAACCCCCAAGAAACTTGTAATTTATTGCGACAGAATCTGAGCTATGTGTCAGGTGAGGTTGCTGGACACAGGAAGGAGCGTGGTTTGGACCTAGAAATGGGAAAACCCATGGATGTCCCTTGAGGTAGATGCCATCTTGGCAGTAGGTGTAGGCAGAGGCACTCTTTTGAGTGGAGCTTTTACGCCCCTATTCATTTTACCCTCTAAAGTTAATAATAATGAGCTGGTTGCTGCCTATTTTAAACCCAAGTCAAGTGCGTCGTCTGGAGGAAAAGGAGTGAGGCGGGAAATACTATCAGTCCGAACTTGCAGGACCTTTGCAGCGGAGACGAGAGAAAGAACCCCAGTGTGGCATGGAGAAGAAGCACAGGAACTTCCTACCTAACAGGATCCCGGCCATGTTGCCATCTAGTCACCTGACAGGAAGTGCTTGCCAGCCGTGATCTGGGAACACTACCAGCCATCTATCCAAAGAAAATGAAGTGTTACAAAAATACAGGACACATCTTAAAAGGGGCAGACAAACCTACAATCAACAGAGGCCTAATCCAAGCCACCCCTGCAGATACCAGTCACAGAGCTTTCAAGGTTCCCCTTGCCAAGCATGAGATCATCTAGACTTGTTTTTTCCTTTTGATTCTGGGATTTAACATTTTTTCATTGCCATTTAAACATTTTGAAAAAAAAACTCCCCGAATTTCAAGAAAACCAGCACTTGATGACTTTCTCACACTTGACAACCCTGAAATCCCTACTCCAAACCAAAGGGTTGAGCTTGGCGCCCTGATCCGCATCTACGGTTCAGGCACCTACTAACAGCACTGCCAGGCCACCCCCAAAGCAGCAGTCAGCATGGTAATCCCAGAGAAAGAAAATGGTGAAGATACACTGTCACACGGCTCTTTGGTGATTGGTAAATAGTCAATCTAGCACCGAACTCCTGTTCGCAGCAGATCCAGCTCACAATTTGCATATTTTAAGTAACTTTGGGTCTCACCCTAAGTTACAAGGAGAATCCAGACATTGACCCCTTGCTCACTATTCTTAGAGAGGCACAGCTCCACCCTACTGATGAGGTCCAACCAGACCGAAACACGTGTCTGGGGTTGCTGTTGGTATTCTTGTTCAGAGGAGAATTGCCTAGCATTTCGGTGCCGGACTGCCCCAGGGCATGACAAAGACTGATATGTTTTGGATATTTCTCCTCTGTGAAAGATAGTGAGCTAAAGACTCTGGGTAAGACTCTCATAACCAGGACTAATGTCTGGCAGAGGGACTTCCAGGACCCCCCTTGTTAATTAGCATATTTAAGTAACTTTGGGTCTCACCCTAAGTTACTAGGGGAATCCAAACATGGACCCCTTGCTCACTATTCTTAGAGAGGCACAGCTCCACCCTACTGATGAGGTCCAACCAGACCGAAACATGTGTCTGGGGTTTCTGTTGGTACTCTTGTTCAGAGGAGAATTGCCTAGCATTTCGGTGCTGGACTGCCCCAGGGCAGGACAAATGCTGATATGTTTTGGATATTTCTCCTCTGTGAAAGATAGTGAGCTAAAGACTCTGGGTAAGGCTCTCGTAACCAGGACTAATGTCTGGCAGAGGGACTCCCAGGACCCCCCTTTGTTAATTGCAAATTTTCACAATGTAGTGTGCTCCAGCGTTAGCTTCTCATGGCTTCCCTGCATGTTTGCAGGAGAAGCTTTCTCCTCCGGGCCCTGCATGCCCCCTCTTTGAATGCAATGTGCCTTGCCACGCCTACTCTGGCCTGGGATAAGAGAAGACTGCATCTGCAGACCAAGGGCCTGCCTAGAAGCAGAGCCCCGGCTAGTCCAGAAGCGGTGCTCAAATATGTTCCTGACCCAGTGGCAATCAGATCCTTAGTCTAGCATCACCATCAGAGCTACCCACGGTCCAGAAAAAGTTAGCATATCCTGCCCTGAGTTTCCCAGTGCCCATGCATTGTCATAACAGGAACTGGTAGTTCCTCTGTGGAAGAACAAAGGGATATATGGCACCAAAGTGCTCCCAATCCCTCACTCTGGGAAGGTGCGGATCTGAAGATGGACTCCTGATTGATAGGACAATTTGTACGTCCAACGGCTTCCATTGGGGTTCCCGGTTGACTCCATGCCAGGAAAAACACCACGTTCCAGTACTGGGCTTTTACTTCTCCATCAATTGCCTGCTGGGATTTGTAGTGTTGAGCCACTGCAACTGAATAATATGGACTGGTGTAACACGAAGGCAAAAGCAAAGCCCAGGATTGGAGTAGGGTGTTCATTACATGGAGTCAAATACTGACCTCGCACAAGGGCTCTTTGGATCGCTCTGTCGCTGGTAGGAGCCGTTTCAATTCTCGTTTCAATAGACAGGAGACATTGCCCGCTGTCTACCTGACTTCCTTCTTTGAAAGAGACCAGTCTTGGCATGGCATTGCGGGTTCATTGATAGATGCCACCTGAAGAACAGATGACTCTCACCAAAGACACCAACAATCTCACAATGGTTGCCCCCTTGGCGTAACACTGTGGGGGGAAACGTTGATGATCATTTAACTGGGGCCAAAGTTGCAACTCACCAAATGTGTCCCGAGAGATACGGTCTTCCGAGCAAGCTTGACTGAGGACTCCATTGTAGTAGCTTCCCAGACACTACACAGGAAACGGCAAATCTCCCTACTGCCCTCAAACAGTGGCGTCGCTAGCGGGGGAATGGGGGAGCCAGAGCCCCCCCAGTGAAACCATGTGCCCCTCCTTGTGCCCCCCTTGCCTAAGACGAGCAGTGAACATGTTCTCCGTTTACATCTGTCTGTGCCCCCCCTACTTTTGGCTTTGGCCCCCTCTGTGCCCCTCCTAAATTTTATTCCTGGCGACGCCACTGCCCTCAAAGCACACTCGCTTTTAACCCACCTCTAAGTTTGATGAAAATGAACTAGTTCTACCACATTTTCTACCAGTAAAACCCCTGGAATATCTAAGCATGCTCTGTAGAGTGAGCTGTAGCTCAGTTGATGAAAGGTCAGATACGATGGCGATAAAGTCACAGGCCTCATTACGAGTATGCCAGTGCAGGGAAACTGGAATTACCACCACTTTTCCCGCTCTGCTATATTATGGATTTAGCCCTGGAGTTGGGGATTTTCTGGAGGTAAATCCTCCCACTTTGCGCCGAGAAATCAGCAACATCGGCGGAATTAGCACGGCTGTAATTCCGCCAAAATTCCCAATGGACTCTTATGGACTGCAAATTAATGGGGACTAATACTGCCACCACCAGTTGTAATCCGGCGCTAAATCTGCCGGACCAAGTCACAGTAATGGTAATTCCTTTGGGAAATATTTCCAGCAGATTTTACTGCCGGAATACCACCCAACTTGTAATGAGGCTCAGTATCTCTAATGTTTACCTGCCATAGGGAAGATCTAGCCGCTTGTTTCTCAAAAGCCAACAAGCCACTTTCTATCAGTTTTCCGATGACATATTCAGAGGAGGGGTCTTTTAAGCGTAGGGTTCTACGGGTGCAGACACATACTCCAGTCAATACCTGATGTACCGATGCGCACCCGAAGATGATAAACATCAAACCCACCATCCCATGAAAATAGTGGGTATGAAATCCCACAGACTATAGGAGTTTCACAATATCCTACAGTAGCGGTCGCAAAGGCAAAAATAATGCCCAAAATACCATACGGAGCAGATGTTTGGGGAGCAAAGAAAGGAAGGGAGCTCGAGAATCTGGAATCATACCGCAAAAAGGCAATGTTGAATATCCCTGTTAGATTGCCTGTAGAGTTTCTGAAAAGAGAATTAAATATTTGCTCAGCTACTATGCAAGTGAAGTACTTACAAGCTATGATATATGATATGATATTTTATTTCTACCGCGCTCGTACACAAGTGTTTCAGAGCGCGACGAGGCAAGGGAGGGGAACAAGGGAGGACAAAAACAATGATCTTACAAGGCCCAGTGACATTGAAAATGTGCAAGTGCATGGGAGAGGGAGAGGGGAAAAGTGCATGGAAGGGGGGGAGGTGGAGAGTGCAAGGGAGAAAACAAATAAATAATAAAATAAAATATAATAATAACTAAATAAATACAAGTTTATCTATTATTTAGGTCTATGTATCATTGTATCCTAATAAATGCAGAGGGATCGCACTTGTACACAGAAAACTACTATAAAGAGCAATATGTCAAGTAAGAGAACAGGCACAAACATTGTAGTCATAGGGAACATTTGGTATCAACGATTAAAAGTTGATCCCCGGGGAATTACCAAAGAGAAATTAAGAAGGTATTAAAGAAATGTATCCTTTCCCCGGATAGGGACCGACATTGGGTTACATTGGCATCCAAATTTACATTCATGGCGGGTCACCTCCTGCCAAACCAGCACTGCACCTATCAGGATTTCCCAACTCACATATTCGCAAGGAATATGTGAGGGCAAAGTTCAACTTAGTAGACACCCTGGAAGTCATTGGGTGTAGGGGCTAAATTCCAAGAGGGGAGTGTGAGTGCAGAACGTGTGGGGTGGGGAGCTTGAGACGGCCAAACACTTATTATGTCACTGGAGGACCTTCCGTCAGTAGCCTGAGAGCAGCAGGTATGGGAACCCTACTTAATGGTGAGGGAGATGGTGTTTAGAGGGCAAATACCATCCCCTCATTTATCATCTAACTATTCCTGGGTTTTCGATCAGGAAGATTATATGAACTATCTCCCAGGGGGCCGGGGGATTCTTTGGAGATTCTAAAAGAGTAATTTGATGCATTCACTTTTGATGGGGTCGGGGGGGCGTTTATCTGGAGGGGAGGGGGAATATCATGTGTTAACCTTACTCCCTAAGGGAGCCATTTCCTCCATTGGGTACTGAAGGTGTGGGATGAAAGGTACAATGCAGTGTTGATACGTAATGGTTAACTGTATTTAAATTTGTATGAAAAGTCATTGTTATGGCTGAATTATAATACATAAATAAATAATGATATACTACAATAATCTATCGCTGACTATGCTAAAGTAAGATTTGTTTCTAAAGCACCTCAGGCCAAGCGTGCTCTTAAGTATGACCTCATAGCAGCATTAGGCGCATTAAAATCGCAATTAATGTCAGCTTACTTCGACTTAACCCGCGGTCCCTACCAAAGTCTTTCCTTTCAGGAACTTTCCGGTCACTTTATCCTGGGAATTGAACGATGCAACATATTTTTTTTAATTTGGTTTTATTGAGTTTTCAACATAACATATTGATCATCATACAGTTACCATTCACTACATTACTATCAAACCGAGAAAGAACAACCTTCGTACCTTTCCTCCCACAAGCGTTAGAACTCCATCTCAAAACCATTCCCCTCTTCCCCCTCCCGCCTCCCTATCGGAAACAGTGCTATGTTCAAAATGGGTCCAACAATAGGTCTTTTTTCCTCAGACTACCATTCACGTTCAGATTTGGGTCCCTCACATTATTATTGGTTAATGAACAACAAGCAAACAAAGGTGCTCTCCAGAGCGTTATCTCATATGTGTTGGGTGTGGCCCAGCTTTCATAACTCTACCTCGCTCATCCCCCAGCCATATGCGTTGTACCATTTCAGGTTGGAATGCTGATATCTGTATTGGTCTGGGAACAGGTAATGTATTTGTCAATGTAATCTTGCCACAATGCCTCATATTGTGCGGATCTCCTGTGTAGAGCCGCAGTAATCCTTTCCATCAAACATATGCCGGTGATGACCTTTTCCCATTCTTTGTTACTTGGGGCCGTGACTGCTTTCCATTTGATCACTACACATGCTCGCGCCGCTAACAGTAGAGGCGCGATGAGCCTTGTCGCCCTCCTAACTTCGTCCTCATCCCTCTCCAGCCCGAACAAAACAAGAAGAGGTGCTCACTCCCGTTGGATTCCCTCTATATCTTTGATCCAACCGAAGACCTGATCCCAGTATACTCTTCCTCAGGGCACCCCCACCACCTGTGCCAGTAATTTGCCCTTTCACCACATTGTCACGAGCATAGGGGACTCACTGTTTGAAACATCTTGGACAATCTATGTGGGTCATATTGCCACTTATGAAGAAGTTTAGTTGCATGCAGTTTATACTGGGAGGCAATTGATACAAGGGCAGTCCCCTTACGCATCTTTGACCATAATTGCGAAACGATTTCTAGGTTCATATCTGTCTCCCATCTGTTCTTGAGTTTGTTCGTGGACCCTTTCCCGGCATCTATCAGAGTTTTGTACATAATTGGGATCAACCGCTTGGTTTCAGTGAGTGTATCTAGAAGTGAATCAAAGGGGGTGAGGTCTCTTTGTATTTTTTTTCCATGGTCCCCTCATCAATGTACCCTTAAGTTGAAGAAAGTGGAAGATGGACAAAGTTCCTATGCCTAATGCGCTCTCAAGTTCAGTGATCGTAACGAATTCGCCTCCCCTCCAAAGTTGTCCCACGCTCTCGAGACCCGACTCGAGCCAACCTTGAAACCTGCTATGGTCCAGGATCTCTTCCCGGATCCCTGGTGCCCAAATGTAACTCAATGGGGATGGCCACGTTGTTATGCCTCACATGTCTGCTCCTTCCCTCCATATTTCCCAAATAGTCCCCAGGATAGGGTGCTGTCGAATCCTGCGAGTCAATTTGCTCCTCGGTACCCAAAGCCACTCGGATAGGGTGGCTGGGGCAAAGCTATGGTTGTCAAGGTTCACCTATTGCAAATGCGTTTGGTTTCTCACATGTGGTATTCAAATCCTTAGTTGCGTCGCTATATAGTACTTTTCGAGGTCCGGCAGACCCACCCCCCCTTTTTCCTTGGGCAGTGTCAATACTTCATATGTCATTCTTGATTTTTTCCCCTGCCATAGGAAGCTCAGAATGGCCTTTTTCACCTCCCCAAATAATGATTTTGGCATTTTAATTGGAAGCATCTGGAATGGGTATAGAAACCTTGGGAGACACAACATCTTGATTGGATTTAATCTACCCATCCATGAGATTGTGAGTTTGTGCCACCTGGCCACTGCGTTTGCCTCCCCACTTGTGAGTACTGGCATTCCTACACCATCTAAATATTAATCCATTTCAGCACTTCCTTGGTTCATTTCCGATTCGTATAGGTGTTGATAGAACCTTGAAAATGCTTCCGGGATGTTTGCCCCCGTGTGACCTATGAGTATCCCCTTCCCCCTCGTCTATAGCTGACACCCATCTGTCTTCTCTTCGTCCCCTTAGCCTAGCTGCAATAAAGCATCTGCCTTGTCCCCCTTCTCATAATGCTTCTGCTTAAGGAGTTGGAGTTTCCGGATGATTTGGGCTTCCTCCAGGAGGCGGAGTTCGTCTGGCCTCTGCCTGGCTAGAGCAATCTTCTCCACCCTGTCCCCAGTGGCAGTCCGCGCCTCCCAATCTAGCTGTGTTATCTCCTTCCTTAACCTGTTTTCTATCAAGGCCCTTTGCCTTTTCTTGTTGGCGCCCTCTCTGATCAAAATCCCCCGCCACGTCGCTTTCCCTGCATCCCACACCACTCTTTTTGATACCTCGCCCATGTTATTGGCTTTGAGGCACTCTTCTGTCTCGGTTACCATTTCCGCCTGAAAGACCGGGTCCTTTCAGAGAGTCTCATTGCATCGCCACTTGTTTCCCCTAGGTGGCAGTGCTCCCAGGTCTAATTTCACAGAGACCATGTCATGGTCTGACCAGGCGACAAGCTCAATCTCTGAGTAGGCCGTCACCTCGGCCAAACCCTCCGAGATATATAATGTCAATTCTAGTATATGTGCCATGGGGTGCAGAGTAAAAGGTATAACCCATGGTGTTTGGGTGTAATTCCCGTCATATATCTCGTAGCCCGTATGTTTGCATCATCCCCACTACCGCCGTTCGGCCTGCATCAGCCGGTTCGGTCAAATCTGGGGCAGATGCCTGCCTGTCCCTTTTAGTATCTGCCCATAGGTTGAAATCCCCTTCCAATATCACATGGCCTGCGACCTCCAGCATTATCTTTGATTTTGTGCGCTGTAGGAACCCGGCTTGTCTCGTGTTCGGGGCATGTAGAGTTGCTAGCGTGATCGTTAGACCGCTCATTTTACCTACTACCATCAGAGCTCTCCCTTCCACATCCATCCATACCTTGGAGACCTCTAAATTCAGGCCCTTTCTAACCAATATACCCACCCCTCCCTTCTTTAGAGGACCAGATCCCCAATATTCCTAACCCATTTTAGACTGTAGAACCCTACGTTCTTCATCCCGTGCATACTTAATCTCTTGCAGGAATAGCACATCTATCTCAGACCTCCGAAATTCCCTGCACACCAGGGATCTCTTCGTGGGGGAATTAAGTCCCCTGGCATTAAATGTGCAGATCCTGGAGAGCGAGCCTTGGGCTGTGTTAAGTTTTGTTGTCATTACCTATTTGGGGCTCTTGGCGTGCTCAAAGTAGACCTTAACAAATCTGGGTTCTTTATGTAATACAATAGACCACACAACACATGTCTGCAAAGCACTGTGTACCTGCCCCCCCCCCCAGGTTTTTACATGGTGTCCGAACCAGCCTGGTCTACTTCTCCCAGCTGGAGTCAGACCGCCAGTGAGAACCGGAATTGCACCAGTCCCATCAAAGAACATTCAAATAACTACTGAGCCCCCTTATATTACCCCATCCTACCTCCCCCCTATGATCTCCTGAATCGTTGAATCGTTGCATCTCTCCAACGGAGCAATTTTACCTAGGTCCGAATGCCAACACATTTTGGCCTCACTCCGTTCCTGTGCCTTAAGCCCTAGTTCCCCTCTTGACTATATAACCACCAACATGCCATCGCATAGATCTTTGTCAGATACAGCAATATGTTTTCTCAATTGTACGATTGATCAAGGCGGTCCTCTGCTGTTATATTAGTATCATCAGTGGTCTGCTCGAGAGGAGTCATTCATTCTCCTAACTTTTCTGGATCCACATACACTCCCCCGCCTCAGGCCCTGGATACGCCACTGCCTGTCCTCATTCCGTCTCCCGCCCTCGATCGCCTCATCCTCTTGATTTCCCAGCAGGTCAGCCGTGCAAGTCTGAATGTCTCTCTTCGTTCGCAATCTCATCATCGTTTCCTCCCTTTCAAACGTGAGTGAAAATGGGTAGCCTCATCGGTACCGGACCCCTTTCTCTTTGAGCCATTTGGTAAGCAGCATACACATCCTTCTCATGGCGAGAGTTAAGGATGACAAATCTTGAAAGATCGATACCCTCGCTGTGTCAAGGAGAATCCGTGGGGTGCAGATGGCCTTCTCGAGGACCCTCGCTTTATCAGCGTAGTTATGAAATCGCGCCAATAGCGTCTTTGGACCACTTGCCGTCCCTCCAGCTCTGTGCATGCGGTCTATTTTAGGTTCATCGATGGACTCCTCTTCAAACAAGATCTTCATAATCATGTGTAGGGTCGTCTTCAAGTCTCGTTCCGTTTCTACCTCTTTGTCCGGGATACCGAAGATGCGTAAGTTGTTCCTCCTTTCTCGATTTTCCAAATCGGCCATCTTCAAACTAAATTCTTCCTCCCTAACTTCTATCTCGGAGATCCTTAAATCTAATTGGGACTCAAGTGTTCCCAGAGAGGTTTGGTTATGTTCGACCTCATCTAGTCTTTCTTCCATCTTGTCGATTCTTTGTGTTATTTTATCGACTTGACCGCCGATTTCTGCCCTCATGCTCTTGAGTTCGCTCAGCAAGTCCGCCACGCCGCCTTTAGTTGCAGCCGCTTCCGTCTCCAACGTCGCCATTTTGGGGTCTAGGGAGTGGCTGGGTTCAATGTGGTGTGGGAGGAATCGGTATGTTGCAAGCTTCTGTTTTATGTCCATAGGCCTTTTGATCAGTGCCACGTATATAGGGTGTAATATGTTGTGTGATGTCCGCCACCACATGTGTTTTTCCCACTTAGACTCACCCTTTCTGGGCAGGACTTTTTCCGAATCAGTTCTTCCTTTCTCCTTATACACTGTGAGGGAGCTTTAGCTCTAAAGCGTGCTATGTATAGAGTGGGGCACACGCCCCTGAGCAGGGGGCCCAACCCTCTCGGCCACCCGCGGGGATTAGTTCCCCCACAGTTTAGCACCTGCGTTTTGGAATGCTCTGAATAGGAGAATGGGTGTTCCAATTGCCTTTACCCAGAGTTCTGTTGATGGTTAATATGTGGAGTCCACAGGTGCAAGTCTGTAGGGTTTTCGCAGCAGTATGAAGGCTCAAAACCTTCTGATTGGTGTGTCACTAGGGGTCAGAGGAGGGCACACACCCCGAGATCGGGGGCCCTACCCTCTGTTGAGACCTTATATATATGCCTATGTTAGATACAAAGGCTCCGCTTCTCTCACATGTAACGAAACATTCACCTGTTCTGTCTCTTTATCCGAGGCACAGCGGGCTTCACATGTATAAGGAGGGTGTACTCCCCTTCAATCGAAACTGTTCGCGAGTGCCACTTTTACCGAGTCTTGAGGTGATCTTTCGGGACTTCAGTATCGGCTCCACCTCATTAACGGCATGCCAAAATAGCAAGTATGACTGGGTCCCGGTATCCCACAGCCCCGACAGGTGGGGGAGGATAAAGAGCCCAGAATAACCTGGGACAGATGGTCTTTGAAGATGGAGGTCAGCCAGTCCTATGCCCGCTCCGAGATACCTAGGGTATTGTGGAGCCATTTCATGAGCATGGAGTGGTTAACCGTATCAAATGCAGAGGAGAGATCAAGTAGAATGAGAACAGCTGGGGAATCGGAATCAAGAGATGTGAGCAGTTCCTCACAGGTGTTCAGAAGAGCAGTTTCCGTGCTTCTGGATGCTCGGAATCCAGATTGATGGTTGTGCAGACAACCAACAAGCTCAGTGTGCTGGGTCATTTGGGGGGAAGACCAGCTTCTCCAAAATGTTTCCCAAGGAAGGGGGTGATAGATATGGGGCGGTAGTTAGCTGGACAGGATGGGTCTGCAGAAGGTTTTTTCAGGAGGGGCACACAATGGAGTGCTTGCGGGAGGAGGGGAAAGATCCAGTGGCAAAAGAGTGGTTGCAGAAATCAGCGAGCGTGGGGGGCAACAGAACCAAAGTTGTCCTTAATGGTTATGGGGGAGCAGGGGGAAACCTGTTTGGAGGAGACCTTCCTGGAGCAGACAACTCTGGTGACCTCATCAGGTGTGACAAGAGAGAAAGAGGAGAGAGAGGCAGAGGGAGGATAGGGGCCATAGGATGAAGGGGTGAGATAGGGGGGGGGAGTGGGGTGCAAGGGTGCTCAGGATGTCAGTAAAGTGTGTGGCCTGTAACGGCCAGTAATGGCCATGGGCCCACATTAAAGGCAGGGCGAACTTTGGCCAAGGTCCATTACAGACCCGTAAAGCCCCCTCCCTCGGTACATTTTGCTTCACTCAAACCAATATCTCCACCATAAATAACCTCCAATACTTCAGCCAATAATAAACCAAAACAACATCACTATATACTACAACTGAACATCTCTAATGTCATTAACACAAACCAATACCTTTACCAACAGCAGCCCAGACCATTACCTTTATTAGTAAAGACTACAGTGTCCCAAGAGCCCTTAACTCCACTACCAAACCAAGCATTGGCAATGCCAACAGTTTGGGCTTTTGTGAAGGCATGGGAAAGGAACTTGCCAGGCACTGTCGTAGTGGTATTAAACGCCCAGTGTTGGTAGCTGGTGCAAAATGGTGCAAGTTCCTGGGCACCTAATAGCAGTGCCTGGCAAATGCCTAAAACGTATACACAAGCCTACGCTGTTGGCTTTGCTCAAGCTTGTTTTTATCAGGACTTCAGTGAAGGACAGGCATAGTGCCTGAATCCAGACCTAGTTAAGAATGTTTTTATTACTCCAGTAGCGTGTTTACAACTCCATTTACGTCTTTAACTCTCAGAAGATGTCTTTGAAAAACACTGGCAGTCACTTCGAGTGCAAAGTTTGATTGTAATGCTTCTTTAAAGTGAGCTGAAAGAGTTCCTATGTGGAGGAGTTTTGGGATGGTGAGGGGTAGGAAATGGCTGGGAATGGCCATAGGAATTAGCATGGCCATGGGCAAGTCGATGGGTGGGCAAATAACCAAACAACACCTAAAAGCTTTGTATCCCTCCTCATATGCACTTTCTTACTATCTGTAATCCGGTGTAATAGTTTTGGCTTATCGGTGGTTCTAAAGTGCCACCTAATAGCCCAAAGTTATGTTCATGTTCTATGTATTCATGTTGTTAACTGTAAAGCGCTTTGGAGTAAAGCGCTATATAAGAATAATAAATACAAGTACAAAGTTAAAGCAGGTGTATTATCCATGTTTAATGGGCATTCCAAGTATTGTATAATGCTTTGCTATGTGATTGCGAATGAATGCAGTCCTGCATGCCCACTGTGAAGCCTCTTCCGGGCACTTGCACGAAGTTGGGCTGGCATGCATTACGGTGGGCACCTCAGAATCATCGTTAGCCCCGATATGATTTCCCTTGTGTTGGCGCCCCTCCCCCGCTGCTGCTATTCAATATGCATGAATGCATGTCATTAGTGAGTGATAAGTGGCATTAAGCACCACATCGACCCTCAGAACTGAAAACTGTGCTGTTTAATAAGTGCACCTAACTGCTGTCTTTTCAAGGCTGGCTTGACTGTACTGCATTCTCATTGACTACACCTTACAGCACTGTATTGCATCTCCATGACTGTCTTTGACGGTACTGTAATGCGATCTAGCGCCGTGATACTTCCGGGTCTGGGCGCTACCAACAAATGAAATAAGTAAATAAGTAAATAAATAAATAAGATTGGGTCCCAAAACGAAAATATACAGATTAGTTGCATGCAATTTGGATGCCTGGGTTTTGTATTTTGTTAGTGGGTGGGCTTAGAAGGAGCACGCCCAACCATGGAACTCGTTGCCGGGTCTGTATCCACCATTTCTGTGGCTTGCTGTTGCTCCTTCCTGTGTCTTGTCCTTGGCTCTGCTTATTTGCTCTTGTGGATTACCTGCCGCTTTGACCACAGTTGGCCGTTCGACTAATTGTTGACTTTTGATTAGACCAACCTGGTTTTGGGTTGCTGGTCATCATGGGGAGAACCTTAGACCGTGGTGTGGGATGTACACAGCGCTCCCTCCAGGCCAGTAGCCACTTGTTTGGCAACACTGGATTCTGTACTGACTTCTCTGACCTTATGACCTCACCCTCATTCTTAGGAAACAATGTGTTACATTTGTCTTTTGTTGTCAGACAACACAGTTGTGGTAGCCAAAACATGAATTTCCCAACCATAAATACTCCTTCTGTTTGCATCACCCGATAAGCAAATTGAGGGCCTATGTATAACACATTTAAAAGCAGCAATTCATCATGACGGTGCTCCTAAATAGATTGATTAAATAAACAATCAAATTTGAGCCCATTTCAAAATCTAAACAATGATTTCTCTTTTTTTCTGCTGCAGAAAGATAATTGCTCTGAGCCAAAAGCAAATGCATGCTTCGCACCCTCTATGCTTTATCAAGGTTTAGAATTATAAATGGCACACAGTTTCCTAAGTCTACAGTTTCTAACTGAGATGCTATTGCTTTCTCTGCCACTCTCTTTTTGGGTGAATTTACATCTAGGCAAGAAAGGAACTTCATCTCAAAAATAGAAAAATTGCAATGGGTTAGCCCGGGTATGGCAACAACTTCTTAGCTAATCACAAATGTGAAGCGGGGCAGCATCGCCTCCATTAGTAGGTCCCAACGCCAAAAGATCCTTAAAAGTGCTTATGGTCATGAAATGTTAAAAATGTTGCATTGGAACTGGGCGCCAGGGGGCGCACGGATGAGCTTCACTTCCTTGTGAGCTCTGAATCCACTGGTCCAAATGGTGGTCTGAGCCCCTACTGTATGGCCCCCACCGCAAAAAAGTTTGGTGAAGCTTTAATATGAACATGCCCTCCTAAAGCGGTTCGGAATTTTGAAGAAAATTGCTGCTGAATTCACTGAGAAATCGCCTGTTCTCTGGTCGCGTTGTAAGATCTTGGCCTGCCTTGGCCCATGCGACTGAAACCGAAAGCAACGCTACAACAGCTACGCACATCCAATCTTCCAGCGAGCCGAGTAACTCAGGGTCACCGAAGAATAAGTGAAGGACCCCACCCCCCAGCAGATGCTTGGCCTGCAGTCTGTGAACCACGAGACCCCCCCACATGCTTCTTGCGGGGAGGAGGAGTGGTGACGGACCCGATAAAGGAGCAGCGCTCCACACAAAAGTGACAGTGAGCTGCCGGACCCCTCGTTCCCTTCCACTCTGGTGTCCCGGCGTGCCCCGCTCTTCCTCGAGCCACAGGGCCCAGGCTGCGTGAGTGGAACGGGGACACTGAACGCAGAGATGCATTCTCCCGTCGCGGGTCCTCAGGCCTGGGCGCGGAGAGTGGCGGATTGTTCCACATGGCTTTGGAGCTCGGAAACCCCATCGCATAGATGGAACGCTCGTCCAAGAGGTGATGGAACATAGCGGATGGGAAGATGGCTTCCCAGTAGAAAGCGGCCCGCACACAATTTGTTTCAAGTGTACCTCTGAGCACTCCTGTCACAGCGGCGATCAAATTGGGTAATAACTCCTACTTGAACTGGTCTAATGGCAGAAGGTTCCTCCTGGAAGTAACAAAGAGTGGATTTTCCCGTGCTGAGAAGAGCAATCATGGTCGCCAGTTCCTTGGTGCCACAGAACTCAGTGAGTAACTGCTATAACCTGGCACATAATAGTGTTAGACTGCCTACTATAAGGCTTATACACCGGTCGCCCTGTACCAACTCCGCAACGCCGGATCACCCAGGGAGGGATTGAGAGGTGAGCACCCTCCCCTAAGGATACAGCCTACACACCATTCCACATACCAAGTGAATTGGCCGAGAAAAGGACCCGCCCTGTGTTGGTGATAGGATCTGAAGAGAAGGGGGGACCAGAGAGAAGTCGACCCGAGGGAAGGGACTCTGGTGCAGAAACAGGTACTGACAAAGGCTGCATTCCTGGAACCACTCTGAAGGCTCCAACCTCTCTCCCTGGCTCCTTAACACCTTTCTCACTCTGCTTGCACACCTCATTTCCACCTTCTACCCTAACTTTCAGTGTTACTCAGGTGACACCCAACTCTTCTTCAAACTTCCCTCTGACCCTCTCCTTACTTCCTCCAGCACTCCTGTCTGCTTATCTGCCGTCCAGTCCTGGTGCACTTCCAATGATCTCTGCCTCAATGCCAGCAAGACTGTGATCCTTCCTATTGCGACTCTGCTCCCTCCTTCTTCCTTTCACTCTGGCCATCTTCTAAGGGCTCTCCCCCCTCTCTTTCATCTGAAGCTCGAAACCATGGAGTCATCTTTTCTTCCTCCCTCACATTCAGGACCTTGCCAAGAAGGCCCACTTTCAACTCCCCCACCTCAAAGGAATTCTCCCTTTCCTCACTTTCCCCCAGAAGCTCAAAGTCTCTAGAGCTCTGGTTCTCTCTAGGCTAGATTACTGCAATAGCCTTTTCCTTAATCTACCCTCCTTTTTCTCTTTGACTGCTCCAGCTAATCCAGAATAGGGCTGCAAGACCTATCCTTGGCCTCAAGCCCAGGGACCATATCTCTCCACCCCTAAAATCTCTCCACTGGCTCCCGGTTGCTGCAAGGATCAAATTCAAATCCCTCTGCATCATCCACAAGGCTTTCTGGGGCCGGAGACCCCGCTATCTACAACTTGCTCTCACTAAATACTCTCTACGAGGGTCGTTATGTGCCTCCCCCACCCAATCGCCTCAGCCTCCGCCCGCTCCTAACACTTGCCTTTGCTATCACTGGCCTATGCCACCATAGGCCTGCACTTATTTATTTATTGGCAGGTGACCACTTACCTAGGCAGTTACAGCAGCTCACTCCCCAGCACTTCCCTCTTGGTACAGCTAGCACTTGCCCTCTACTCCCTTCCCTCTCTGCACTTACATGTTCTGAATGCTCACAAGGCCTACTAGACCATGTTCCCTCCCTGTTGCCCTGTGGGCGCTTTGAAACACAATCTACATGATGTATACACGCCTTACAAATGCACAGTAAATAAATAAATAACCCCCACTCCGAGGTGCATATAGCTATTAGTACCCTGGGCATGGGTGGTTGGTGGTTGTGCGCCTGTGGGTTTGGAGGTCGGGGAGGGGGGGGCAGGTAGGGGGTCAGAGGGCTGTGCGGGGGCCAGTGCAAGACACAGTGTAGGAAGGGGGAAATTGCAGCATAGGGGAAGGGGTGCTGGCAACCTGTCTGGAATGCATGCATTTCCATTTAGTAAAGCCTGTATTCCTGGCCACCTGGTTGGCTGTCGCCTCTCTCTTGGATGCTAAATGTTCCTAGCAGAGGTGATGATAGAGATGTTGATGTGGGTGGTATTGGCTCAGGTGTAGGATTTGGTCGCTGTTTTGGTAGAGTGCACCTCCTCAACCGGTAGGCTTTGAAGAGGAGCTGGGATGGGCAGTGATTTGTTGAGACCTTTGTTGTGGCTACACTGATGGTAGGAACGTGGCCTTTGAATGTTGCTCCCAGATATAAGGGTGTAAACACGCAGCAGCCGAGGGGGGTTACCTGACACCCCTGGAACAGTCCACACAACACATGGAACAAGAGGACGAGCTGGGGGAGGCTTTGCTCTTGAGGTTGAGGGACAGATCCTCATGAGAGTAACCCCCAAGAGGAAAATAACACAATTACTACATCTGCTCACAAAGTAGCAATCAATGTAAACATTCATGATAGCACGCCTTTGCCATAGAATGCCTGTAATTATGTCTGGGTTGGCAGTAAATCTAATCAACAGGTGCCTTTTAAATGACCAGCAACCGGCAGTCACCCACAAAGCCACTAAGCGGGCCCCAGCAGCTTAATAACCAAATTCAGAATGTCATTTCAGTGGCCAGGTCCCTCATGCAGCAGTCGGCAGGGTACCCCCAGAATGGCAGCAAACCATTATGTGACATTCACCAAGGAACCATCACATCGCAGCAGTGCAAAAACACAATTTTTCAAGCGTAAGAGGCGTGACTTTTGCCTCTCTTTACATAGTCCATGGCCTGAAAGTATTCTTTTAAGGATCAGAAATCAAAGTTTTGAGCATTTCTTAATATCAGCAACTCATGGACCCTTCTCGGTCTGAGCTGCGCTGTTCTTCTGCAATTTATAACATTTGAAGGGCCTCATTACGAGTGTGGCAGTACCGCTAAAAACGGCAGTCATGGATTTACTATCAATTGTATCGCATTACGAGTGTGGCAGTACCGCTAAGAAACGGCAGTCATGGATTTACTATCAATTGTATCGCATTACGAGTGTGGCAGTACCGCTAAGAAACGGCAGTCATGGATTTACTATCAATTGTATCGCATTACGAGTGTGGCAGTACCGCTAAGAAACGGCAGTCATGGATTTACTATCAATTGTATTGCATTACGAGTGTGGCAGTACCGCTAAGAAACGGCAATCATGGATTTACTATCAATTGTATCGCATTACGAGTGTGGCAGTACCGCTAAGAAACGGCAGTCATGGATTTACTATCAATTGTATTGCTCCACCAAATTCTGAGGTTAGGGGACAATGGGAGGAAATACCTCCAGCATTTAGCTAGAAGTATTTCCTAAAATAAAATGTCGGATTTACCATCAGCTGTAATTCCTCCATTACCCAATGGGGCTCTATAGCAACCCATAATCGGGAATAACCATAACTGTAATCTTTCAGATTTTCTTTCATTAGAAGTTAAGAGTGAAGAAGTTTGGCAGCATTACCAGAGGTAATTCTGCCAAACTCGTAATGAGGTCCATTGAGTCCATGTTTGAGCCAGCAGAATCCAGGATTCTACCACTCGTCCAACAGATTTTTTGAGGCGGCTCCATGTGTGCAAGATCTATCACCCTGCAGAGTTACCTCTGAGCTACGTCTAGTCCTGTAACGCACACTTATGTTAACACTACGGTAGAGGTCTACCATGAGCAACACCAAGTACATTGTTTTCTTTAAAGAGACAACCAGATGCTGGATGGATGACCCCTCTTCTAGCCATAAACTACAGCCTCTACCCATCTGAGGTGAAGGACACATGATTAGATAGCTGTGGCCTTCGTCAGACTCCTGAAAGTAGTGGTGTTGTTTTATCTTGTTGGTGTTGGTCAAGGTGTTGCTTCTGGTCAAGTTGACATATTTGGTCCAGCTGTTGGTGAGGGAGGTGTTTGATTGGATGTTTTTTTTTTTATAGAGGTGTAGGTTTTTGTTACTCGGGGTGATGCCCAAGGGCTGATGTTTTTTGTAGTATGATTTGTGATGCTGTTTGTTTGAATATTTGTTTAGAAATGTGCATGAGTTGTTGATGAAGTTGTTAGGCTTTTATTATTGTTTGATGTTTTATTTGGGCTGTTGTTGCTAGTGGTGTTTGTGTTGTTGTTAGTAGATGTGCTGCTTTTAGAGGTTGTTAGCTGAAGTGTGGTTTTCAGATGTAGGATTGGGTTATTCTTGGCAACCTGGTTGATTGCCTGTAATTGTTAGTTAGGGTTTGTGGGTTATGCTTGTCAGAAGAGTTGGTTGTAGTTGTTTTTTCTTGTGTTAGTTTTGATTATTATTTGTAGCGGTGTTGATTTGAGGTGTTATTATTTCAGGTAATGTTTTAAGGGTATTTGGTTGAAATATTGGTGTAGGTTAAGGCTAATGTTTTAATTTGTTGGCGGAGGTGCTGGCTTTGGCTGGTGATGGCACATATTTTCATTTTGGTTATTGTGTTCACTATGATTATTTTTGTTACTTTTAATAGATGTGTAGGTGTAAGCTGTTATTGGCTAGTCGGAAGTGCTTATTTCGCATGTTTTTAGTAGAGTGCTTATGTTATTAATGGGTGTGGTGTTTTGTATTCTGCTGGTCCATGTATTGGCATGAGTTAGCATTAGCGGTGGTGGTGTTTTGGATGTGTGACGCATGTTCTGGTAAAAGTGTTAGTTAAGGTTGTGATTTGTAGGAAGGTTTCTTTTGTCAGTACCAGTAGAAAGTGTAAAAGTCGGAGGAGTGCTACTCTGGTGACAGAGAAGATAGGCTTTCCTGATGTGCTGAAGTTGGATTGTGTTCTGTTTGGTTGGGGTGGTCACCTGGGCTGCTCATGGAAGTGACATATTTATGCTGCTTACTGATCACAGTCATGCTATTTAAGTTTGCATTAGTAGAGGCCTTGCTTTGGTTGTTATTGATTGTGGTGTTGCTTTACAATATTGTCAGAAAAAGGTGGTCTGTTTGTCTCGTAATGGTTAGTATCCTTAATATTGGTATTGTTAAGGTGTGATTCGTGTTACAGTTGCTAAATTGGCATTTTCTAATATGAACATTTATTTTGGCTGTTGTTGGTTGTTTTGGTGCATTAGTTTGCTGGTATACGTGCACTTTTGATTGATTTGAGATCCGTTCTTTGGGATGTGGTTGTTACTATGGATATTTGGTAAATTGTGAGATGTGTACATTTGTTTTGTCTTCAACTTGTTGATTTGTTGGTTCTAGATGAGTTGGTGCTTCGAGTTTTAAAAGGTGTTAGATGTGTGTTGTTGCTGGTCAAGGTATTGATATGGTTTATTTGTCCAAGGTTAGATGGAATGGCATCTTGTAGTTGTGTAAACAGGGGTTGCTGTACTCATGAGCGCTGAAGGGTGTTGCTGGATGAGATAACTTTGGTTGGTGTTTTCAGAGGTGTCACTTTCGGTTGTTGCTGGCAACAAATGTTGCTTTGACTTTTCTTTTGTAGTTTTGCTACACTTGGTTGTTGGCAACTCTTTGGAAGGATTTTCAAAACAAGCACTGATGTAGGGTTTTGAAAGGCTAGACTCGTGGATAAGCACAGGGCTTTCACACTTGGTCTAACCAAACTCTTTCTGTGCATCACCCTCGTATGCAGTGAGGCTTCAATTTAGGAGATCGAGCCCTTGGTATGTAGGTACAATTAACAACACTTACAGATTGTCAAGTAATGAAGGTCACGCTGATGTATACATTATACTGTTATGTATTTATTAGGACAAAACACTTGCAGGTAAACGAGGATACTACATAGTACACACAACCTTATCGACATAGCAGCCTCACATCTGCACAGAAACAGCCGTTCCCTTGGTGAAATGTCGATTACTACTATTATTATTATTATTATTACTATTAAGTAGTTTTTATAGCGCGCCGCATGCGCAGAGGCCTCAGTGCGCATGAATAACAGGAGACAGAATGCACAAACATAAAAGCGGGGAGTCGAGGTCACAGATATGTCAGCATCAGATAATCCGGGTTATTCAGAAGATCCAAGTAAAGGAGTCTAAGGGGCCTCAGTACGACTACGGCGGTAGCCGTGCTGGAAAAACCGGCACAGCTGCCACCGGAGTCGTGTTTTTACTGGCGCCCAGGAATGGGTAATTACCAGGCCATTACGGTAATTTCCCATTCCCGGGTGATGGTAAAATATGCTCCCCATTCCCATTTGAGCCCCGTAGGGCTCAATGGGAATGGCGGGCCGGATGCACCGGCACCATTCAGAATGGTGTTGCTGCATCCGGCATGGTCTGCTCGCGGGTGCCGGTCTGCCCGCCAGGTCAGACCTGGTGGACAAAAAGGCACCCGCGAGCAGAACTCGGGAGTATGCCGATCCGGAAACAACGGTACTGGTAAGCTTACCGTTACCGTTGTTTCCGGACCGGCATATTCATAATGAGGCCCATGGTCTTGATAGCTTTTTTAAAGCTAAGAGGGCTGGGATAGTTCTCAACTCCAGTGGAATAGAATTGCAAAGGCTGGGGGCAGAGGTGTCGAAGCTAGTGCCGCCAACGTTCTTAAGTTTGTGCCTTGGCTGATGTAATTTATCAGTTGTTTGAGCAAAGAGAACTTGTGACCAGACATGGATTGGGACCTGAGAGTTCCAATCCCAGTTTCAACCAGTTCCTGTCACATAAAACACTGACCAGGACTGACTGGGAATCCCAGACTTAATCCTGCAAATGTGCAGTATTTTACATGCGATTTTTCCATCCTCCTAGTGCAGAAAGAAAGCGAAAAAAGCAAGATGGTAGAAGGACAGGATTTAAAACTAAGTGGAGCAGCCATTTTGAGTATGGTACCCAAAGTGGCACTGTCGCAGTAAAAAAGATGGCCCACGAAAGTGCAATGGAAATGAATGTAAAACACTGTTTAATGCCACCATCCTGTCCTGTACACACCTAGAATGGAACACAATTGTAGCTGGCCAAAACGAAAAAGGGAAATAAAGTCTCCCTGTAACCCTCCACTGAAGGTGGCTTGTGTTAAGGAGTGAACACACAGCCACAATCTCCCTGCTCTGGGAGCTTTAGGGTTGACCGGTACCCCCAAAGCATGTGAGCTGAGCAGGTGAGTGAGGCTTAAAAGACCAGACTAACCCCAAAAGCACCCGGAGTGCAAAGACATAGACAAATAGGCTGGGGGTTCCCATTGAAATCAATGGAGGGGAAGTTACACAAAGAAACATTTCCTTAATAGTAATTGTGCTTTTTTGAGTTGTTGATGGTGGTATTGTTAACCTGAGTTGTATTGGTGTAATGCTGGATTGTGGATAGCACTGGGGTTAACTTGGATTTCGTTTCAGTGCAGGTTTAGGTACTGGGTTAGGTTGGCAATGATATGGGTCTGGAGTTGTGTTGGTTGTGTTAGAGGTTTTGGATTGGGTAGATGTTATCAGAGGGTCTGGCTTGGTTTGCTTTCAGTATTGATATAGGATTATCCGGCATTCTCCAATTGTGTTACCACAGGCGAGTTTTCTTTCTTTTTTTGTGGCTTTACCTTGCTCTTCTTCCATTTGGAGTTGTATTCTTTTAGGGGTTTGCAGTGTTGTGGAATGAAGTTATGATATTTTTGGTAGCGAGGCATAACCTTGGTTGTTGCTGTCATTGATGTCATCTTGGAATATTGTTGTCGACAGTGTGGATTGTTTGATCTGTTGTTGGCAGTGCGACCACATTGGGCTATTGCTGGGAGTGGTGTTACCTTACATTTGTGGCTATTAATTAGGGTTGTCGATGGTTTACAGTCAACTTGAATTATTGTTTGTAATCGGGCTGGCCCAGGTTGTTGTTGGTGTTGAATCCACCATGGGTTGTTGGTAGTGGGGAGCTTCCATCGATTTGTTGTTGCCAGGGGTTCCATATTGGATTTCTGGAGGTATTGTGTATTGGCAATGGTGTCGCCATAGGTTGTTTACTTTGGATTTCTGGTTACTTAGTTTGTTATTGGTGTTGACTCCACCATGGGTTGTTGGTAGTGGAGAGCTGCCATCAATGTGTTGTTAGCAGTGGTTTCATCTTGGATTTCTGGAGTTAATGGTGTCGCCATAGGTTGTTTACTTTGGATTTCTGGTTACTTAGTTTGTTATTGGTGTTGAATCCACCATGGGTTGTTGGTAGTGGAGAGCTTCCATCGATTTGTTGTTGGCAGGGGTTCCATCTTGGATTTCTGGAGGTATTGTGTATTGGTAATGGTGTCGCCATAGGTTGTTTACTTTGGATTTCTGGTTGCTTAGTTTGTTATTGTTGTTGACTCCACCATGGGTTGTTGGTAGTGGAGAACTTCCATCGATTTGTTGTTGGTAGGGTTACATCTTGGATTTCTGGAGGTATTGTGTATCGCTAATGGTCTCACCACAGGTTGCTTACTTTGAATTTCTGGTTACTTCGTTTGTTACGGCTGTTGAATCCACCATGGGTTGTTGGTAGTGGAGAGCTGCCATCAATTTGTTGTTGGCAGGGGTGTCATCTTGGATTTCTGGAGGTAATGGTGTCGCCATAGGTTGTTTACTTTGGATTTCTGGTTACTTGGGTTGTTATTGGTAATTGTGTCATACTGGTTTGCTTTATTAGTGCAATTGTCTTTAGTTGTTGTGGACAGTGATGTTGACTCTTGTTGGTGTTCAGTTGGATCGTTGTTATCAGCGGCGTTACCTCTGGTTGTGTTGTGCCAGAATTCCACAGATCCACGTGACCCCGCTCCCTGGCGAGTCCTAGTGCTGATTTATAAAGGAAGGAATGTTGTTTTGTTGCCGCCAAGGAACTGGGCACAGCATGGCTTCCAGCTGGTAAATAAGAACTTTAATTAAAATGAGGCCAGGATCAGGGGATTTAGAGGCGCTGGAGTTGCACAAATACTCGAGGGCATTTATTCAGAGTCAGTGAAACTTCATTCAAGTGAATGAGGTCCATGAAAGAGGTTAGTGGTATTGTATGGAAGTGTTTAGGTGAGTGAAGTGAGAGTGAGTGTGACTCACTGAAGTGTGTGCCGTCCGCCATGGGAATTCATTGAGGGTCGACTGAAGTGTGAGGCCAGCCTTATTGAATGAGTGAGTCATTAGGCCAATTACATGGAATGAGCATGATCACACTTAAGTGTATGAGGTCAATGACATGGATTGAATGAGCTCACTGAAGTGGAAGAGATCAGTGGCAGGAAATGAGTGCGACTCCATTAGAGTGCATGAGGTCAGTGATATGGATTGAATGAGTTCACTGAAGCGTAAGAGATCAGTGACAGGAAATGAGTGAGACTCCATTAGAGTGCAATGAGGTCAGTGATGTGGATTGAATGAGCTCACTGAAGAGTAAGAGATCAGTGGCAGGAAATGAGTGAGACTCCATTAGAGTGTAGGAGGCCAGTGATGTGCAGAATGAGAGCGAATCCACTGAAGTGTAAGAGATCAGTGGCAGGAAATGAGTGAGACTCCATTAGAGTGTATGAAGCCATGACAGGAAATGAGTGAGACTCCATTAGAGTGTGTGAGGCCATGACAGGAAATGAGTGAGACTCCATTAGAGTGTATGAGACCATGACAGGAAATGAGTGAGACTCCATTAGAGTGTATGAGGCCATGACAGGAAATGAGTGAGACTCCATTAGAGTGTATGAGGTCAGTGGATTAAATGAGCTCACTGAAGCATAAGAGTTCAGTGACAGGAAATGAGTGAGACTCCATTAGAGTGTATGAGGCAATGACAGGAAATGAGTGAGACTCCATTAGAGTGTATGAGGCCATGACAGGAAAGAGTGAGACTCCATTAGAGTGTATGAGGTCAGTGATATGGATTAAATGAGCTCACTGAAGCATAAGAGTTCAGTGACATGAAATGAGTGAGACTCCATTAGAGTGCATGAGGCCATTGATGTAGAAAATTAAGTATTATTGCTTGGATCCCTCAGCAATAGTAATTGTTGAGAGCCCGGAAGCCTGACTTATGGACCTGGGCGAAGCGAGGGAGCATAAGGAAGGCTAAGGGCTCTTGGCAACCAATATTGCCTAAGGGCATCCGAATGATATAGGTATTAGCAACCATCAGCCAGCCCGGGTGCTAATTGCAGCCCATGACAAGGGGAGAAAAAGAAACCAGCATTGGCACAGCCAACCGTTTTGCCTTGAGTTAGGCATTTGCTAGGCACTGCCATCATGGTAATACATGGCCAGTAATTGACAACAGCTGGAAACTGGTGTGAGTATCTGGGCATATGATAGCAATGCCCCGCAAATGCCTAATACCTATATACAAGGCAAACACTGTTTGCTTTGCTAATGATTGTTTTGGCAGGACTTCAGTGCACGGAAGAGATACAAGGACACACATACACTTAAAAATGAAGTGGCTGAAAACACACTTAGTTAAGACATTTTTATTACACCAGTAGTGCCTTTATAGCTACAATTAAATCATTAACTTTCTGAAGACTGCTTCGAAATAACACTGGCAGGCCCTTTACAGCACAACGTTTGATGCTACTGCTTTACAAAGCTAGGTCAAAGAGGTCCAAGGCTGGTGTGTTTAAGGTGGGGAGGGTCAGCTAGTGGGTGGGAATGGCCTGTGGGATTAGGACGACCATTGGCCGTTATTTGGTGTCTGAATAACCAATAAACGCCCACAAGCTGCGTGTCAATCCTCACATCCCATCTCCCATCTAGCTATACTCCAATCTGATAGTTTCAATTTACCGGAGGGGTTTATAGCCAATACTAATAAACAGAGAAGGTGAAGCCACTTTCACATGGCCGCCGAGCAAACGAAGAATAAGCAGGGAAGGGGAAGCCACTTTGACATGGCTGCCGAGCAAACGAAGAACAAGCAGGGAAGGGGAAGCCACTTTGACATGGCCACCGAGCAAACGAAGGAGAGCCTGGCAGCTGGTGCCCACCATTTGCTTCAGTGCTGCGGAACAGGTGGCACCAGGAGAGGCTCAGAGAGACTGTGAGGGGAGCAGGATGTGCCGAGTGGACGGCCGGCAGTGAGAGAGCAAGATGAGAGAGAGCATTGTGAAGGAGTAGGGTCAGTGCGGTATTGGGAGCAGAGCCAGCGCCAGGATCCATGGCTATAGCGGTGGTAATTGGTTCTCACAGCATTCCGACCAGAGGCAGAGCCAGTGTGGTGGCAGAGGGGCGGCCTCCCTGGGTCTCCCTGGTGCCCAGTGCATGCGCAGTGTGCCCCCCCAGCCTCCCGCCAGCACCCTATTATCTACCCCCCCCCGGCACCAAAAGCTGCCTCCGCTACTGATTCCAACCTTCCATCCAGGGTGCTAACGAGTGACCATCCAGAATGAATGAGACTTGATTGCAATGTATGAAGAGCATGGTGTGTGAAAGAGTGATCATTGAAGAGAATGCTAGTGGCCATTGATGTGCAGAATGAGTGAGGTGCCATTAAAGACTGGACTCATCACGAGGTGGGTTGGAGCGGTAAAATGCAGTGGTAACGCTATTACTACTGCATTTACTGCTCCCCTCAATCCCATTTTCCGGGGCAATCACCTCCAGCTCAAAGCTGGAGGTGAATGCGCCGGCTTCCAGGCCATTTTCAGCGCTATTACCACCAGCGGTAATAGCACCTCCCAACCCAATTGGATCTAATGGGAATGGGGATTTACAGCCCCCCACAACTCGGGATCCAGCGCAAATTGCGCCAGACCGAGTTGCAGTAATGCTAATTGCATTGGGCAGTATCTCGGTGCAATTATTGCTGGGATACAACCCAACTCATGATGAGGTCCAATAGGATGAGGGTGAGCTAGTGATGAGGGATAATCCATTCCAGAGTGACGACAGCGACTAGGAATGAGTGAGACTCCACTGACTTGTGCGGCCATTGACGGGTAATGATTGAGACTGTCACAGTATAAGATCCCTGATGGGGTAATGCGTGTGATACCATTAAAGTGTGTGAGGCTAGGGAGTGGAAGTGAGTGAGACTCCATAGAAATGCACAGAGACACTGGTGATGGGGAAACAGGCTCCTGTTGAAGTGTGAGACCATTATGCTGGATTGAATGCATTAAGCGTGTGAGGGCAATTGCATAGATTTAGTAAAACCTCAGTGTGGTGTATGAGGGGATGTATGAGGCAGCAATGGTGAAATGAGTGTGAATCCTCTGAATTGTATGAGGCTTATGGAGGGAAAATGAGTGAGACTCAAGTGAAGGGGTTGCCAGACATGGGATCTGTGAGAGAAAACATTAAATGTAGGATCCCCATTGATGGGGCAAGGAGTGGGATTCCATTGCAGTGTCTGAAGGAGCAATGGGGCAATTGGTGTGATTCCATTGGAGTGCACGAGTGCAGCGATTGAGATTCAGTGTTGGTGAACGGGTGAGACTCTTCCAATGTGTAAGGCAGTGCGGATGCACTGGCTATAACGCCACTGAAGTGTATGCAGATAGTGATTGAGATTTCGTGAAGAGGGGAGGATTGAGACTCTATCGCAATGTATGGGCAATGTGTGTGATTCCACTGAAGTATTTGAAGGTGCACTGGAGCAATGAATGTGGCTCTATTGAAGCGTATGATGTTAGTGATTGAGAATCAATGATGGGGAAATGAGTGAGACGCTATTGCAATGCATAAGGTAGAAATAGTGCAAGGAATGTGACCTCTTTTGAGTGTATGAGGGTAGGTGATGGAATGCCTACTGCTGTGCAGGAGTACAAGGATGAGCAGTAGATAAAGTGCCTACTCAGCCACACACTACTATTAAGCCAGCTGTGATCAGAATCACAAAGGAGAACGGCACAGGATGGATGCTATTGTAGAGGAGGATGTACGCGTCTTCTCCTAGTCCCCGCCCCCTTGCCACCATAATATTGCGATGATAGACGAAGAGCCATGATGGGGAACCCATGGCTGAATCCTTGCAATGACCCTGCACCACGTCGAGTATATAAGAGACGATATGCACTCAGACGACCCTTCAGAGTATACCCGCAAGCTGACATAGTGGAGGAAAGTTACCAAAAAGGATGTACTTTGCCAAGCTGTCGAAATGCAGCCATGGATAGAATGTATGTGCGTTAAAACAAAGTCTGTCAATAGCGAAAGAATGGAATAAAGAAGATATAAGAACATATGTTGAAATGATATGAAAATACTTAAGAATGACGATGTAACTGAAGCACTAAGAGAAACATGAACTCTCTGATGCAGTACTCACGAACACAGAGAACTCATGGGTCAGTAACTGCAAATACGCTGAAACGCAAGGTAGAAAGAATACATAGAAGCTTGCTTATGAGAGGTATATATTCAACATTTTGGGCGACCATTAGAAGAAGATGGACGACGGCTTATGTCAATCAACCCAGCTACCTCAAAATAAGAAGCCCAGGATCTTAAAATGGAAAGATGATGAGGAAGTTGTTTCCCTTGCAAAACAGAGGAGTACATTGGATTGGACTCAAGGATGCTATTTCGAGAGATTGAGAAAAAGCACAAAGGGAGTCTAACGAGCAGACCATGTGTGAGGACATAATGCGCAAAGATTAGGAAGAACAAGAATATTTACGGATGCCAAATATTAGACAATTAAAAGAGCACGAAGTTTATATGGGATAGAGTGAGCAAGTATCTAAAGGCCAAGAGGAGCAACTGCACCCAGCATAATTGAATCTAATGGTGTTAAATGCACCGCCGACAAGGACAGATTCATGGTCTTGTAACCCAAACAAGGGCTGTTCATTAAGTCTGAAGCTAAGTTAATGGTGTGCCTACACTCCCTCGAATGACTGGCAAGGTCATCCTTCAAACAGAAGACACTGGCATGAGGCCTACTGATGAGAGAGGGTAGACTAATTGGGAAAACAAGGGGAGCGCTGACGTATCTCCAAGCACCTGTGTTTCATTTCTATGTACATGCTGCTAGCAAGCCAAATGTCCGAGGTTGGATTTCAGTTGCCAACCAATCAGAAAAGCCTGCCATGCACTTTTTCATATAATGTTGCAAAGTATTATTCTGCTGCCATATTCCCTGCATGGTGAGTATATTACACCACGTGTCTAGAAGTAGCTCAGTGTGTGTCTCGCAGCCAAGAGACCGCCAATGAGGGAATAACATGTGTATTTTCTATATGTAGACATGTTCCCCTAATCCAGTCCCACCCCTTGATAGGTTTTACACTTTGCCATGCAGGATGACATCATAGATGATGCATTTAGCATTATATAAACTGGGTATAATCAAAAGACGTTGTGATCCTGTATGAATCGATTTGATGAGTGTTTATCCCGGCTTTACTTCATTGACATTAAAGCATTATTTGACTACCATCTCCTTTGAGACTGTCCGGTTATTTGGTCTGAGATATTTTATTGGTAATTCCATCTAGCGCACAGATGCTTCAAGGCGCTAGAGCACAGTATTCCTCCCTCGACGTGCCTTTGGAGTTAAGCATTCTCGATTGGCTCAAAACCACGTTGTAGTAAAGCAGCAGTGACAACTTGGATCTCTAAGAGGCAGGTAACCAGGAAGAACATGTTGAATTGGGGATGCTTGAAGACTCAGCGGGTCTCAGGTGTGGAGAGCAGAGGAAGTTACTGTGTTTGTTTCCCCACCCCCTGCCCAGGCCGAACCTGTGAATTCCTCGACATGCTTCGTGGTTTATAAAAGATGGCTTGCAAAGTATGCAATTCAACCCATCTTTTATAAAGATTTGCCGACGGACAAAGACTCCTCGGGCTTTGTCGGTCGGCAAAGCTTTATAAAAGATGGATTGAATTATGTACTTTTCAAGCCATCTTTTATAAACATAGAAATGTTTTTAAATGATGGCTTGAAAAGTATGCAAACCGTAAGGTTTGCACACAAATATATGTAAATGTTATATATTTGTGAGTGTACCTTACTATGGTCTGTTTACTTTTCAAGCCATCTTGAAGAACACAAACCATAGTAAGGCACGCAAACAAATATATAAATGTAAGCATTTACACATTTATGTGCGCACCTCACTATGGTTTGTGTACTTTTCAAGCCATCTTTTATAAACATAGAAATATGTTACATATTTGAATATATAACATTTATATATATTTGTGTGCATACCTTACGGTTTACGTACTTTTTTAGGCCATGCCCCTCCCACAAGCCACGCCCCCAAATGAGGCCCCCCCTCTATTTCTTACACCACGTAAAGCCCTGGTCCTATGACACAGACGGATATGTGGAGGGGCCTATGTGAGACTCCGTTAGGGAGCCTACGAGCGCCATCGCGTGTGGATGTGTGTGACTCTATTGAAGTGGGGGGATGTGTGTGTCTCCTTTGAGGTGTTTACGGCTGGCAGGAGAGTTTTGGTGTCGAAAGACTGAGGCTTGATGGAAGCGAATGAGGCTGGCTCTGAAGCCTCAATGATGGGAAATGAGTGAGGGCTCATGGAAGTGTTTGAGCCTCATGTTGCCTTGCGTTGAGAAAGAGGACCTCCCTTCTGTTGCCTGTCCTCTGATCAGTTCAAGGATCGATTACTGCAACTCGCTTTACTTGGCCATCCCTGATCATCGGGAGAGGGGGAGAGATGGAGTACAAAAAGTTCAGATATTCCAACTTCCTCAAAGAGAACCGATTACTGCCACCGGTTAAATGTCAAATTACCCTCAAAGTGCTCTTCCTTCAAGTATCTTCAGGTACTAGCCCACCTTTATCTCCCAAACAAAATTCTGCCATATAGACCCCCCCAGATCATTACGATGAAAGTATCAGAACCAATTTATTGTTACTAACTTTATTTTATTTTATTTATTTGCATTTGTTAAGCGCACTTGCAGCCCAAAGGCATTGGGGCGCTGTTACAGAGGATACGCAGACTTAAGATTACAGAGAGGTGCCAGGAGGGCTCTTAGTTACAGATTGGCAGGCATATATGCAGTGGAACTTTAAACATAGGGGCGGCGTTAGATTTCCTGTAACTGCCCCATGACTTTGGAACCCGCTCTTCCCATCTATTCGTTCTATGGACACCTATTTACAATAATATGATAGGTTATTTATAATGCGCTTAATAGCCAGAGGTTTATAAGCACGGAGCCGGCGATCGAACCTGCGGTGCTCCGTGTCGTCTTGCTTCCAAGGGGAGCATGTTGCCCCTGAGCTATCCTCCCAAGACTCTTGCATGGCATACATTTCATAAGGCCCTGAAGATTTGCTGGTCTGCCAATTGTTTTTACCTCTGAGTTAACTCTGGGATTGACATGCATAGCGCCGTCACAATATAAATCACAAATTGCAAATAATTGCAATGAATTGAGACTTGCCTAATGCTTATGAAGCCAGAGAGGCGCGGGTGAGTGATGGAGCTGTACCGTATAGGGTCAGAAACTAAAATGTGACTTTGCCACTCACCACAGCACGGCTCACCTTCTCCCCGCTCTACAAGCCACATTTCTCCAAACTGATCATAACCATATCAAACATATGGTATACCGTCGTTTCATCAAATGCCATTTTTATGACTGCCTTTTTTACGTGGACACTATTACGAAAAAATCATGACATTTTGGGGGGTGGGAAAGGGCAGATAAGGGGTTGGGCAAGGGTGGGAATAGTAAAAAATAGGTGGGGGAGAGGCAGCTTGGGGGGAACCCACACCCCAAAAAAGATGTTGATTACTTTTTTCATAATCGTGTCCACATAAAAAAGGCAGCCATGAAAATGCCATCGGCGAAATGACATGGAACCAAACTATATTGGTGGGCAGGACTGGGAGAGTGGTTTCAGGGTTAGTATGCTTTAGCAAAGATCGCACAATACCATATCCAGGGGCTCCAAGGGCAGGCAGTCAAAGAGTCGTCTTCAAGTACCCTCACCTTTAGTAGCGCCGGCTGAGTTCAAAGGCTTAACTCGGCAGAGGTGCTAGAGTATGCAAATATTACACATTTCAAAAAGCATTACAGTTAAGAGTTAAAAGAGCTTAACTTAAAAGCCAAGATTATTAGAACTATTTCATAATTTTACTAAGCAATTATGGCTATAAATCAATGAAAGAAAGAAAAATAGAGATTTGTGTGTGAATATTGTCTTTTAGGTTTGTATAAAAAGACTCTTGAAATCTGGAAAAAATCAATTTGGCGTAAAAGGTCTCCGTTACCGACCGCTTAAAGGCGAAACAATGTGGCATTCATCAAAAATAGTCTGCAGCGCTTCCAGGCACCCACCAGGTGGCCTTGGTGTGCCCTGCTCTTCTCAGGAGGATAGCTCAGCGGCAACATGCTCGCCTTGAATCTAGCCGGCATGGAGCACCACAGGTTCGATCCCTGGGTCCGCGCTTAGAAACCTCTGGGTATTAAACATGTACTAAATAACCTATCATGTCATATCATAGGCCAAGTGTGCTGGGCAAAAGCCTGTCAGCAACATGAGGACTGCTACCAAATGTTGCCTTTAGGTTTGCCACTCACTGGGGGATGAAGACTTACTTTTGGGATGTGTAGTGATGAAACAACTGCTCTTGAGATGTAAAGATGGCGAAGAGCAAAGGTGCAGCTTTACTCGCAGGTCTGGTTTGTTCAGACGCAAGTTCCGCGGCACCTTTGCAGGGATCGAAATTAGGATTGGATAAACAGGAGCTATGAGCACCCCCTGTGTATGCAGCATAAAACAGTGACCAGAGTTCCTGCTGAGTAACGAGGAGGTCACTAGTACATGGCGTTCCGCAAACCTCTTTTCCCCATAAAATGAAAACTTACAATTTTTTCTATTATTTATGACCCCTTTTGCTTTAATTAAGTGCCAAGGGAGAGGTATCTCGTCCTTGGGATTACCCCCCTGTTGCCAAGGACGAGATACCTCGTCCTTGGCACTTAAGGGGTTAATGAAACAGAAAACGTTAGAAGGCATTGAATGGCTAAATACCAAAATCACCAAAAAAGGCCTTGGCACTGGGGGGGACCCATGGCAGTTAAAAGGTTAAGTGTCTTATACATGTGTGCTAATGTTTGTTTATTGATTGTTCCAAACTTAGAGTTAAAATTCACAAAGGTGGGGTTTTCTGGCCAAATGTTGGCCTGGGTAGTCAGCTCCTAGTAGTTGTTGGTTTCAAGCTAGTCAGGCTCTTCTAGGCTATAACCAGGAGCCCAATAGTTCCCAGCTGCAGTCCATTTTCAGCCCTGCTTTGCACTAAGTGGCACGGTGGGTGCCTCAACACACAGGGAAGGGGCCTATGGCTCTCAGTTTACTCTTCTGGTCTCTGGTTATTAAGTGAAGCGTTTCACTCTCTTAGGTTTCACTCTCCTGTCCAGGCCCGCTCTGGTGCTTTAGGACACATTCCCCATCTTCCAGCAGTATTTACGTGATGACTGCGCATCAGGAAATTGCGAATCCAAAAAGATCGAAATCGCAAAATCCCATTGCTTAGTGAGCAGGTAGATCACTTTCTGCCATCCCACAGCCCCCTACAACCACCCTCTTACATTTTACGGCGGCACACACAGCAGTGTGCCGTCGACACTCCTGTACCGCTGCAGCATCAGTTCCCTCCCAGTAACGTGGGTCGGAGCTGACACCGCAGGGTCCCTTTTTTTAACAAACCGAATACGCAGGACTGCTGGAAGGGTATTGGCCCAATACCCTTCCAGTAGTCCCAGCTCTTCCGAAGGCATCGGGCCTTGCGCAGGAATCATTCTCTGTGTCCCGCTTAGACCTGTACGGCTGCAGACTGCACGCCCAACAGCGGGAAAGGCATGGCGTGTAGTCCAGCAGAGTTAAACCCCACCCTTCTTGGAGGGCTGATTAGGGTGGCCGTGCCATCACTCCTAGAGGGCTGTTTTATGGCTGGCAAATCAGAGAGGCAAGTTACCGCCAAGATGCTGCAAGTGTGCACCACACAATCTAGTATTCACCCAGAGGTTTGTTGAAACCATCCACGTGTCCTTCCCAGGAGAGGAGGTTGGCATAAAATGAATCTCCCAGACACAGGTTTACACAAATATCACTTGAAAAAGATACATAGGACAAAGACTTTATAGCCACTGCTGCGTGGTTCTCTGCTATGCCATCCGACTCCCCATGCCTAGGTGAGCGCGCATTATGTGCTTTACAAGATTGTGTAATGTAACATCAGGAACACAGGATGGTGAGCGCGCATTATGTGCTGTACAAGATTGTGTAATGTAACATCAGGAACACAGGATGGTGAACGCGCATTATGTGAGGTACAAGATTGTGTAATGTAACATCAGGAACACAGGATGGTGAGCGCGCATTATGTGAGGTACAAGATTGTGTAATGTAACATCAGGAACACAGGATGGTGAGCGCGCATTATGTGCTGTACAAGATTGTGTACAAGGTTGTGTAATGTAACATCAGGAACACAGGATGGTGAGCGCGCATTATGTGCTGTACAAGATTGTGTAATGTAACATCAGGAACACAGGATGGTGAACGCGCATTATGTGAGGTACAAGATTGTGTAATGTAACATCAGGAACACAGGATGGTGAGCGCGCATTATGTGAGGTACAAGATTGTGTAATGTAACATCAGGAACACAGGATGGTGAGCGCGCATTATGTGCTGTACAAGATTGTGTACAAGGTTGTGTAATGTAACATCAGGAACACAGGATGGTGAGCGCGCATTATGTGCTGTACAAGATTGTGTAATGTAACATTAGGAGCACAGGATATTAGTGTGTTACAAGACTCCATATGATGGCACCAGCAGAGGCCGAGCTGCCGCGGCGGGCTGCCACCCGGCACTAATTTGCTCAAGACACTTTAACGGTTTTTCTTTTCACTCTGTATGGCATTTGGAATGTGACAATCTGCAGTTAATTATGTTTGCATTTTGTGCATAACAGCACATGGTCACTCAATGCACCTTTGTGCAAAATTCTATCTGGAATGCACGTGAACTCTGTGCACTTTTGTGATAAAACAAAGAGAGCAAGGCGAAGAAATAATAAATTGAGTGCAATTATCAGAAGCCTAGACAACGTTTTAGGAAATGGCTGAATTGCGGTGGGGCGCCTCCTGCACTGTTCTGTTTAGCAGAAAAGCCAATATTATGCATGCAACGCAAACAGACGAGGGTGAGCTTGTTACCTCAAGGCTCATCTCGTGTCATGAGTGTGACTTGCAGGCGTGGGGGTGGCGTCCCTTCTGCTACGCAGAAACACAGGAGGCTTGAGCAAAGAGTGCAGCCGCCCACCCTCTCTGCAGCAAAGCGCAAACCCTGGCCTCTCAGCCCCAGTGGACAGAGAGGCCGTGCAGCACCTAGGCCTGCTCTTGAAAGTCAGATTAAAAGTCATGCTACCTTAGATAAAGATCCTGTATTTATTTATTTATTTATTTATTTATTTACATAATAATCCCAATTATATTTGCAAATATAAACGCAAACAAATGGGGATCTTCAGTCTAGGTTTGTATGGTGTCTTGAATCTGGGGTGTGTCCCACCCCCACCTAAAGGGCCACAGAGCAGTTTTTTGTGTGCAACGATTATTGCAGATAATGCCCCTTTTGCACTGTTAAGGATTGGCACCCCGTGAGATGTCTAAGGAACGTGCTCTCTTCTCCCCACAGATCAGAAGGCGCAGACCCACACCGGCGACCCTGTTCAGAGTGCCCGGGGATCCGGCCTCACCAGGTAAGAGCCTGCGCTCAGCGTGCATCCCTCGTGAGCCCAAGGAGGGTGATCAGTGATTGAATGGCTTCCTGTCTGTCTGTCTGTCTGTCTACCTCTGTGGGGGGTCGGCCGAGATCCACTTCACACTCACTAAAAACCCACGAGGGCCCTTCCCAGCAGAGAGTTCTTGAAAGCTCTAACACAGCATATATATCCCATGAAACAAGCATTGGCAAAGCCAACACGTTTAGCTTTTTTAGGCATGGGATAGGCGTGTGAATTGCTCCCACATGGCCACTAGATGGCAACAATTGGAAAACAGCCTGAGTACCTGGGCATGTGATTGAAGTGGTTGGCAAACGAGTCACTAATACCTATATAGAAGACAAACCTGTTGGCTGCGCCAATGCTTGTTTTTAACAGAACTTCAGTGGAAGGAACAGATATAAATTAAGTGGCTGGGGCATACGTGGTTCAGACGTTTTTATTACACCAGCCAGGCATTTACAGATAAAATTAAGCCATTAACTCTTAGCAAACTGTTTTGAAATAACACTAGAACGTCACACGTTGATGTTACTGTTTGATACAGCTAGCGCAAAGAGATTCCAGAAGCAGGTATTCTGGGAAGGCAGGGGCAGGTAGTGGATGTGAGTGGCCATAGGGATTAGCATGGGTAAACAACGGGTGTGCATATAACAGCCATACATTGTGTGTCTTTCCTCACATGTCATCTCACACTCATCTGTACTCCAAGGTAGTAGCAGTGGCTTATGGGCGGGGCTTAAGCACCATCTAATAGCCAATACTGAAAAGGGTGCTACCTTCTGTTCTTATCCAACACTTCCCTAACTCAGAGCTGGCAGGAAAACCTAGAGCGCCCATGCTTTGGCGCACACGCCAGCACACAGAAGCAAATACTGTGTGGTTGATCAACAAAACAGTGGTTTGTTGACAACATCCAAAAATAAGAAGAAAAACACATGCATCACTAAAAGGTAAGCGTGGAGGCACAGCAGGGTTAACGGCCATGTTATCCACAACCCAGAGCCACACCACTGGGATTAGGACAGGGCCAGAAACTGTGGCTGGAAGCAGTTCTTTGCAGCTCCCCTCTGCTGGCTGGGATTCTTGGACTTCCGGGTTCGGCTTCTGTGTTTGCATAACCGCTCTCTCCCTGCCTTTTTACCGAACACAGATGGATTTGAAACTAGGTACACTGAGCTAAGGCTGTTTGCTTTTGTAATAAGTGTAATCACGAGGTGTTGCCGCCCGCAGGCTGGTTTTGTCGCAGCCCACGTCTATGGGCCCCTGCTTTTCTGCTGCAGCAATTCACCCATGATCGTGTCTGCTCGCACCCATGCTGGGGAAGCCCCGCAAGTGTGGAGGGGGGAGGGACTCTCGCAACCCCTGGCCACTCATCACCCTAGACCCCTGCGAGTGCAGGCCGCGCCTTCCAAACACTTGGGGTGCATTTCAAAACCTATGCGCAACCCATCGTTCACACCCTAGAATGGGCCCTTCCTCCTACAGAAGTAATGTTCAGCAGTACATTCCACCCAGAACTCTTAGGTCCGGCAATGACGGGCTAGTACTAGGCCCTAACGTCAATAAGAGAGGACAAGGCAGATCCTTATTCTCAGTTCTGGCCACGAAACTCTGGAACACCCTACCCAAGCATCTTCACCTGGAAGTGAACCGCCTGACATTCAGGCGCCAGCTCAAGACTTGGCTCGTCAACCAACCCCTTTTTATAAGGAATGAAAGGTACGAGCAACCGACTGAAAACCGTGCGCCAGAAACCTGGGCTACTTTATGACAAGCAATTGTGAAACTCTTCGTACAAGCATCTGTGGGAAATCAATTGGATGTATGGCGATCCTGCTGTGTGACCCTGGTCCGCACCTGAATCTCAGTGAAATCTACAACCAAGAGTCGGGAAGCAACGACACCCTAACCCGCCTCTCCCTCTCCACCCTCCGCTTCATACCTCAACTAACTCCTTACAACATTACATGTCCCACACCCCATCATGACGACCAGGCTTAGTGCACTTAACAGACTCCGACACTATCCATCTTCCATCAACAACTTTTGTGAAAATGTTGCACTCCACAACCCAGGGGCTGAGCATTCAGCTAACCTCCCCGGTCCATGCCAACTGCAAACATAGATTTTCATATTGGCACAAAGGTAACGGGTACTTCCGACCTGCATCCATCGACACCACTTGATTCTGCATCTTCCTTCCCGCTATCCGACGAACACAACCTGCCCCCTTTCTTACAGAGCCATGCGCAGCGAGGCCAACATTATTGGTAGAAGGGGCGTTATACAAGACCACTTCACATTACATTTCTTGGCCACGCATTGCTACTTGTGAGTGCTGGGGGTACTGCTCATTTAACACCCACCCAGCCTAAACCACTCCCTTGCTTACCTGAACCGCCCGCTGGGCCCCAAAGCCTCACTGCATCCGCTACCTGTTCGGCATGCACGAAGAGTGCATGCATGAAAGATGCTGTGGTCAGCAAATATGGAATGTCGGAGAATGGCCGGCGTCAAATGTGGGCTGGATGTGATAAGCCAATCTGAAGGAAACATTACACTGCAGTATCCATAGTGCAGAAGTCTATTTTTAGTTTTGGCTATTATGTGACACTGGAGGTCATTACGACCCAGGCGGTAAGTACACCAACTTTACCACCATAGTGTAAACTACGTTTACACCATGGTGGATGGCGGATTTACCGCCCCATTCCAAGGTGAGTGGGGCGGTAAATCCCCATTTCCCATTTACCCTTCCCCATTCCCATTTTTGCCCCATAGGGCATAATGGGAGTGGGGAAGGCGCTAATTACGGCACCGTAAATTACGGTGCCGTAATTAGCACCAAGGCGGTTTAGCACCATGGATTTTAACGCCTGCTAAAAGCAGCCGTTAAAATTGGAATCAGGCGTTAAGGGTTAACGACGGCGTTAACCCTTAGCGCCTGGGTCGTAATGACCTCCACTGTCAGCACTGCCTATAGGCTAAAGCTATTGGCATGGGAAGTGAAGATGGGAAAGAGACGGGAGGCGAGGAGGGACACAGAGCCCGCGGTTGGTATTTGGCCTTTTATTCACCCATTGACTGTCCATGGGCATGCTTGTCATTACCAAGCACTACCTACCCCTCTCTGCCCAAAACTCACAGTGCAGCATCTCTTGGAGCTAGTACAGTGCTATTTATGGAATGCAATTCTTATTGTAAAGTTTAGTGTTGTACCTGCAGTTGTGAATATGCTGCTGGTGAAATAAAAAGTTCTTAACCAAGTACACCTTCTGCAACTTGATTTCTAAGCAATGTGCTTGTTCTTGCACTGAAGTCCTGTTAAAAACAAGCTTTGCCAAAGCCAAACATTTTGGCTTTTGTATAGGGATTAGACAGGAGTTTCATAGGAACACAGTTCGTCAGGTGTTGACATTGTATGGACAGGCAGTAGTACCATAATGCCTGTGCCTGGCAAATGGCAATCCAATTCACAGACAAACCCCCAAAACTGTTGGCTTTGTCAATGCTTGTTTGCAATTTGCTGAGGGTGCTTGGTGCAGGAGGCCTGGGTGATCATTTCTGGGGAGAGGGGTGGTGGCTGTGATTGATGCTTTGTGCTACCAAGAGCAGCACATGGCCTGCAGGGTACCTCAAAAACCGGTGGCTTAAATGCATGGGAGAGGCCACCCTCCTTGCTAGCCACATAAGAGGCAATACCCTTTACTCAGGTGTGAGGAGTATTCACATGATCAAAGGGAGGGGCACTGTGCAAACCCACAATACAAGTTACAGCACAAATGTATCCAAATGCCCCACAATGTCTTGCCCGCAGCATTTGGGGGTCCGGCAAATCTTTCCATGGGGCTGTGACAGAGAGCGACATAGATGTAGGGCTGCAATGAAAATGACAGAATATTAAAGGTACTGGTAGAAAGGCAGGAGGAGAGGGGATGCAGGGTGTTATAGGGAGGGTACGCAGGATCAGGGACCCCCGTTTGCATCTGCGGAGGTTCTAGGGCGGGCTGCTGCTGTTGGGATTTCTCTGTGAGATTTCAACCATCTGCCCTTCCTAAATACACCGCTGAGTCCCTGGGTCTGCATCATTGATTTTTATTTATTTATTTTTTGGACATTTCTATGACGCCTATACACAGGTGTTTCCAAGCGCCACAAGTCAAGATGGGGGGGGGGGGGGCGGGGGTAAGGAATCAAAAAGTAGAACACAAAAACGGTTATATTGGCCTTGTGACAATCCTGAGTACACAAAGCAGGGGTAGGGTTGCGTAGCAGTGGTTCATGTGGGTTACGCCCAAGCACTGTTTTGTAACATGAAAAAAAGGGCAAACCACCCAGAAAGCATATTAGTACATTCGAGCATGTATAACCCTCCTGAGTGATATGATGAAGGGAAAGTGTCTCAGAAGGTAAGGAGAGCAGAGAGAACTGGTTGCATCCTGTCACTAGTCTAGAGGTGTAATCTCGCTTTCTAGATAGACTACGTTAGACAATGTGGTTATGAATCTGCGAATCAATTCAGGACTGAGAGACACTGGCGTAACAGGGGCCCCCGCAGCCCCCGCGGTGCGGGGGGGCCCGCGGTGTGGGGGGCCCCACCAGCACATGGCTGGGAGGGGGCCCCAGTAAAAAAAAAAAAATAATAAATTCTTTTGAAATTCACTCTGCATTCATAAAGAACATTTCTGTAACAGAAATAATTTCTTTATGAAGGCAGAGTGACTACAAAAAAAACCTTTCTTTTTGAAGTCTGAGGGCCCCCATACCCCATGACATGGAAGACCCTAGGCTGGAGGCCTCCATGTCATGGGGTGGGGGACCCTATGCCTTCAAAAAGAAATTGTTTGTTTTTGAAGCCACTCAGCCATCATAAAGAAATTATTTTGATTATGGTTCGGTCCTTAACTGAAATAATTTCTTAATGAAGTTATAGTGACTTAAAAAAGAAACAATGGGGCTCATTCTGACCATGCCGGTCCGGAAACAACGGTGCTGGTAAGCTTACAGGCACTGTTGTTTCCGGACCGGCATATTACAGGTCTGCCTGGTGGGGCTGCCGTGCCCGACAGGTCTGACCCTGCCAGGCACAGCAGCCACGGTAGGCAGACCTGTCACGGAAGCACCGGCACCGTTAACAATGGTGCAGGTGCTTCTGTGTCCCCATTCCCATGGAGTCTGGGGTTTAACGAAATTACCGGCACCTGATTTCCCAGACGCCGGACTTGAAATAGCACGGTGGCACCGGGAAGTCAGGCCATAGTAATTTTTTATGGGTCTGGCGGCAACCCGCCGGTAGCACCGGCACGGTTACCGCTGGACCCGTAATGAGCCCCAATTTCTTTTTTAAGTAATAGGGCCCCCCCTCAACTCCATGAAGTGTGCGTGTATGAGTCTATGGTGAAAGGGTGCACACTCAAATGTATGGGTGGCTGTGGGGGTGTGCCTGCATGGTGAAAGGGTGCACACATAAATGTATAGGTGGCTACCTGTGTGAGTGTATGGTGAAAGGGTGCACACTTAAATGTGTGGATGACTGGGTGTGTATAAGGTGAATGGTGTGTGTGCTTGTGTACAGGGGCACAAGAAAACCTTCATTTCGGGGGGGCTAACCCTTCAAATGTTGGGAGAGGCGCTAACTTCACATGCAGTGGGGAGGGGGAAACTTATTTGTGTGGGCGCATCCAAATTATTTACGCATTTTAATGAGACTATTCTAGTGCAGATTCAATGTTACAAGCAGTTAACTCTCTCCTATAAGTCTCCTGTTCCCTCTCTACCCTTCCAATCACTCCCCTGGCATGCAAGTACTAAACCCACATCACGATTTCAATCGCCTAAACAATGTGGAATTTGAATGCAGGTACTAACAGTGAAATGCTTTACGTTGGTAATTGTTGTGTTCTTGTTAACAGCAAAAACCAGGTGCCGTTTAAAATCTGTGTCCTGTTCGGTCTGGCAACTGCTCTAAAGGTTAGCCAAGTTGAGTCAATATAGCCCAAAATGTCAGGGGGGTAGTGCTGAAGCCCAGTCAACTCAATGGTGTTGCGCTACTACTTGTGTTTAATGCCTTGCTTACTCCTAGCCCTATTCTTCCTCGTCCCAGTACTTATATACGAGGCAGTACGTGTGTTTGAGGCACTCTGCCTCATACAAAAGTACTGGGAAGAGGTAGAGGTACATGGAGGTAATGCCTGATTTAGCTACCTGTAATCTTCATCACTCCTAGTCCCGCAGTTCCTCATCCCAGTACTTACCTATGAGGCAAGGAGCCTCATACGAAAGCTCTGGGACAAGGAAGAGGGACGCAGAGGTAATTCTGGGCCAAGAAGCTGATTGTGGAGGTTGGGGTGGTGGGTGGGAGGGAGAGTGGATGTGTGGGGGGGCAGGATTGTGTGATAAATCATAATGGTTGTCCATGTCCAGGCTAAGCAGGCATGATATGTGGTATTAGTGGCTAGAGAGGCATTTTGATTTAGCCAGTCTAGTCATTCCTCAGTTTGGTATGACTTTCTTTTAACTGGACATTTCTGATAAAGTAGTCCTGCTAACTTTAATTACCTGGCTAGATTGGCATTTGGGTGCTGCCAGTCTAACCATTTCTTACTGCGGCATTGTATATTTTTCTGGGCATCTGTGATAAAATGATATGATGTGATTCAAGTCATTTATAATGCGCCTGTACACAAGTGTACACAAGGGAGGGATGATAGAGGGAGGACAAGACAAACGATCTCACTAGGCCTTGTGTCATTGTGAGAACGAGAAGTGCAAGGGAAAAGGGAGCAGGGAAGTGCAAGTGAGAGGGGAGGGGAAAACAGGGCAGCAATGCTCTCAGTAAGTGCAGCCAGGGCAGAGCAGCTATTGGTTGTGCAAGGAGAACAATGGACTGCAGGGTTACAGTTACAGCCCCTAAGTGCATGGTAGGCCCGGAGGCAGTGCAAGGGTGACCAATCAAGAAAGAGCCTGGACTCAGAGAGACTCTGAGGGTAGCCAAGCAGCCAGTCAGTACAGCAGACATGTAGGTCAGGTAGGTCAGCAGGGGGGGAGAGAGAGAGAAAGCAGCAGAGAAGAGGAAAGCTTTTAGCTGCTTCCGAAACTTCAGGTTGTCCGCCTCAAGTTTGAGAGGGGCAGGGAGGCCATTCCAGTTGGAGGCACCAGCAGAGGAGAGAGGTCTACCCCCACTCTCTGCCTGGAGAAATGTCTAAGCCTTAGAGAGTTGGAGGTAGCTGAGTGAAGGGTTAGAGAAAGAAGGTATTTTGGAAGATAGCATTGGATTTAGTGTTGGCACTGGCCCCAGAAAGCCTTGTGGGCAATGCAAAGGTTCTTGAACTTGATCCTTGCAGCCAGTGGAGAGATTTCAGGGCTGGAGAAATACAATCCCAGGGCTTGAGGCCAAGGCTAAGTCTTGCAGTCCTGTTCTGGATTATTTGCAGATGAAGGAGACTAGAGGAAGACAGATTGAGAAAGTGGCTGTTGCAGTAGTCCAGTTTAGAGACAGTGAGCTTCTGGTGGAGAGTGAGAAAGGGAAGTGTCCCTTTGAGGAGGAGCAGCTGGTAGTGGGACTTCTTGGTGATGTCCGAGATGTTAGGAGAGAAAGAGAGTGTGGCGTTGAAGATGACACCAAGGTTTTCTGCCTCGCAGGAAGGCAAAGGAAGAGGGCCCAAGGTGGTCTGCTATAGTGAGAGAGGAAACACAGTGGCAAGGGTCCCAATGAGAAGGATCTCTGTCTTACTGGCATTAAGGCATAGATTGTTGGAGGCGCACCAATCCTGAATCGTGGATAGACAGTCAGGAATGAGCAAGAGAGGAGAGGAAGATGAGGGGAGCCTGAAGGAAAGCTGAGTCATCTGCACAACACTGAAAGTTAGAGGATAAGGTAGAGATCAGGGAGGCCAAAGTGGCCAAGTAGAGGTTGAAAAACCAGCGTGAGAGGATAGAGCCCTGGGGAATGCCACAGGTAGAGAGAGGTGGCAGAGAGAATGGGACCACGATCAACCTGGGAGCGGAGTGGCGGTCCAAGTGGAAGTAGGTCAGTCACTCTAGGGTCTGATCTGTGATGCCCAGGTTCTCACAGAGTCGATTGATCAGGATGGCGATGTTGACCCTGTCGAAAGCAGAGGAAAGATGAAGGATGAGAATAGAAGGAATGCTGGAATCAAGGTTAGAGAGCAGCACAGGTGTTAAGGAGAGCAGTTTCCATGCCTCTGGCAGCTCTGAAGCCAGACTGATGGTCATGGAGACAACCAACAGATTCAGTGTGGAGAGTAAGCTGGGAGATGGCAAGCTTTTCCAAGAGTTTGCTCAGGAAAGGTGGAGATCGAGCGATAGTTTTCCAGCAGGTAAGATCAGCAGACTGCTTCTTGAGGAGTGGGTGCACAAGGGAGTGCTCAAAGGGAGAGGGGAACATTGCAATGGCGAAAGAGTGATTACAGAAATCGGCCAAGGCTGGAGCGAGGGTGTCAATATGGGCTTTGATGGTTCTGGAGGAGCAGCGGAGCACCTGTTTGGACGACACTTTCATAGATCGGACTTGTCTAGAAACCTTGTCAGGTGTTGTCAGAGAGAAAGAGGAAAAAGGAGGAGGAGAGAAGAGATGGCCAAAATGGGCCGAGAGAGGAAGAGGACATAGAGGACAGGATGTCCTGAGATTTAGCAGAGAAATGAGAGGCCAGAGCTGTACAGAGGGCATGGGAGGGAACAGAAGAGGTATAGACCACAACAGGATTGACCAGTTCCTTGCAGATTTTAAAGAGTTTGGCCATGTTGTTCGAGGCCATGGAGACACATGCTTTATTGTGTGCTCTCTTCTTGATGAGTGTTATTGCTTTGACTGGCATTTTGCTGAAAACAGTCTAGGTTTGTCTAAATGTGGCCTGGCATTCTGTACTATAATGTTATTACGTGTTTACACTGGTCTACATTGTGCAGCCAGTTGGAAGCATTAATGTTCCTGTGCACTGTTGGTGACTTGCATGTATTGGATTGTGTTACCCTACAAAACAATTGCAAACACTCTGGCTTTATAGCCAATTTATCTCAGAAAGTGTGCTGTATATTGCATTAAAACACATATTTATATCTTTTTCCTAGTGCAGTGTGCGGCATACCCCTTCAGCAGCACGTTCATGCGTATTGTGCAAGCGTGACAGTCTAGGCCGGCCCAGAGTGTGGCGCAACCCGTGATTTGTTGCCGAGTTGGGGGGCCCCCTCAGCATGGCTCGCAGGGGGGCCCCCACATTTTGTGTTACGCCACTGCTGAGAGAAGGGGGGACAGAGAAGGTTCTATCCCTCCCTACCGGTCTAACCCCCTTATCCCTAGGACGTGCTGGTGTGCCACCTGTCTAACAGTGGATAGAGTAAGGAAAACTCAATTGCTGTTTGCTCAACTCTTCGGTCTCTTTACCTGGTTATGATTCATTGTAGGCAATCACAGATGCTCGAGTCTAAGTACGTGGTCGTAGTTTAGACACGGAAACCAGCGTGAAGCCTCACTTCTTAGACATGTTAAAAATTGCGAGAGAGGGATCATTCTCGAATAGTATTGTGGCAAGGGTTGCTTTGTTGGCCAGTACTGAAGGTGAATATACCCTGACTAAAAATTAGACTCTAACTTGAGAGCTAAAAACGTGTTGTGAAGACTAAACCAGGGGGATAGACATCAGGGTTTCTAAGTCGCTCTGTGGTTGAGCCGTGAAATGCGGCAGAAACCTTCCTGCCATCTCCACATGTGTGTCGACCGGTTTCGGTGGACTATGTAACTAATGCCACCTTCTTCAGGACTAACTTCAAAATTGGCTACAAGAAATATCTGCTCTTGAGGAGTGGTTGATTTTACATTAACCACTCTCAATGTTCAAAATGCAAATGTCAAATTGAAACGGCCTCACTTCAGACTGGTTTTGTCGAGAGATTCAATAGGTCACACTTGGGACTCAGGTTCAGGATAATGTTTTTATTGAATGTGGCCGGTCGCAGAGATGGATGCACGGTGGCCGACCCGTGAGCGCAGATTTAGCTTGCAGCCATGTCACAACCTTTTGTAGGTAACCTTTGGATTTCTACCCTCCTTACCTACTGAGACACTTTCAGTTCATTAGATCACTCACTAACGTTACATATGCTTGGATATACTGATATGCTTTCTGGGTGGCTTGTGACAATCATACCATGCCAGTGCATGAAAAAGGTGGTAAGTGCAAGGGGGAGGGGTAGAGCGAGAAGTGCAGGACTGGGGTACCCCCAATGGTGGGGGCAGGCAAGTGCCAGGAGGATGGGGGGAGGGAGGATGAGTGTGGTGGACCGGGAAGACCAACTTGAACTAATCCGGGGAAGGGAGCCTGAGGGTAAGGGCTGGCAGAGGATGTTGTGGGTACTGGTGGGGCTGGTCTGGCCCCTGTATTACTCTGAAGGGACCAGGCCAGAGTCGCAGCGGCAGATGGAGAGTTAACAAGGGAGGGGAGAGGGAAGGAAGAGGAGAAAAGAAAAGTCTTGAGGAGTTTCCGGAACTTAAGAAGATCCAGCTCAAGTCTGAGAAGGGGAGGGAGGCCGTTCCAGAGGGAGGAGCCGGCCAAGGAAAGGGATCTACCTCCCACTCTCTGCTTGGAGAAGCATTTCACCTACAGCGAGTTGAAGCCAGAAGACCGAAGAACTCTAGCCATGGGGTATTTAGGGAGGGAAGGCTGGATGTAAAGAGGTCCCAGGCCCCTGACAGCCTTGTGGATGATTGTGAGATGGTATGTGAGGCACTAGCAACAATAACATCAGTGTCAATACAACACTACCGACACGAAGGTCTGAACGGTGCCCAGGCATAGAGGGCCTTTCCGGCAAGGACGATCTCTCATCTGTAATTCCCTCCTGCATACATTTTGCCACTCTGAGGGTTTAGGATGGCAGTCCTCACCCTCCCTCGAGTCAAACCTGCGTCTCCCATTTAGAAGAGGGATGTGCTGTCATTCGCCACATCGGAAACAGTTCTCACTCATATTTAGGGTACTGCCGTTTTCCCGACAATGACACAGCGTTGTTAGCTGCTATGTGAATGAGGGACAGAAGGAGTCTCCCTTCCGCAACGAAGGAAGGTGAAGAGAGAGGCTTCGGATGGTGGCTCAAATAGTGGGTGGGGCTTCACAACCGGAACCAACCAGAAAAGGGACTGTAATGAACGACGCTGATTACTGTTCAAAGGAGGAGGTGAACGATATAGGCATGGACGTTAATGGAGTGTTTGTTGTTGGTTATTACAGAACACTGAACAGTGGGTGGGAGCAGAGTGAAAACGACTGGTGGGCCTACCCGGGATCGCAGGAATAGAAGAACCCAGAAAAGGAACTGTTTTTTGGCCCCAAGCACAGAGAAAACCTTGACAATGAAGTAACTGCAAAGGAACTATTATTTCGTTATCATTTCATTTTTCTGAAGCCTCTCGGTAATAAATCCGTTAATTGGCATTCAGTTTCCTGCTTCCATCATTTGAATCTCACAAGTGGTGACGAAGGTGGGATTTGACAGTGCCATAGAGAAGCTGATAAAAACATTAATGGAGGGACAGCAACAGCTACAACAACTGATACAAATTCAGTCCCTGCAAGCCATTGCGGACCGTCAAGCTTTCCAGCAAGCTATACAGCTGCAGGGTTCGTTGCAAACGACTGCCCAGGATAAACAGCATGAAACAATCCTTCACCTTACGGATGTTGTGGCAAGTTCAAGGAATCAACCCCTGGTACCCGCTGCCATAGTCCAAAATTATAAGGACGGAGAGAACCCGACATTTTTTTAACAAGTTTTGAAAGCATTGCACGGATTGCCCAATAGCCACCAGATCGCTGGGGCCAATATGTGGCACCATTGTGATTGGGGGTAATGCAGGGAACCTATCAGGCCATGAACCCCAATGGGAGTACACCTTATGGGGAAATCAAGAAATCGGTATTGGATAGACTGGGCCTCGATGAAGAATCCTATCGCATGCAGCTACGTGACATGAAACTGAAGACCGGTGAGAGGCCCAGCAGCTATATTACTGGGTTAAGGATTTAGTGGAAAAATGGCTACAACCCCCCTCACCAGCACCAGCAATCAGGAATTGCTGGACAAAGTAACCTTGGAGAAATTCGTAGAAGCATTGCCTGGCCCGATGCAGAGACCAGACAGCATCATCGACCGACACTGGCTGAATCGGTGACATAGCTTCCACCTAGCAAAAGGCTGGCTTCAATAGAGCACCCTTGTCCAATACGTTACCCCGCCCACTCTTGCCCAATATGGATCTCCCGTCTCCCAAAGGAACAAGAACTGTATACCCGAGATGAAGACAACCGGAGGAAAGCATGATAAAGCCAGAGGAGAGAAGACCTAGGGCCCCATTCCGAGTAGGGCGCAAAGGGATACCGGGCACAATTAAGGACATCGGTGCCGGTAATCCCTTTGCGCTCTACTACGAGGTCCCTTAGCGGATCCCGCAATGCGCGCCTGGTTTTACCAGGCACCCTTAGTGGGAGCCGCTAAGGGACCAGAGAGCTAATAACGGTACCGCAAATTGCGGTACCGTTATTAGCTACTTCCCCATTGAGCCCTATGGGGGCTGAAATGGGAATGGGGAATGTTTTTTTCAATGGGGATTTAGCGGTCCCTGCAAGGTTGGAATGGACCGGTAAGTCCCCATTGAACCAGGGCGTACTTGGTACCGGTATGGGAGGTAGTCATGGCGCAAATAGCGCCATGTTTACCATCATACTCAGAATGAGGCCCCTAGTCTGGAAAGCAAACCACTTACCCCGGCATCAGGTTTTCGACAACCACAATGTTTTGATTGTGGAGAATGGGGACACATCGCACGGTTCTGCACGAAGAGAAAAGTAATGGAACCCATGGAAATCGGCTACATGAGGGCGAACCCGGAGCGACATCTGTCTGGTCCCTACACCGTGGACATCTGGGTAGATGGGATACCAACTCAAGCCCTTCTCGACAGTGGAAGCAGACAGACCGCCATTGCACCACACATGAGTGATTCTCCTTATCTACATAATGAAATTATACCTATACGTTGCATTCATTGGGGGATGTGAAACCCTACCTGGTGAAGAAGGTCCAGATTGAATTATATAATCATGCTACGACGTTACAAGCTGCCATCCTGCCCTCATTGCCCTCCCCAGTTGTGATTGGAACTGACCTACCACTCTTTTATCAGGCACTAAAATCCATGGAAGACGATTGGTAGAAAGAAGCTCTGTATGGATGTGACGCCATAAAGGCAGGCAAAAAGGTTCCCAAGAAAATGAGAAGTAAAAGAAGGGAGAATCGATTAGCCTGGTGTCATGCTGTCTAGGTAACCCAACCTATTGGCTGGAATCCCGAGGACCACAAGGACTCCATTCATGGAGAAACACCTAGTTATCCAGCGCTTAAAGTTGCTAGAGAAATGGCATTACAGGAATTAGACTCTGATGTGGAAAAAGAACTGGGATTCATATATCGCCATGGGTTTTTATATCGGGTATATAAGGCTGACGACGGAACCAAGAAGGAACAACTAATTTTACCAAAGGCCCATCGTATGATCGTGCTGCAATTGGCTCATAATCAATCAATTGGCTCATAATCAAATTATGGAGGACACATGGCTGCATTAAAAACCCAACAGAATATACTGAAGATATTCTATTGGCCAGGAATATACAGAGATTTGGCAAAATTTTGTAAGGAATGCATGACTTGGCAACTGACCAGTGGAGTCATACCAGCAAAAGCACCCTACAACGGATGCCACTAATATACACCCCTTTTCTGATAATCGGCATGGGTATTGTGGGACCCCTCAGTCCACTTGTCGAAGTCATAGGTATTTTCTGGTGATTGTCAATTATGCAACCCGGTATCTGGAAGCATTCCCTTTGAAAGGAACCTCAGCTCGACAGGTCTATGACCAACTCTTGCCGATTTTTGCAACAGAAGTGTTCCCTGCCGAGGTCATCACGGACCAGGAGACCAATTTCATGTCAACAGTGTTACACAAAGTATGTGAACAACTAAAAATAAAACTGAGTACATCCGTATACCACCAGCAAAAGGATGGACTTGTTGAAAGTAACAATAAAACAATCAAAAAGATGTTACGAAGAGTCACGGGACCCGGAGGAAGGAACTGGGATCGAGCACTGCCGCTGATCCTTACGGTGTTGCGAGACACACCTCAGTCTTCTACAGGCCTCTCACCTTTTGAATTACTATTTGGGAGACGACCACGTATCATCCTCGTTCTGGTGGAAGAAGAATGGGAGAACACTGAAGAAGTCTCCATGACCGAATATGCTGAGGTTTTGAAGGAACATCTGACTATTCTTCGATCACTGGCCGGGCAAATCTAAGGAAAGCTCAAACTAACCAGGAAAAGGCATATAATAAGGGGAGTCGCATGAGGACATTGCAACGGGGCAATCAAGTACTGGTACTGTTACCCATGAGTACCAATAAACTACTGGCCAGATGGAAGGGACCCTACGGAATTAAGGACTTGCTAGGTTCTGTGGTTTATAGTGATAGTTTCGAATCAAAAGATTGGAAAAACAAACGTTTTGAAACAAAAGTTTCGAAAACAAAAGCTGTGACATGCTATTTTTAACATGCAAAGTGCATTTCTTTCTAAACCAATCCGTCGACAATAGTCATGGATTGGTTTCAATTGAAATGCACTTTTACATGTTAAAGGTAGCATTTCAATGCTTTTTTTTTTGTAACGTTGAAACGTTATATGGAGCTGTCCAGTGCTGTAATTTCAGCACTAGCCAGCTCCATGTAACGTTTCAAGGTTTTTGAGTATATTGGCATTTAAATGCTTTTTTTTATTTTGAAACGTTAGATGGAGCTGTCCAGTGCTGTAATTTCAGCACTGGACAGCTCCATGTAACGTTTCAAGGTTTTAGTGTATATTTGGGGGGGTTCCCCCCAGCCCCCCAACCCCCACGGCACACACCCACCCCCTAACCCAAGCCCCAACCCTAAACCTAACCCATGTCGCCGGCACTTTCAAATTTTTTTCAAAGAAATTGTCATTTGAAAGAATGGCATTTCGAAGAAAAAAAATCGAAAGTTTGCCTTTCAAAACTTTTGTATTTGAAAAAATGACTGGACACCGGTTCTGTTAACTACCGTGTATACCAATACGACCGAACCCCCACAGACAAGGACTACCATGTGAATTTGCTAAAAGGATGGACAGAACCAACCCCCATGGCATCAATTACTATGTTCCCTACAGAAGAAGAAGAAGAACACATAACTAAATCATCCAACAACCTGGGTAATGTCCAGTGGGGTAATGCGTTACCAGAAACGATGAAGGAAGAAGTAATAAAGAGACTGTCTGGCTATGCAAAAACCTTCTCAACTCTACCCAGCAGAACAAACTTGACAGAACATTGGATCAGGACGACACAGGGACAGATTGTCAGACTCAGACCCTATTGAATTCTCTGAAGACAGAAGACAAGTAATAAATGACAAAATAGAGGAAATGTTACAGCTGGACATTATTGAACTCTCCAACAGACAAAATACGCGGCCGCTTATCTGGATGATATCGTTGTCTATATCGACATGTGGGAAGAACACCTGTATCATTTGCACAGGGTGATTGGGGCATTAGAACACGCCAGACTGCACATAAATCCAAGAAAGACAGTCTTGGGGCACAGCAAACCAAGTATCTGGAGTATACAGTCAGTGGAGGTACTATACAACCACAAGTCTCGAAGATCGAGGCCATAAGCAGAATTCCTGTGCCTTCTACAAAAAACAAATATGAGCCTTCCTCGGCTTAGTCGGCTATACCACCGATTTATACCTGAAATTTCGACAATCGCAGCGCCCCTAACAGATGCTTTGAAATCCAATGGGTCGACTGACCTGGCAAATAATGAGACTGCACTACTGGTTATTGACAGACTGAAACAATGTATTGCCTCCAAACGGGTTTTGAAAAACGCCCCGATTTCAGTAGAGACTTCTATCTTCAGATCGACGCCTCCAGTTGTGGACTGGGGGCCGTCCTGTACCAGGAATACGATGGTGATTTTAACCCAATATGTTTTGTTAGCCACAAACTATTACCTCATGAACTGTTCTACTCGACAATAGAGAAGGAGTGCCTAGCTATTAAGTGGGCTCTTGACACTTTACGGTACTATCTCCTGGAGAGGCGCTTTACATTTTACACAGATCATGTCCCTCTAAAGTGGCTAGCGAAGCACAAGGACCAGGACAAGGACCAGTGTGTGTTGAGATGGTTTCTGTCGCTGCAGCCTTTCGACTTCCTCCCATTTCATCGGCCAGACGGTTTCCAGGTGGTGGTCGATTACCTGTCCAGGTGTTTGCCCCTGCCCGATCAACCTGAGTCTGTGGCGGGGGTGTGTGAGATGATATATAAGGCACTTCCAATAATAACATCAGAGACGATACCAACACTACCGATGCAAAGGCCGGAATGGTGCCCGGACATAGAGTGCCTTTCCGGTTAGGACGATTTCTCACCTGTAATGCCCTCCTGAATAAGTTTTGCCGCCTGAGGGTTCAGGATGGCAGTCCTCCCTCTCCCTCGAGTTAAACCCGCATCTCCTGTATAGGAGAGGGACGTGGTGCTTTTGCATGCCGCATCGGAAACGGTTCTCACCCATATTTAGGGTACCGCCATTCCCGACAACAACACAGCGTTGTTAGCTGCTATGGTAACGAGGGATAGACAGAGTCTCCCTTCCGCAAAGAAGGAGGGTCAAGAAAGAGGCTTCGGATGGCACCTCAAGTAAGGGACGGGGCTCCACAACTCGAATCAACAAGAAATGGGACTGTAACGAACTACGCTGATTGTTATTCAAACAAGGAGGACGTGAACGATATATGCATGGATATTAATGGAGTGTTTGTTGTTGGTCATTTCAGAACGCCGAACCGCGGGAGCGGACTGAAAACGACTGATGGGCCTACCCGGGCTCGCAGGAATAGAAGAACCCAGAAAAGGAACTGTTTTTGTCCCCAAGCATGGGGAAAACCTTGACAGTGAAGCAACTGCAAAGGAACTATTATTTTGTTATGATTTCATTTTTTTCTAGGCCTCTCAGTGATAAATCCTTTAATTGGCATACAGTTTCCTGCTTCCGTCATTCGAATCTCACAATGATGCAAAGGGTCTTGAATTTGATCCTTACGGTCACCGGGAGCCGGTGGAGAGATTTTAGGGATGCAGAGATGCGGCCAGTGGGCTAAGGCTCGCCGTCCTATTCTGGATTAGTTGAAGGTGGCTAAGGGAAGGGCGAAGAGAGGTAAGAGGCAGGTTGAAGAAGAGGCTGTTACAGTAATCAAGCCTAGAGAGAACCGGCTCTGGAGACGTTGAGCTTCTGGGGGAAGGTGAGGAAAGGTAGAATGCCCCTGAGGAAATGCAACTTCTTGGCAAGGTGCATGATGTGTGGCGAGAAAGAGACAGAGGAGTCAAAGATGATCCCAAGGTTTTTTGCCTCACAAGTGGGTGAGGGGAGAGGACCCAGGGACTCTGGCCAGAGAGTGGAGGTTGAGGGGGGGAACGGAGCACACATCCCATGAAAAGGATCTCAGTCTTACTGGCATTAAGACAGAGATCATTGGCAGAGCACCATGACTATATAGCAGTCAGGCAGTCAGGTATTAGGGAGGAGGAGGAGGAGGTAGAGGATAGCAGCTTGAAAGAGAGCTGTGTGTCATCTGCATAACATTGGAAATGGGGGGAGAAAGTGGAGATCAGGTGGGCCAGAGGGGCCAGGTAGATGTTGAAGAGCCAAGGTGATAGGATAGAGACCTGAGGGACACCACAGGTAGAGTGTGAGGTGGAGGAGAGAAAAGGACCCATTTGCACTTGGGATGGTCTGTTTAAAAGGAAGAAAGTCAGCCATGCCCGTGCCCAGTCCGTGATGCCTAGGGTATCATGGAGACGGTTTATGAGGATGGAGTGGTTGACTGTGTCAAAAGCAGAAGAGAGATCGAGGAGAAGTAGGACAGAGGGAGTGTTAGAGTCCAGGTTGGAATGTAGGTCTTCATGGGTGTTTAGGAGAGCAGCTTCTGTGCCTCTGGCAGCCCTAAAACCAGACAGGTGATCATGGAGGCAGCCAACCATTTCGGTGTGGAGGGTCAGTTGGGGGATGACCAGCTTCTCCATGAGTTTTCCCAAGAAAGGGGTGATAGAATAGGGCAATAGTTAGCGGGGCAAGAAGGGTTAGTAGACAGCTTTTTTAGGAGAGGGTGCACAAGAGTGTGCTTGAGGGTTTGAGGGAAGGAGCCAGTGGCAAATTAGTGGTTGCAGAGGACAACCAAGGCAGGAGCGAGAGAGGCAATGTTGTCCCTGATGGTCCTGGAGGAGTAGGAGAGCACCTGTTTAGAGGAGACTTTCATAGAGCGGACAACTTAGAGATCTCATCTGGTTCAATGGCAGAGGAAGAGGAGAGTATGGGGGAGAGGGTGGGCAAGGGAGGTGAGAGAAGGGGGGTGCAAATGACAGAGAGGACAGGATGTCCAGAGTTGTGGAGGAAAAGTGAGTGGGCAGTGCAGAGCAGAGGGCCTGGGAGGGGGTAGGAGAGGAGAAGAGGAGGAGACTGCGGTAGGATTGGCAAGTTCCTTGCAGATTTTGAAGATTTCAGCTATGTTATTGGTGGCTCCTGATTCGCCCCCCTGACTTCTTTTAAAGAGAGAGAGGAAGCAAATGTGTTCCCTTTTAATGCCCTAAGAAGACCACAAAGGAGCATAAATCACTGATTAGCACCACCTGGATTCCCCTGCTTATATGTACTGGCTATAGAAAAGCAACGCCGAAATGATGTCTCACACCCTTCATTGTTAAATATATTTTAGATGGATATACTCTGGAAAGAATATCCAGGTGACAAGGAAGTGCTTACTGTACTGGGGCTCCACCGCGTAAACTGACAAGAGATCTGTGCCCAACTGTTATGGTAAAGTGGTACGCGGCAGTCTGGTGAGCTTAACCCTAAAGCAAGAAGGCCAAAATAGGTGTGGAAGAGGAGGGGTGTAAATATGAAAATTTCAGGGGCTATCATTGAAGGATTGTAGGGGGCGTTCCCCAATGGCATAGGAAAGGAACAGGCAATCCTCAACCACGTCACCACAGGACTCACACTCACGATTTTATGAAGTCAGTACAGCTAAAAACATTAGAAAACACAGCAGTGGCATAGCACAACATGTGGAGGCCCTCCTGCGAGCCATGCTGAGGTCCCGACAGGCCCCCCCAGCTCGGCAACAAATCATAGGTTGTGTCATACTCGGGGTGGCCTAGCCTAGATTACCACGCTTGCACAATACGCATGAACGTCCTGCTGCAGGGGTACGCCCCACACTGCACTAGGAGAAAGATATATACATGTGTTTTAATGCCTTGTACAGCACACTCTCTGAGAAAAATTGGCCAAAATACCAGAGCATTTGCAATTGTTTTGTAGGGTAACACCAATCCAACACATGCAAGCCACCAACAGTGCACAGGAACATTAATGCTTTCATTACTGTAATGCTTTGCTATTGAAAATGCTATGCCACAATGAAAACATGTCCAACTGGCTGCCCAATATAGACCAGTCTAGACACGTAATAACATATTACAGTAAGGCATGCTAGGCCACATTAAGACATACCTAGACTGGTTGCACCAAAATGCCAGTCAAAGCAATAACATTTATCATGGTTGTTTTTATCACAGATGCCCAGAAAAATGTACAATGCCACAGTAAGAAACGGCTAGACTGGACGCCCCCATAGGCCAGTCTAGCCAGGCAGTAACACTTAGCAGGACTGATTTATCAGAAATACCCAGTTAAAAAAAAGTGAAGCCAAAGTGAGAAATTATTAGACTGGCTGCACCAAAATGCCTCTCTGGCCCCTAATACCACAAATCATGCCTGCTTTGCCTGGACATGGATGTCCATTGCTATGTATTGCACAATCCTACCCCACCCCCCAAACACATCCCCTCTCCCTCCCACCCCCTGCCCCAACCCCCAAAATCATCTCATCGGACCAGAATTACCTCCACGTCCAGAGAGAGTTATCTGCTTGTAGCTTTAAAGCTCCACTAGAATAGTCTCATTAGAATGTGTAAAGAAGTTAGATGCCCCCACACAAATAGGTTTTCCCCTCCCCACCACCTGTGAGGTTAGCACCTCTCCCAACATTTGAAGGGGTAGCCCCCCCCGAAATGTAGGTTTTGTTGTGCCCATGAACACAAGCACACACACAATTCACCATACCTACTCACACACTCCCAGCCAGCATACATTTAAGTGTGTACCCTTTCACCATACAGGCCCACCCGGGCAGCCACCCATACATGTAAGTAAACTTTCACCATACAGACACACCCATTGCAACCACCCATGCATTTAAGTCTTCACCCTTTCACCATACAGGCACACCCAGGCAGCCACCCATACATTTAAGGGTGCAACCTTTCACCGTACACTCACACATGCATACCCAGGCACCCATACATTTAAGTGTGCACCCTTTGACCACACACTCGCACAGGCACACCCAGGCAGCCACCCATACATCATGCACTCACTCATTCATGCACATTACATTATGTATATACACACACACACTTACTTGCACGCACATACATTTAAAGAAAATATATTTTCCTAACTTTTAATCCGTTTGGAGCAGAAACTAGGCCTTCAGCTCCCTGCAGCAGCCAGTAACACTTGCTCCCATCATCTGCAGAGGACCTGGAGGCCTCCGTGTCATGGGAGGGGGGAGCTCTATTACTCAAAAAAGAAATGGTTTCTTTTTGAAGTCACTCTGACTTCGTAAAGAAATTATTTACGTTAAAGGACCAAACCATAACGAAAATAATGGGGGTCATTCTGAGTTGGGCCGTAAGGGATACCGGGAACCGGTAAGGAGACTGGTGCCGGTAATCCCTTACCGCCCAATTACGAGGTCCCTTAGCGGGAACCGTAAAGGACGTGTGGTCTGATCACATGTCCTTTGCGGGTCCCGCTAAGGGACCAGGGCGCTAATAACGGGCCTGCTATTCGTGGGCCCGTTATTAGCGCCTTCCCCATTCCCATTGAGCCCTATGGGGGCTCAAATGGGAATGAGGAATGGTTGGTTGAATGGAGACTTACCGGGTCCTCCAGGGTCGGAATGATCCGGTAAATCCCCACTGAGCCAGACCGGACCGGGACCCGGTATGGGAGGCAGCCATGGTGCTAATAGCACTTTGGCTACCGCCCAACTCAGAATGACCCCAATGTCTTTATGAGGCAGAGTGACTTCAAAAAGAAACTATTTCTTTGGGGTAAGCCTTCCGAATTCAAAAAGAAATTGTGTTTTTTTGTAGTCCCTCTGCCTTCATAAAGAAATTATTTCTGATACCGAAATAATTTCTTTATGAAGGCAGAGTGAGTTAAAAAAAAACGATTTATTTTTTTTAAATACATTTTTTAGTCCGAGGGGGCCCCCTGCCAGGACACATCCAAGGACGTGTGGTGGCAGAGCACTCCGCACCGCGGGGGCTGCGGCCACCCCCGCTACGCCAGTGATACATAGGCGAAATTGCTCACTCTAGACAGGCCTCACAACATGTGGACGGACGCCCTCTCCACCTGCCAGCCCGTCCCGCCCTACACCAGAGCAGGGCAGACCACAAGAACATCAGCATATGTCTCACAGTTTATTAATCCAACGCAACTGAAAATGTTTGAAAACCTAGGCAGAAGTATTCACACCAGACAGGCGTCAGAACATACTGATTGACACCCCTCAATCCCCCAGAGCAGGGAAGGCCCTAACACTTTCAGCACAGGCCCCACGTTTGTGATTTTATGCAGAAAATACAGCAGAAAATGTCTTATTCATTACAGATAGGACTCACAACAGAAGGCCTCACAACATGGTGCGGACAGGGAGGGGCCCTCGCCACCTGCTGGTCCATCCCCGGCCACACCAGAGCAGGGCATATCCCAACAACATCAGCAAATGCCTCACAGTTGTGATTTAATGCAGGAAATACAGCGTAAAACCTTTGTAAACACAGGTATAACTATTCACTCGAGACAGGCCTCACAAAATAAGGACTTATAACATGATGTGGGTGGGGAGGGGCCGTCTGCACCTGCTGGTCCCTCCCTGCCCGCACCAGAGCAGGGCAGACCCCAACAACATCAGCAAATGCCTCACAATTGGGATTTTATGCAGGAAATACAGCGGAAAACATGTGTAAACATAGACAGAACTATTCATAGTAGAGAGGCCTCTCAACATGAAGACAGACCTCTAAGATCAGGAAAGCATTAGCACAATGGTTCTTACTAAGAAAGTCACTTTAATGGCACAGACAGTGTGCTCTAGCACCTTGAAGCATCTCTTGTGCTAGATGGAATTTCCAACAAAGATCTCAGACCAAATAACCAGACGGACTCAAAGAATATGGCAAAGTACTACTTTATTCTCAATTTAATAAAGCAGGGTCAACCGACAGACATCAGACTGATGCTTGCACACTGACGCACAAACTTGATTGCACAGAGGTCTTATACCACAATATGTGTCATCTATGACATCATCCTACATGGCAAATTATAATACGCATTACCAGGAGGGATTGGTTAGGGGAACATGTCTACTTATAGAATGTATACGGTTAGTTCTTCATTGGCTGTCTCTTATCTGTAAGACACAAATCGAATTGGCAAAATGGCAGCGGATTGGTCTATGCAACATTGTATAGCAGTTTGCCCCATAGACCCAGTGATTGGTTAGCATTCTCACTCAACCTTGGACTTTCGGCTCAGGTAGCAGCTGTAAGGAAACCAAAACCCAGGTGCTTGAATAACGTCAGATTACTCCCAACATTCCCAATTAGTCCATCATCTCTCATCAGTCCAGCCATAAACCAAAGTTTCCCATCTGTAGTTAATCTTGTAGCCTACTCTCTGATCTAGGATATTCAAGCGAGTATAAGCACATCACTAGCTTCATCCGAGGCTTTATGAAGAGCCCTTGTTTTCGACTTCTGAGTCACATGTGAAGAGACCACGAATTTGTCAATTTCAGCCTCTTATTTACTGCTATTTGATTTAATTATACTGACTGTCATTGCTCTTCTTAGCCTCTAGACACTTGCTCACTCTACCTTGTATAGACTTTATACACTTCTAATTGTCCAATACTTGGCTCTTGCATATGTTTTCTTCTTCTTTAATCTAAGAAAAATATGTCTCGTCCATGGCTTATCCATCTGTATCCCTTCGTGCTTTGCAGCAAGCCAACGTAGACTCTGTTTCTGAGCTAGTTGAATTTAATATTTACTCGAGCCGGTGTCAACTATGGCCGTCCTTGCCACGTTATATATTCCTCTATAGCAAGCTTCATTGCATCTTTTCTACATTGCGTTACTGCATATTTACACTTTTTGGTCATCAAGTTACTTTGTCTTTTTTTCCATTTATGATTACTTTAGCATTTCATACGTGTCTCTTTTCGCTTCAGTTACATCGTCACTCTTATGTATTTTCATATGGTTTCAGTATGGCTTTGTATAGCTTCTTTATGATATCACTCTGTCCTCGTCAGATTTTACTCAGCGGGCCATGATTTCCAATGGTGCATGCTGACAACCGTCTATACAGTATCCTTCCACACTTTCAGTGCGAGGATACATTCGATACGGTTGTCAGAGTGCATATCGTCTTTCGTACACTCAGTGTGGTATAGGCATAACACATGGAGTCTCACATGGGGCCCTTCTCCTGCTCTTTCAGTTTGACGGCGGTGAGGGGGCGGGAGTTGGGGAAAATGCATCCGACTGCTCCTCTACAACAGCTAAAGAGCTTTGCTCCCATGGCTAGGCAGAACGCTGCCAGGGATTACCTAACTCACCTGAAGGTGAATGACCTCTTCTATTGCATTACCATGAATCCAGAAGGCGCGGCCAGACAGCCTGTGTGTGGACACATGGATCAGATATTTGAGCTTCCCTGAGACGGTTCTCAGGCTGTCTGGAGTGCCTAAACATGCACCCTCTCAAAACAAAGCGGAAGTGGTTGGATGGCACAGCAAAGCCCCACCTCAAGATTAAATGAAAACCCTGCTGGGGCATATTCGTGGGAGACTCCACCCTGGGACACCCTATCTTCATGCCAAAGTGGGACCTACAGCACAAGCACTCTCTTTCCTCCTCCCGCTACTAGCTTCTTATGCCATCATACCACAGGAAGAACATACTATTATCACTGCCTGACCAGAAGAAGTAAACCTGTATATTTTAATGTGGATGAATAATTAGGTGCAAAGAAATAATTATTACAAAAACATATTTTTACTCGCTTATAAAATACTCCCATTAGGAATTGGACTTACAGTTTTACTCCCTAAAAAAATATTTTACTCCCAACTTAGGGAGTACAATATTCCCACTTCCAAATCTCGTCTGGAGCGCTGGGTGCAGCTAAATGCTACATAAATCAATGCATTGCTAGCTAAGTGGTAGACAGCCTTCTATACATTGCTCCTTCCCAAGACCACCCTCCGTCCACCCTCTGCACGACGGACACCGATGCTCCAGGTAGTAACACAGCAAGGGAGAGCCAGAGACCAATTAGATGGACGTCATCATCACCATCAAGACAGACCATGTATTGATACACAGCCTGCCATATTCTATACTGGCCACTCAGATTCCTCTTGAATTTATATCACGTGACCTATGTGCTGGCCATAGCTAGCTAAATGTGAACCTGGATCCCGTCACACACAGCTGCTGGAAGTATTGGCCTTCTTATTGAGCTTGGTGGTAGCAGTAAAAAGCGTGGCATGTGAAGTATCCTCATTTTGATTACATGGGGTATCTAAGCCACCGGGTGCACAACATGTCCTGCATCGGGTGAATATAGGTGGTTTCGCACATGCAGCACAATGTGCCCCATGCCATAACTAACCCATGGAATCTTAACTCATCATTGGGTGCTTTTTTTTTTTTTTAACTGGGGTATTTCAAACACAACTTCTTGGGTTTGCAGAATACTCATAAGTGTGGATCCAGGTAGTCGGTAGGTAACCTTTGCATACTTGTCAACATGACCCATTCCAATCTGTAGGTGCTCATCCAGCCCTGCTTTTTTCTTTGCATTCTGGGACTTGTAGTCTGAGGTTTATAATGGGAAAAGTGGAACTACAAGTGGATAGAGAACATTGCATTGGGGGCAGGCTGTGCATGGCTTCCCAAAGTGTTGCTCTGTCTTCTTTATGTGGGTTTCCGGGACTATCTGCCTCTCTGTGTGAATGTCTGTATTTGCTTTAGTATGTTTGCTTGTGCCATGCCTCTGTTTGGGTCTCCTCGCTTGGTCTCTGTTTTCACACGTTTGTGTACCTTTATGAATATTTCATATAGTTCTGTCTGCCTTGGGGTATCTCTTGTGTACTTCCCACTTTTCTAATGTTGGGACGTGTGCACACACCTGGGTCAATGCACCGCAATCATGATCTGCGTGTGTTTTTTTTTTTAATCGCATAGATGTAACCACACACAGCTCTGCACCAATGAACTGTAATCCTTGTCTGCAAGGTCCTCTGCTATTCTATTGTTCACACTAACACGCACCTCTGCTAAAGCACTTCAGTTCACTCGTGCAGCACACGCTGCTGTTCCCGTGGTGAGAGCCACACACACCTCTGCTGATGCACCTCAGTTCACTCTTTGATCCCTTTCGGCTATTCCAGCTCAGCGGCTCACATACAGCTCTGCTGATGCACCTCAGTTCACTTTTGCAGCATTCTCTACTATTCCAATGATGGGACCCACACACAGCTCTGCTGATGCACCTCATTTCGCTCTTTCATCACTTTCGGCTATTCCAGCGCAGAGGCCCACATACAACTCTGTTGATGCACCCCAGTTCACTCTTTCATCCCTTTTCGGCTATTCCAGCACAGAGGCCCACATACAGCTCTGCTGATGCACATCAGTTCACTCTTGCAGCATGCTCTACTATTCCAATGATGGGACTCACACACAGCTCTGCTGATGCACCTCAGTTCACTCTTTCATCATTTTCAGCTATTCCAGCGCAGAGGCCCACATACAGCTCTGTTGATGCACCTCAGTTCACTCTTTGATCCCTTTCGGCTATTCCAGTCCAGAGGCCCACATACAGCTCTGCTGATGCACCTCAGTTCACCTTTGCAGCATTCTCTACTATTCCAATAATGGGACCCACACACAGCTCTGCTGATGCACCTCAGTTCACTCTTTCATCACTTTTGGCTATTCCAGCGCAGAGGCCCACATATAGCTCTGCACCTCAGTTAACTCTTGCAGCACGCAGCGCTTTGCTGTTCCATCACTGGGACACACACAGCTAGGCCGTTGCACCTTCGGCCCACTCGTGGCCCAGTCACTGATATTGAAGTATTGGGACCAAACATAGCTTCACTGATGCACCTCAGTTCACTCTTTGATCACTTTTGGCTATTCCAGCGCAGAGGCCCACACACAGCTCTGCTGATGCACCTCAGTTCACTCTTTCATCCCTTTCGGCTATTCCAGCGCAGAGGCCCACACACAACTCTGTTGATGCACCTCAGTTCACTCTTGCAGCACGCGTTGCTGTTCCAGCACTGGGAGCTAGGCGTTGCACCATCGGCCCACTCTTGCCCCACTCACTGCTATTGCAGCACTGGGACCCACACACAGCTCTGCTGATGCCCCTCAGTTCATTCTTGCAGCATTCTCTACTATTCCAATACTGGGACCCACACAGTTCTGCCGATGCACCACAGTTCACTCTTGAAGCACACGTTGCTGTTCCAGCACTGGGAGCTAGGCCGTTGCACCGTCGGCCCACTCTTGCCCCACTCACTGCTATTGCAGTACTGGGACCCACACACAGCTCTCCCAATGAACCTTTGTTCACTCTTGCAGCACTCTTTGCTGTTCCAGCACTGGGACACACGCAGCCAGGCCCACTCTTGCCCCACTCACTGCTATTCAAGTACTGGGACCCAAACACAGTTCCGCATGTGCACATTTCCATTCTGTGTTACTCCAGCAATGGGACCACATAAAAGCTACACAGATGTACCTCTGCTCACTCTTGCAACACTCGTTGCTATTCCAGTACTAATGGAACCCACACACAGCTCTGCTGATGCACCTCAGTTCACTCTTTCATCACTTTCAGCTATTCCAGCACAGAGGCCCACATACAGCTTTGTTGATGCACCTCAGTTCACTATTTGATCCCTTTCGGCTATTCCAGCGCAGAGGCCCACATGCAGCTCTGCTGATGCACCTCATTTCACTCTTTGATCCCTTTTGGCTATTCCAGCGCAGAAGCCCACATACAGCTCTTTTGATGCACCTCATTTCACTTTTGCAGCATTCTATACTATTCCAATAATGGGACCCACACACAGCTCTGTTGATGCACATCAGTTCACTCTTTGATCCCTTTTGCCTATTCCAGCGCAGAGGCCCACATGCAGCTTTGCTGATGGACCTCAGTTCACTCTTTGATCCCTTTTGGATATTCCAACGCAGAGGCCCACATACAGCTCTTTTGATGCACCTCATTTCACTTTTGCAGCATTCTATACTATTCCAATAATGGGACCCACACACTGCTCTGCTGATGCACCTCAGTTCACTCTTTGATCTCTTTCGGCTATTCCAGCGCAGCGGCCCGCATACAGCTCTGCTGATGCACCTCAGTTCACGCTTGCAGCATTTTCTACGATTCCAATAATGGGACCCACACACAGCTCTGATGATGCACCTCAGTTCACTCTTTCATCACTTTCGGCTATTCCAGCTGAGAGGCCCACATGCAGCTCTGCTGATGCACCTCATTTCACTCTTTGATCCCTTTCGGCTATTCCAGCGAGGAGGCCCGCATACAGCTCTGCTGATGCACCTCAGTTCACGCGTGCAGCATTCTCTACTATTCCAATACTGGGACCCACACACAGCTCTGCCAATGAACCTTTGTTCACACTTGCAGCTCTCTTTGCTGTTCCAGCACTGGGACACACACAGCTAGGCCCACTCTTGCCCCACTCTGTGCTGTAACAGTACTGGGTCCCAAACACAGCTCTGCCGATGCACCTCAGTTCACTCTTGCAGCACACATTGCTGTTCCAGCACTGGGAGCTAGGCCGTTGCCCCGTCGGCCCACTCTTGCCCCGCACTGCAATAGCAGTACTGGGACCCTCACACAGCTCTGCCAATGCACCTCTGCTCACTCTTGGATCACTCTTTGCTTTTCTAGTAATACTGGGGCCCACACACAGCCCTGCTGATGCACCTCAATTCACTCTTGCAGCACTATCTGTGTTCCTAGTACTGGGACCCACTCATTGCTCTGTAATCCTGAACCACAGCCAAATACTAATCCTGGCCAAAGGTTAATGAATAGACACTGTGAATGATGATTAATCTGCTTTATTTGTTTAAGTAACACATTTCTCTTTGTCTCTCCCTTTATCTCCCCCCTCCCTCGTCTCTTGCCCACCTTCCCCACACGTTTTCCCAACTCGCCCTGCACCTGCGTGTCTGCCCTCAATTTTCTGTCTCTTTTATCCTTGCTTTCTTTTCTATTTGCACTCTCTTTCCTCCCTCTGGCTCTCTTGTTACCTATTTGCCCCCTCGTCCTACCCACTTCTGCCTCACTCACTCTATTTGTTTCTCGCTCTTCCCTCGTTTTCTTGTGCTCTGCCCACATGACCCACCCGTTTCTCTCTTTCTCCCCGGCCCTTTTTCTTATTGTCTCCCTCTCCATCGCACTCCTCGCATTTCTCTCATCTTCTGTCTGCTGTTCTCCTCCCGCCCTCGCTCTTAACCTCTTTCACTTCCTCCACGTCTTTGTTCTGTTCTCCTCCCTGTTTACCCTCTTGCTCTTCCCTTGTTTGTTTCTCGCCCTGTTTCTCCTGCCTTTCAACCCTCTCCCCTTATCTCTTCTTCCTCGGCACCCCTTATCCCCCTTCCTTTCCACCGCCTTGTCCCCTCCCCCACAACATTCTCTTGCAGATGAGGAATCAACCCCCTTCCAGGTAAGTGGCACGTGACACTGGCGGGTCGCAACAATTTTGAAAAGTGCAACCCTGAGCGGGGTGGAGCCATGCAAATGGGGGTGTGGCCTCTGACCATTAGGGGCGGGGCAAAAGATAACGATTTTAAACACTTACATTTTATAACATGCCCAATTTAGTCAATAATTTAATAGAATGGACACACTAACAGTTTCTAAATCTCTTGATTTGCAGTGTGTTTACTTCCGGTTGTTAAAATAACCTGTATCCTTTAGTCTAAATCCACTAGGAAGCTGTCAAGGGTGGAGGTTTCCTTACCAATATGCGTTGCACTGCCCCCAAAGTCCTGTCCAAATTATACCGGCAGGCACTGCCACTGTAAAACATTGTCATGCTGTCCTTGCAAAAAAAGACCATGCTGAGGCTATATTCCAGTGCGGGCCTCCTTTTCAGTTAGGTGTGCTCAAAGAGTCCCGACCAAATAATATATGTCAGCACTGCCACTGTAAAACATTTCTTTGCAGCTTGTGCCCTAGACCATCACAGGTTTTGCCTCAACAACATATGCCATTGTAGAACATTGTCATGCTATTTGTACCCATAGACTGTCATGAGTCTTGCCTCAACAGTATATGCCATTGTAAATCATTACTATGCTGCTTGTGCTCAGAGATCTTCACAATGCTTGCCTGGCCAATGTATTCCACTGTTAGATGCTTTCCTATTGCTGAGTGTTAGTCACAGAGATGGATAGCGGGTGAGCGGAGGAGTTATTGCACACGTTGCATTTGGTGCTGCTGGAGAACTGCCAATGCTTCTTTAACATAGAGATCTCACTTAACATTTGTTAAGGCCGATCTCTTATGCCTGCATTCCTTTAGACATGTACTTCTAATATCTTTATAGATATTGATATTTTTATGTGTGAAGATTTGTATTTTCTCATTCCTGTAACCTTTAATTGCATATGTCTATAATTGTATCTCAACTGTATATTTCTGTAACATTGTAAGCTTTGCATATTCTTTCTGCCTGCGCCCTGTTGCCCCTGGGTATGGTGCGCCATATAAATAAATAAACAAACAAACAAACTTCATAATTTTGAGGTTCCTTATGAAGATATGTACATTAAAAGAGGTGCATAGCCGTCAAGTGGCCCCATATTATGCATGCCATTTCAAACAGTCCTAGCATTACACATTGCATGCTGGAACTTGTATTATTAAAGGATTGTTAATTAAAAACAGGAGACTCTAGGAGATTTCTCAGTTTTATGATAGTTAACCAACCATTGATTCCTCTGCGGCCAGAATTTGTGTGAGATAAGTGCCATCCTTTTGTGGAAACATCATAATGAAAAAGAAAACATATAGATTAGTAGCTTCAGTATTGGGGTTGTATGTGAAAAAGTGGACACTCTTTTTACTCACTAAATAATTTGGTGAACTAAACTGTAGTTGAAAAAAAAGAAAGAAACTCGAAAGACAATTAAGGAGGACATGGAGAAAGTATGCCTTCCAAGGGTATACTGCTACCCTTCATTTTAATTCATGAATTTGTAATCCAGGGGTGGAACACATTATCATTTGCATACTGTGTGTTCTTCTACCTCTGCCCATGTCTAGCATTAGAAAACAAGCCTACAAACGTTTCCCTCCAAGCTCATTCATCCTTCGCCCAGTCTTAACCTGGTGAAGGGTGCTGCCATTCTGCAGTGGTGGAGGTAGTTGAGGTAGCTTTTGGTGCGAGGTGGAACGAGGTTAATAAGAGGGTACCTCTATTATGAATGATACCAGGTCAGTGGCAGCTGTAGATTTCTTTCATTGATAGTGCGTTAATGTTTCCCCTGATTTCGCATGAGCAGCCGAATGTAGGCAGGGAGCTTGTACCAGTGGCAGAGGGTTCAAGTTGGGTTTCTCCACCTGAGAAATGTGTTTAAATAATGGGTGAAAATAGAATGGTGAACTTTACAGAGCGCATTTTGGTAGGAAACCCTGTAAAAAAAGAAATGCATACAATTTACAATTGGTTCTGAGAAAAAATCCTATTGATGGATACCAGGTCACAAAGTGTACACAGGGCATTGTGCAAGTATGGCTGCATTGTCACTCTAAAGTACCTGTTTATGAGGCCTGTGTCTGGGGTGTATGCTAGCACTGCCCTACGAACCACATTTTCACACTACCTCTGACCAGATATGTTAGTATTTCCACTGTGAGACACTTTAATGATGGGTACCCAACATATATGCCAGCACTGCCACTGTGAAGCACATGTCCATGCTGCCAATGTCTATGAATTATGCCAGAATTGCCTTTCAAATATGTTTTCATGTTGCCTGTGATGAAACATGTGCCACTATTGCCACTGTAAAATATGTTCATGTTAGTGTTGTGTTCATAATACTTGCTAGCACTGCAAATGTAAAGCACATGTTCATGTCAACTATGTCTGACCTATTTTAGCATTGGCCTGTACAATACTTTACAGTATCTATGCCCAACCATTTGCCAATATTACCACTGTAAAACACTTTCACAGTGATGTCCAGAAGATATGTCACATTGCCAAAATCCCATTCAAGGGCCAGTCTCTTACAATTCCTGGTGCCTGTGCCACACACCCTAACACTAAGTCACATGCACTCTCTCAAACTCTTGCATGCATACACAGACACACACACACACTTATTTTTGTAAATGTACCGCTTCAATGTGGTGTTGCTGGACTCCTTGCACCCTCCAGTCTAGGTCTCCTGTCAGTCTATACCAGAAATGCAGGTGATGGACACTGCAATGTGTGGTCCATGGGCTTACAAAAATAAAGGCGCACTCTAAAGAGGTCCTGACCAATTGGACGGGTGATTTCAGAGGTGGAATGCTAGAAGGCAGACATTTGTAAAATGTAAATGGGTAAACACAAATATCGCACGTCATAGCCAACATGCCACAGCCAGTCACTACTCTCCGCCTAGCCCCAGCCTGAATCAAAGTACAGGGCCTGGGGAGTGGGAAAGGTTCCTCTTACCATGTTGCCATGATTGGGTTCCATGCATTGTAGTTGCCAAACATGTGGGACCATCCCGGTCGTAACTGCAAACTGCAATGCTAATGCAAGTCAGGGGCTAATCAAGCAGTGAGCGGGTGCACTGTGGCACAAGGAGGGGACTTGAGGGGGCAACTGCTGTACTTAATCCCCCTTCCTCCACCAATTTTCCTACGGCAGGCCTTAGATATCCCTTTTAAGAAGAAAAAAAACACACATCACACAAAGGCTGATGATGCCTAAATACGTCCTGTTGCTACTGCACTCCAAGATGTCTAGTGGGGCAATTGTTGGCTAGAAAGCAGGTGCCCCCTGCCTTCCCCAGAAAACACAGAAATTATAAAATCAGAAAGAACACATTTGAAATTGCACTTTAAATCCTCCTGAAATGCAGCTGGCACAAAGAATAGTTAGTTTCGCTACACAAGTAGGGGCAGAGGAGGCATTAGCTTGCACAATTAGTGTGTCTTTTTAGAATATAATAGGTGGCAGTTAAGTGTGTACCAAGAGAGGGTCTCACTACACATGTAGGGCAGCATGGCTATAATAGGTAGGGTCATGTTGCAGCGTACCCATAGGTAGAAAAATCATATGTCAGGCATGCACCATGCCTCGGTAGGGAGCAAATAAGTGCACAGCAAATGTGTGTTGCAGAAGAAACATGATGGGACAAGATGCCATTTTTTTTTTTCCAAATATATTTTTATTGGTTTTATACATGCATTGCATTGGATGTTTGCAGGTACATAAATAGCGCTGGGCGCTGCGCGCCGCGCGCTTGAGTTCAGTTGTGCAAGTGTTAAATCAACAAGGACAATGTCCTTCATAACAGAACAACAGTCATAACAACAACAGGTCAGGGGAGGGATTCTGGGGTGAGGACAGCGATTAGTTTAGCCCTGGTGGGCCGAAATGGGGTAAGTGTGGGTGACAAGGGGACTTTGTGTGAGCTTTTATGCCCTTGATCGATTTCAGCTCGCAGTGCGTGGGATTGTTTAGGCCTTAGAGCCTCATTCCTGGGTTCGTTGACAGGCCAGACCCTGGACCTCTTTGTACCTCCGCACAGACAAGATGCCATTTTAAAAATTGCACCAGCAGAGAATTCAGCTTTGCAACTTTAAGAAAATCCCAGTTGAACACACTTGGACAAATCAGGGAAAATTCTGTAGCCGGCTGGATGGTGACTAGCCAAAGGAATGTCGATGCCGAGCCTTTGCAGGAAGTGTACATGACCGAATAAGATATTATTGTGTTCGGTCAGCTGTCACCTAAATCAAGTTGCAAAGACACGGCAAACTGTTTCAAGTTTATAAGATCCCAGGAAATCACAAGGATTTGACAGATTAATGTATTCTGCACCCGGCTAGGGGTGAAGGGAAGATGCAAGAAGCGGCTAAAGAAAAAACAACTAAAATGCCACAATGAAATCTTAACAGGATTACTCGCAAAATAATTATTCATAAATATGTCAAGAATAGGATGGTGATCACTGTTGTGAGAAACATGTCCTCGAGACTGATGACTCATGACAAGGAGATAATATGACCTATTTGATTGAATTAAAATAAAGCAATGCGCCTATCTCTCTCGCTCTCTCACAAATGTGTCATCATGTAGCCAGGTCATGGATAGTGTGACTGCATTGTAACCGATTAGCACATGTCTTTTTTCACTGCAGAAGTAATTCAGAGCCTACCAATTAATTTCCAGATATGATGATGTAGCACTTTTTTGGGGGACGGTCCATGGGTGGGGTTTTAGAAAATGATTGTCCAATCCCTAGTTGTGCACATATAGGTTCCATAAGTAGCTTAACAGAGGGAGCCAATGAGCAGGAACTTTGGAGAATTCTGCAGTGAGAGTTTGGATTTTAATATTGATTGTCTCCCCAGTATACTGCAATAAACTGGTTACCTTGCATTTGACATACCACAATCACTCTGTGTTGTCTCTTTTTTGACAAATACCAGTTAGAGGGCTTTTTTGGCTTTTGACCTCTACTTATCATCGGGTAGCAGAGGATGGTTGAGGCTGTGGATTTTTGGGGTGCCCCACTACCCTCCTTTTGAGCAGCGGATCAGTCAGGGGAGCAGATTTTCTTTTGTGCACAACTCAACAGGAAGGACAGCAGGTCCAATCTTGGAGAGAAACTGTGCCTGGTCTCCCACCACCCGCTGGAAGCAACAGGAGGAGCTGGCAAAAGTGAGGGTACCGCAGGAGCCCACAATCCTCAAAGGTCCACTGAAAAGCATGAGTGTGCTAGGTGCATGATAGCAATTGGGGGGTTTTATTGTATGATATTTAAGAAACTGAAGTTGATTAAGGAAAGCTCAAAACAAGGTCTTGGAAGACTGTGCAGTATGGCCACTAGGGACCCGATCTTCTTTGAAGGTAGAATTAAAGTGACAGAGAGATAAGGATAACCCGGGGGAAACGGGAAGAAAGCTGTATTTTATTGTGTTTATTGTGGTTTTGTTGATTAAATTGTAGTTTGCCGGCATTGTGTTGTGAGGCAGATCCTTTAGAGGTGATTTTTCTTTTGTGTGTTGTGAGAGTAGCAGATAGCATTGTTTGGTAGAGGTTGATGGGGTAAGTATGAACATTTAGATTGTGAGCAGATTTTGTTGTTGTGACCCAGAGGTAGGATTTGGATTCTGGGGCGTGGCCCTAAGGGAAAAGGCTGAAAAAATTGTCAAAAAACTATTTTTGCTCTAATATTTTGGTAAGCTTACAACTATTTTTGCATTGTATATTCTGTGTAAGTGCCAATCTGTGCACTGCTTAAAAGTTGTCACCAAGTCGGATACCCCAATGATTCACCTATGCAAAGTTTTCCCTAGATATGGTGCCAGAATTGCTAAATATCATGCTGAGTGGGTGAAAGGGACTGCTGTAAATATGCAACTGTCATAGCCACAAGAGGGTACTCACTATAAAAATGTACTCCAACACATGTGAACATACACGCCACACACAAGGGCAGGAAGCTCAAGAACAGGCTAAGGGTATTAGAACTCTGGAAGGCCTGTGAGGAAGAAACAGAGGGGCCTAAGAAGAAATTGATGTTTAATATGTATCAGGGGGAGAGCGAGCAGCCCAGAGCACCGCTGCCTCCTCCGTCTGAGGACAGCACTTACACACAGCCAACAGCTCTGCCATTACCAGCTGAGGCAGGCGTACAGACACAATCCACAATACCGCCTCCATATGAGGAGAGCACACCAGCCTCGACCATCCCAGGAATATACCCGGTACAAGCTGCAACAGTAGGGTATAGTAATCCCAGGTATGAATCCCCTGATGAGGAACGTAATGAGAATAGGAAAAGGGTGAAAGTGATAAAAGCACCATTAGTGCAAATGGAGAATGAAGCATGGCACAGCTCAGAGACACCGCTAAGGGAGGAGAGAGAACATAGAGGGCTACATAGCTTAAAAGAGCAGCTAAAGGCAGCTAAGGAAGAGCTCCAGAGAGTGAGAGTCATGCAGATAGATGGTCACAGGGCAAGAAGCGTACCCATAGATAATGGGGATAGTGGAGCGACCCTGATGAAACCAGAGAAATGGGTAGGAGGAAAAATATTGTTAAAACACAGTGGGAAAGGCGCAGAAAATAGGTATGTGGCGAGAGTACAGTATGAAGAAATGAAGGAAGCAGCCAGGAAGGAAGTCAGGAGGGAGACACAGAAAGAGATAGAGCAAAATGCACAAAGGGAGAAAGAGAGGGAACAGAGAGAAGCAGCAGAGAAGATGTAGAGAGGGGAACAGGAAGGACAAAGAAGGAAGAGGGAGGTAGGAGAAAGGGATGAGTATGTAAAGAGGCTAAATGAGAGGAAAAGGAGAACGGCAAGAAAAAAGGAAGAAATCAAAAAGATGAGGAAGGAGATGAGCCAAAGGATGAGCAGAAGTATGAAGCCAGAGATGTGGGGAGAAGGGAGTGGAACAATAACCCCAGAGACCAGGGGCCGAGATGTGTTACCAGAGATAATGAGTGGAACATATGTAAGGGAGCCTGTTAAGGAAGTGAGTTTTGATATCATATTTGAGGATGACGAGAGTGGAGAAAGGAACAGGGCAATGGCAGCGCAAGCCCCAGAAGTGGATACCACATGACCAGGCGTGGGAGATATAGCAGATTTACTGGGGCCAACCTTAAGCATGTATCCACCCCTCACTTCAGTACTGCCCATAAATGAAGACAATAAATCACATATTTCTTAAGAAACATGCCAAAACGCCAGCGACACCATGTAGCTGAGACATTGAAAAGGACAAATTGCACAGCATCACCTTTGCGCGGGAAAGGGGTAACACAATTTCTACTGCTCCACAAGGGATTATGGCAACCCCACCATAATCCATGTAATCAGACAGACACAAATAACTTGATGGATAAGCTGCCATCACTGACAGCATTGGCGGGCCTTTGGATCTACAAGCTAGAGGGAGAGACAGCCTGGATAGCAATAGCTGCTGTAACAGAACATAACACCACTAACTATGACGGGTCACCCTTTAATAATTACAGAGCTAATGTATGGAAGGCACTGGGGGAGCTATTTCCAGATCAATCTGACATGCGTGCCATAATAACTAGAAAGATGGGGCCTGCTGGGGACCCTGCTGCCTATAACGAAGACATTAAACAACGTTGGCATGTGAAAACTAAAGACAATTGGGCCTACTTGAAGAAGTACAGAGACAGTTAAAAAAGATTGTGGGGATTCAAATGAGACCATGGCCAGCAATACAACTGACCATCGCCCCTCACTGTAGGGTAAAGCAGGAGAAGGGTCAAAAGAAAGTAGAGGAAAGGCAAAAGGAAGAGGCAAAATTGGTACAGAAGAAATTATCCAAAATGGCAGTAGAAGGAGCGGTATTGATAAATACAGGAGACAGGAATAATGGGCAGGGAGTAATGATGCTACAGCAAGGCATGGGTGGTTGTTTTGCAGGAAGAGGGGAGAGTAGATTTACCCCAGAGGAGGAAGAGCATTCATCCACAAATGGAGAGGTTTTGGGTTTGGTGGAATGACAGCCCTGCTTTGGAGGCCCTGGGGGAACGGGGGCAGTGAGTTGGACATTTGGGAAAATAGGACACACTTCATGAGTGTCTAGAAGTAGAGGAGCAATGCAGCAAGGTGCAATGCAATATGGGCCAAGAGGGGGGAGGGTGGCATATCCAGCACCATATGGTGCACCGCAGCAAAGCTATGAGTACTATGAATAGAGACAATATTCACCAGATATCAGACACAAGCACAGCAGGTGCAGCAACCCCAACAGACACAGATCCAGCCACAGACAATGCCAGAACAACCACAGCAGACAGTGGCACACAAACCCCAGAGTGCACTACAATCACAGCAAGAATTTACACAGTGGGATACCAATATTCAAAAACAGACACCATGGATAGGATGAGTGACAGCAGTGGGGGGGCGGGGGGCCCTTTAACAGGGACAGGACTGAACATGCATCCCCAATAGGACAGCTTGCAGAATAGCTTGATGTGCTCTATCCTGTCAGCAACCTCAGTCACTGAACAGGAACAGAGGGTGGAGGTATCTACAGGTGACCAGACTCTTTCTTTCTTTGTTAACACTGCAACAGCAACATCCTGTGACAGTAGGAGAATAGACGGTAGCTATCACATTCCTATATTTCAGGAAGACACCTGTTGACATACTGGGAAGAGATCTTATGGCCAAATTCAATATGTCAATATCATTAACAGAGGACAGCATAATATACTGTACAGCAGGCATTTACTTCCAGACAGAAAAAGAATACATACAAGCCTTAAATTGAAAATAGAGAATACAGGGGTGCCAGAACAAATATTGTTAGCTAAAAATGTACCATCAATTATGGGGAAAGATTTGGCAAGGGTACCCGGGACACAATGGATGATCAGTCCATATGCTGTGGGATTGTTAAAAGGAATTGAAGCAGTAAAAATAAAATTAAAGAAAGGGTCCATTTTACCTCAAGTGAATCAGTACCCAATATCCAAAGAAACAAATGAGGGTATTTATGAAGGATAAAATTGCTCATTAAGCAGGGAGTGATAGTGCCATCACAACCTCATTGCAAAACGGCTGTGTTTATAGTGGGAACATCTCAGGGAGGGTCGTGGAGATTTACTTATTTATTTATTTTACACTTATAAAAAGCACAAGGCTCTGGGGCATGACGGTCTAGCAAGATTAGTAAGATTGCACCTGACTCCTTATGCGTTGGTGACAGGTTGTAGCCATGTGCCCATTACCTCACACATGCGCGTGCAGACAGATGCCCAAAAAGCACTGTGGCTGTGTTTGTAAACATGTTAGATGACTATTTGATGTGCATGACGAGTTGCACCATAATCCCATGTAAACCCGGCGCTATGGTTCGGGAGCCTTTGAGATGTCAGTGGGCCCTCAGAAGGATGGTCCAGGGCAACAGACTACAAATTATGGGTCCTAAATGTGTGCCATTACATAGCATAACCTGCCATAGCATGATGTAAAATAATATTGCCTAATGCAACATACCAAGGCATAAAAGCTGCAGAAAGAATTATGTATATGGACATAAACAACTAAATACAACCTCTGTTGATTATTCAAAAAAAGTTTTCTGGCAGTTGTTGAGTGGACATCTGGGAAAATTATGGCAACAGTAATCACTGCAAAATGATTGTTCGTCCCCACCTAATCGACATTAATCTTGATATATTAGTCCAACACCGCAACACCACATGGCATGTTAAGTGTATGGTAAGCTACTGCCATCGCCACCACAATGGGCTTATGGCACTGAGACCTTGTCCGATAAATAGGGGCAGAATGACTCTGCCAGGGATACCTAAGCCATGGTCTAGAGTAAGTAAGTGTAATAAGGTAGAACAAAACAACAGAGACAGAAATAATGAGGTGAAGAGATACATTCAGGCACAAAGGAATGCGCATGATCGGGATGGGGAAGAAGTGGTGTCATTATGTTTTGTGCGACGTTGGAAAAATGTACATGATAGAAGAACAGGAAAACGTGATTCCTCGTGAAAACTAGAATTTTCCCACAAAGGTAGTTTTCCAGAATTTCAAAGAGAAGTGTTTAGGGAATTAGTGAAGCATGGATGCAAGATGCATGAATGTAGCACTTGAACAGTTCCTATTAATGATAGCACAATGGAACGTACACCACCCCACGACACAAGTGCCTACAATACATTTCCATAAGCACCACACCAAACCACCACAGATACACCAACACAACCCTCCACAATCTCCTTACACACCCCTGTGCCAGGCACCACAGAAAATCACAATGTAATTCACATTATCGTTTTGAAGCACGCACATTAACCACTGCTCCAGATAACTTTCTAAATACCTAAAAGGTACACGCCACACAGAGCCCTACCTTTTCAGATCTGCACACATTAACCCTGCAATAAAGCTGAAGAGTTTCTTCTACTACTTATTAGTGCCCTACCCCACCCCTTGCACTCACAGATAGCGAAGCACCGAAAGAACACGAAATGGCTAAAAATGTGTTATACAAGACCCAATAATTACATAATTACATAGCAAATAGTTTATCATTCTACTATCAGGCAGAGCTCTGCCTTGTCCAAGCTACTCTGGTGGCTGCCAATAGCAGGGGAGGGCATTAATGTTGGTTCTGCTGCAGCCAGTCCACTATAGTAGATTCTCTGTTGCCCTGACTGACGGGTCAGACAATATATCTGCCCGGCAAATCAGTCGATGTGGGACTGAAACACACCCAGTGTTACAATAACACAATTCCTGAAAGACCAATAGCAGAGGAGTACAAAGGGAGACCATTTTTTTCTCCTAAAACTTTACATCTGCCCCATGTTAAGGGAGGCTTTTTATGAATCAATTCTAGCTACTCCTCATATTTGCAGATAAGGCAGCGTGACATTAAATTATTTGCCCAGGCTCACACACTTTGATTAAGTAGTGAAGCCAAGATTGGAACCTGCTCTGCAATTTAACAGCCTGATGCAAAACATAAACATTATGAGCAGCAGAGTATACAAATCACATAGTAAAGCAACCTAAAAGTATATAATGTCTTCTAGACCTATGTTAAGCAAAAATAGATTGCTTGTAGCTTTATTTGTTGCATCCTGAATGGACGACTAAGGGGGTTATGTTTGTTATTATGCAAATCGAATAAATGGTGGTAAATGTGTTACTGTAATTTTTTACTCGTCTGCATTGAGACAAGCATGGATTTTCATAATGGATTCCTATGGAATCCAGCGGAAGTGACACCCGCCAAAAAGCAGGTGGATCATCCATAAAAATCCATTGTAAATGCCGCCTGCAAAGCATAATTAGCAGGCGGCATTTACACTTTTAAACTCACTTGATGGAAAAGGTGAGGAGTAAAGGTGATTTTACCTTTATTTTACTGCTCACCTTTCCACCACTTAGTGAAAAGGAGGACAATTTCACTGAGAGGACATTTTGCACAATGGTGCAAAAGGAGCCAGTCTCTTCTGGCACAATTAATATGGGAATGAAAATGATGCACTTCAATTTCAAGAATGCAAAATATTACAAGCATTTGTTTTAATTCACTGTTAGGTTGCATTATATAAACCGTTTAGTACAAACACCCAGCTTTCTGTTATGTATAAAGCAAATAAATATGAATATTCAGAGCTCTCAAGTTTCCCGTGGCCAGGAGCTAGAAGGCCATCCAGTAATGTTTCTTTACACTTTTGATTCTGGAACTTTGCGTTTTTTTCCCTTTGAAAATGAGGAAAAGTCAAATCACACAGCTCAAAACAAAAAAGGATTGAATGGCCTTCTGACACATGGCCACAGGAAACGTGAGATCTGTGTATCCTCAAATAATGGTACTTTTTTGTGTGTAAAAATATCAGACATTATGCATTTACCCTAAACTTTACAAAAGGCGTTTTTCTTTTTGACTCACTCTTTCTTAAAATAAGGCTCACATTTGCCAAGTTACTGGAGCTCTCCTGCTGCCTTTCAGAGGGAAATGCACCATCAACGTTTAATTCACATGGTAACTAGGTAACAGGCCCTTAGTAAATGCCGCAGCAAGTGCCCTGGCCATGGCACATCTTCTGCCTGCATGAGAAACCTCTGAAGACACAGAGATCAATGGCTCAGGGTAAGAGGGGGGCCTATGGGGCGGAGGCTGGAGGAGGATTCTATAACACAATGGTGTGGCTGGCCAAACCGAAAGAGCAAAGAAGGCCAGGAGCCAAGCTACGCTCTAGTTGGTGGGAGCGCATAACCTGTGGCTGGGAAATTTAAACAGCAAAGGCAGCTGATTGAAGCACGCTGCTAATGGGGGGGAGACAGCTGCTCCTCTCGGTACGGGCATAGAGACTGTGAGACTGGAGAGTATTCCGTGGAGCCAACCGGCTTTAGGAAGAGGAAAAGGAAAGCTGACCGTGAGCGAGAACACTCTGTGGGAACGGCAGGAGCCGACAGAGGGTTCCTAGGCATTTGCAGGTGTTTAGAGGCAGCATTTGCCATACCGAAGCCCGAAACGAAGCAGAAGAGCCCCGGCAGGAACCATGGGAGAGAGAGAAGCCGAGGAACAGAGGCGGTGAGAAGAAGGAAACACTGAACAACTGCCACCGGATTGCCGCGAGAGAAACAGAGTGCGCTAGCGAGAGCCGGTGAGTCCACCCAAGGCAAGCGGGGACACCTGGGCATATTGGCAGCCATGCCAAACCCGAATAATTGTTAATGAAGTAAATGAAGTACATGAAAGAGAAAGAGCAAGTGAGATTTCTTTAAACGGGAGAACGGAACAAAAGTAAGAGACTTTCAGGTTTGTGAGTGTATACAACACACATATAAGAAAAGCCCAAGCAGGATAGTATACCAGGCTGATACAATATCAGCTAAAGAAAATAAAAGAGAATGTTTGGAAGTGTCTGCAGAGCCCCCATGAGAAAAGCCCTCGCAGGAGAGTATACCAGGCAAATTGGAAGTATATACGGAGCCCACATGGGAAAAGCCCTGGCAACAGACTATACCAAGCAAACAAAAGCTGCAAGGAAAATATGTATATATAAGAAAGTCCTGGCAGCCGAATATACATGCAATTGCAGGTGTGTTCATATAAGAAAGCCATGGCAGGAGAGTGTAACAGGCAGTTGCAAGTGTGGTTATAGAAGAAAGTCCTGGTAGGGAAGCACACCAGGCAAGGACAAGCTAAACAGTGTATACGAAATACATCACCTAAAGAGGTCCTGAGAAGGAAATATCAGGACTAGGGCACAAAGGTTGTGTGAAACCAAAGAGAAAAGGAGCGAAAACCTGACAAGGAAGTGCACCAGATATCCTACCAAGATACAAACTCACAGCCAAGTTGTTTGGTGTACTAGTTGTATCGTTGATCAAGAGAAGAGGAGTGAAAACCTGGCAGGAGGTAGGAAACAATCCCAATGGACATTGTCAAGAGATGTTTCACGTGTAAGCCCTGCAAAAAATTCAGAAGATAAATGAGACAAATATCAATCAGTCTTTGGATCCTGTCTCAAAAGCAGTTTCCTAGTACAATAAGGAAATCTCCTACCACTAACTTTGCAGAATGTATCTACAAAAATTGCTGACTCAACGTGAACCGCAGAAACAAAAAGTGAAACTCCATGGTTCGAGTATGTTTAAAGATGGTGACATGCTTCAGTGACATCACATGACCCATAGCATGCTGTGATGGCATCAACATGCCTTAGCATGAACTCCATTTAGGGATGTAGAAACAACAGTCTGTCAACAAAACCACAAAACGCAACATACAAAACTCAACTTGGCATGTCAATTAATCAATGACACATAACAAAATAATGAACAACTACATAACAAAAATAAAATCCTAAAATAAAATAGATAAGAGAAAATTCACAATTTAAAAGATCCAAATATTTTTTTTTAAAAGAAAAACATTTTCAAGTGGAAGTCATCATGATAATCCTATGATGTGGCACAATAAAAGAAACATAAAAAAATGAAATGGCATCTATAGAAACAGAACTCAACAAAAAAGAATACTAATTATCCACTGGCTCCTGCATAGCAACTGTTCCTAATGTGAGCAGAAGTTATTCTCTATGTTCTCACGAGACCAGGTGGAAAATAGGTCAGCAACATATTAATCCAAGAATTCCCTTGTTGGTGAAGACTTCTGATGCAATCTTGTTGTCTGTCATGTATTGGAACGTATTGCAGTCCTAGAACTCATAGCTGTCTGATGGACTGGCACACATCCACAGAATGTTGTACAACACTTGACTTGAGAATTTTTTTTTTTTACGAACGTCTGATTGATGCTTAATGATACAGACTTTAATTCGTCTGACCAACGTAAAATATCCCTCACGGTCATTTTAGAGCATAGATAACAAATCAGTCAGTATTGTAATATAACGCTTCAGAGGAAAGGCAGTTAATGGTTGAGAGATCTAATCCAATTTCATCTCAGTGCTACAACAGCTGCAACCTAAGCATGGGTGTATGCCAACAATAGGTGCTCCTAAATATTGTCATCTTGATTTTTTAAACCTTCTGTCTGCCCGAACCAATGAATCTTTTATAGCATGCTTAATACCATAGACCAGTCTCTAAGCGCAAGACCTGTGTTATCTTGCTTCCAAGACACACGCATTGCCCCTGAGCTATCCTTCCGGCACCAGTTAGAGAGTCACCCAATCCGGAGGAACACATCTAAACAAATGAAAGCCAATTTCATTTAAAAGAAAAAGAAAAAGAAGCCATCTCAGTGTCTTGATTGGAGTATCAGCCAATATTTCCTGACAACATTCTAACACTGTTCTTTAAGCGGACCAAATATACATTTACTGTAACTGAAAGGTTTGGGCTCAGTGGCGTCCTAGGGTAGGGCCGAGGGGGAACTGGCCTCCCCTAAAAAATGTTGTACATCCCTGTATGCCCCCCTACGCAGGGACAGGTGAAGACCTGCCCTTGGAGTTTTGGCAAGTCTGCTTAACATGGGCTTGTTGACTTTGCAGCAAAGCCCATTGCATCTCGTTTCTGAACAGAGCTCCCTGACTGGCCTACACGGAGCCCTGACCTTTATCGTGGCCTTAATGGCCTGCAATTATTCTTTTGTTTTATGTCTTATCTGATGGGTTCTGTATTCCAACTGAGAGACGCCTAACAGCTGGATTCCCTATCACGTGGGTGTACACTTACAAGATATTTAAATTTCCACAAGTTAGTAATTAAGTCTGCTACATTAACATGGAAAACTTGATTGCTTTTTAGGGATAGTTAAATGTTCTTAAAATGTTGCATAGCAAGCTAGAGGTTTGTGACAAATGCAATCTTTATCCTACTGACTTTACTACAGAACTTTGTTTAGTGATTCTTAAAGTGAGAAAAGTACATTTATGTAAAAGGAATGCTCTTTTCAGGCTTGCATTATTTTGCATTCTACGACTTCTAGTTTTCCTTTCAGGATGTGGAAAATAAAATTACAATATTCTTTTGTATTAACATGCTGCACTAAGGGTTTACATATTGTAGGATTACTTTCATTTGAGATATGTGTATTTTGCAAGTAAACTATTAGAACTCTCAAGTTTCCAGTGGCCAGGCATGAGAAGGCCTTCGAGTCCCATTTTTCCTCCTCTGGATTTTCTATCCCATTCGAAAGTTAGGAAAACTACACATATCACAATTACATGCATAAACAGGACTGGGTCACCAGGAAACTTGAGCACTCTGTTCTATCAGGCAGTGTTATTGTAGGCTTTGGAATCCCAAGTGTACACATTTGTGGCAAGTTGAGCTTGAAAGTTATATGTTGAAATGCCTAAACTGTAGATTGAGTTAAAATCCCAGTTTTACTGTTTAATCAAAGTGTGGGATCCTGGGTAAATGATGAAATCTCTTCATGTATATTGGACTGACCTCAGCAGAGCCAACAATTATTTCCTCCTCTATTGCTGTCAGTCACCAAAATGGCACGGGCCGTCCATAACATGGCCCCACAAGAGAGTGGGCCACATTACAAGTAGGGCGGTAAGGGTTAACGGTCACCGGTGACGAGACCAGTGCCGTTACATCCTTACCGCCCTACTACGAGTTCCCTTTGCGGGTCCTTCCTTAACGGCTGCTTTTAGCAGGCGTTAAGGACGGGACCCGCAAAGGGACTTTAGAGCTAATAACGGTACCGTAATTTACGGTACCGTTATTAGCGCCTTCCCCATTCCCATTGAGCCCTATGGGGGCTCAAATGGGAATGGGGAAGGGCCCTGGTGAATGGGGAATTACCGGTCCCGCCAACCTTGGAATGGACCGGTAATCGCTCCATTCACCAGGGCGGAATTGGAACGAGTTTGGAGGCAGCCATGCCGCAAATAGCGGCGTGGTTACCTCCAAACTCGGAATGAGGCCCAATGAGTGAACCATGTTGCTATGGCCGGTTATGCCCGGTCATTGGGTTTTGTATAGTACACAGTCCGCCATTTTCACGGTTTCTTGGATTTTCAGGATCTTCAAGAGGTGGGGTAGGAGACTAATGCAGAAGCAGAGGACGGTTGCGTTGTTGCAATGTTCATGTGTGCATGATCTGAAAAGGTAGGATTCTCTGTGGTGTGCAAGTTTTATATATGTTGTGACCTTTCTGGAGCAGTGGTTAATGTGCGCTCCAGTTTGGTAACTTACGTGATAATTGTGTCTGTCCTGGCTAAGAAGTGTGGGGAGCTGTATTGCCGTATCTGTGGTAGATTAATGTGCTATTTAGGGAATTTCTTTCGGGTGGTATGCGTTCTATTGTGTAATCCATATTGATTCAGTGCGGAGTTGTATGTGAAGATGGGTTGTTTGATAGGGGGGTGTAGAATGATTTTCAGGTAACTATTGTTACCATACATTGCTGAACAGACCACCTGATAAGAACTAGGAGAAACCTGGAAAAATCACAGTCATTTATTTGTTAATATCAATGGAAAACATTACTATGGGGCTTAGACTCTGGTGTTGTGGGGGAAAGGATGACATGATGTGGTTTGTGTTCTGGCCTCTGGCTGTTGGGGAGGCAGTATTCCAGATATGGGGCCTGGGTTCTGGTGGTGGGGCAGCAGAATGGCAGATATGGGGCCTGAGCTATGTTGGTGGGGAGGCAGGATGTCAGGCATGCAGCTTGCGTTCTGGCATCTGGCTGTTGAGAACACAGGATGCCAGGTATAGGGCTTGGGTTCTGGTGGTGGGGAGGCAGGATGCCAGGTATGGGGCTTGGGGTCTAGGTGTTAGGGGGGAGGATGCCAGGTATGGGACTTGGGCTCTGGTGGTGGGGAGGTAGGATGCCAGGCATGGGGCTTGGGCTCTGGTGGTGGGGAGGTAGGATGCCAGGTATTGGGCTTGGGTTCTGGTGGTGGGGAGGCAGGATGCCAGGTATGGGGCTTGGGGTCTAGGTGTTAGGGGGGAGGATGCCAGGTATGGGACTTGGGCTCTGGAGATGGGGAGGCAGGATGCCAGGTATGGGGCTTGGGCTCTGGCAGTGGTGAGATAGGATGTCTGGTATATTGCTTGGGTTCTAGGTGTTAGAGGGAAGGATGCCAGGTATGGGACTTGGGCTCTGGTGGTGGGGAGGTAGGATGCCAAGTATGGGGCTTGGGCTCTGGTAGTGGGGAGGTAGGATGCCAGGTATGGGGCTTGGGCTCTGGTGGTGGGGAGGTAGGATGCCAGGTATGGTGCTTGGGGTGTAGGTGTTAGGAGGGAGGATGCCAGGTATGGGACATGGGCTCTGGAGATGGGGAGGCAGGATGCCAGGTATGGGGATTGGGGTCTAGGTGTTAGGGAGGAGGATGCCAGGTATGGGACTTGGGCTCTGGAGATGGGGAGGCAGGATGCCAGGTATGGGGCTTGCATTCTGGCCTCTGGCTGTTGAGAGGGCAGGATGCCAGGTATGGGGCTTGGGCTCTGGCAGTGGTGAGATAGGATGCCTGGTTTAGTGCTTGGGTTCTAGGTGTTAGAGGGAAGGACTCCAGGTATGGGGCTTGGGCTCTGGTGGTGGGGAGGTAGGATGCCAGGTATGGGACTTGGGCTCTGGTGGTGGGGAGGTAGGATGCCAGGTATGGGGCTTGGGCTCTGGTGGTGGGAAGGTAGGATGCCAGGTATGGGACTTGGGCTCTGGTGGTGGGGAGGTAGGATGCCAGGTATGGGACTTGGGCTCTGGTGGTGGGGAGGTAGGATGCCAGGTATGGGACTTGGGCTCTTGTGGTGGGGAGGTAGGATGCCAGGTATGGGACTTGGGCTCTGGTGGTGGGGAGGTAGGATGCCAGGTATGGGACTTGGGCTCTGGTGGTGGGAAGGTAGGATGCCAAGTATGGGACTTGGGCTCTGGTGGTGGGGAGGTAGGATGCCAGGTATGGGACTTGGGCTCTGGTGGTGGGGAGGTAGGATGCCAGGTATGGGACTTGGGCTCTGGTGGTGGGAAGGTAGGATGCCTGGTATGGGACTTGGGCTCTGGTGGTGGGAAGGTATGATGCCTGGTATGGTGCTTGGGTTCTAGGTGGTAGGTTGAAGGATGTCAGGCATGGGACTTGGGTTCTGGTGATGGGGAGGCAGGATGTCAGGTATGGGGCTTGGGCTTGGGCTCTGGTGGTGGGGAGGCAGGATGCCAGATATGGGGCTTGGGCTCTGGCAGTGGGGAGGTAGGATGCCAGGTATGGGACTTGGGCTCTGGTGGTGGGGAGGTAGGATGCCAGGTATGGGATTTGGGCTCTGGTGGTGGGAAGGTAGGATGCCTGGTATGGGACTTGGGCTCTGGTGGTGGGAAGGTATGATGCCTGGTATGGTGCTTGGGTTCTAGGTGGTAGGTTGAAGGATGTCAGGCATGGGACTTGGGTTCTGGTGATGGGGAGGCAGGATGTCAGGTATGGGGCTTGGGCTTGGGCTCTGGTGGTGGGGAGGCAGGATGCCAGATATGGGGCTTGGGCTCTGGCAGTGGGGAGGTAGGATGCCAGGTATGGGACTTGGGCTCTGGTGGTGGGGAGGTAGGATGCCAGGTATGGGATTTGGGCTCTGGTGGTGGGAAGGTAGGATGCCTGGTATGGGACTTGGGCTCTGGTGGTGGGAAGGTATGATGCCTGGTATGGTGCTTGGGTTCTAGGTGGTAGGTTGAAGGATGTCAGGCATGGGACTTGGGTTCTGGTGATGGGGAGGAAGGATGTCAGGTATGGGGCTTGGGCTTGGGCTCTGGCGGTGGGGAGGCAGGATGCCAGATATGGGGCTTGGGCTCTGGCGGTGGGGAGGCAGGATGCCAGATATGGGGCTTGGGCTCTGGCTTCTAGCTTTTGAGGAGCCAAGATGCTAAGTATGAGGCGATAGTGAGGCACAATGACAGGTATGGGGCCCGAGCCCTGAGTAATGGGGGGAGGATAAATAGACCAGATATGGGGCCTGCGCTCTGGTGGTGAGGAGGCAGGATACCAGGTATGTGGCCTTTGGCTCTGGTCGTGGGGCACGCAGAATGCCTGGTATGGGGCCAGGACCCTGGGTAGGCAGGATGCCAGGTATGGGGCCTGGGCTCTGGTGGTGGGGAGGTAGGATGCCAGGTATGGGACTTGGGCTCTGGTGGTGGGGAGGTAGGATGCCAGGTATGGGACTTGGGCTCTGGTGGTGGGGAGGTAGGTTGCCAGGTATGGGACTTGGGCTCTGGTGGTGGGGAGGTAGGATGCCAGGTATGGGACTTGGGCTCTGGTGGTGGGGAGGTAGGATGCCAGGTATGGGACTTGGGCTCTGGTGGTGGGAAGGTAGGATGCCTGGTATGGGACTTGGGCTCTGGTGGTGGGAAGGTATGATGCCTGGTATGGTGCTTGGGTTCTAGGTGGTAGGGTGAAGGATGTCAGGCATGGGACTTGGGTTCTGGTGATGGGGAGGCAGGATGTCAGTTATGGGGCTTGGGCTTGGGCTCTGGCGGTGGGGAGGCAGGATGCCAGATATGGGGCTTGGGCTCTGGAAGTGGGGAGGTAGGATGCCAGGTATGGGACTTGGGCTCTGGTGGGTAGGGTGAAGGATGTCAGGCATGGGACTTGGGTTCTGGTGATCGGGAGGCATGATGTCAGGTATGGGGCTTGGGCTCTGGCGGTGGGGAGGCAGGATGCCAGGTATGGGACTTGGGCTCTGGTGGTGGGAAGGTAGGATGCCTGGTATGGGACTTGGGCTCTGGTGGTGGGAAGGTATGATGCCTGGTATGGTGCTTGGGTTCTAGGTGGTAGGGTGAAGGATGTCAGGTATGGGGCTTGGGCTCTGGTGTTGGGGAGGTAGGATGCCAGGTATGGGACTTGGGCTCTGGTGGTGGGAAGGTATGATGCCTGGTATGGTGCTTGGGTTCTAGGTGGTAGGGTGAAGGATGTCAGGCATGGGACTTGGGTTCTGGTGATGGGGAGGCAGGATGTCAGGCATGGGACTTGGGTTCTGGTGATCGGGAGGCATGATGTCAGGTATGGGGCTTGGGCTCTGGCGGTGGGGAGGCAGGATGCCAGGTATGGGGCTTGGGCTCTGGCTTCTAGCTTTTGAGGAGCCAAGATGCTAAGTATGAGGCGATAGTGAGGCACAATGACAGGTATGGGGCCCGAGCCCTGAGTAATGGGGGGAGGATAAATAGACCAGATATGGGGCCTGCGCTCTGGTGGTGAGGAGGCAGGATACCAGGTATGTGGCCTTTGGCTCTGGTCGTGGGGCACGCAGAATGCCTGGTATGGGGCCAGGACCCTGGGTAGGCAGGATGCCAGGTATGGGGCCTGGGCTCTGGTGGTGGGGAGGTAGGATGCCAGGTATGGGACTTGGGCTCTGGTGGTGGGGAGGTAGGATGCCAGGTATGGGACTTGGGCTCTGGTGGTGGGGAGGTAGGTTGCCAGGTATGGGACTTGGGCTCTGGTGGTGGGGAGGTAGGATGCCAGGTATGGGACTTGGGCTCTGGTGGTGGGGAGGTAGGATGCCAGGTATGGGACTTGGGCTCTGGTGGTGGGAAGGTAGGATGCCTGGTATGGGACTTGGGCTCTGGTGGTGGGAAGGTATGATGCCTGGTATGGTGCTTGGGTTCTAGGTCGTAGGGTGAAGGATGTCAGGCATGGGACTTGGGTTCTGGTGATGGGGAGGCAGGATGTCAGTTATGGGACTTGGGCTCTGGTGGTGGGAAGGTATGATGCCTGGTATGGTGCTTGGGTTCTAGGTGGTAGGGTGAAGGATGTCAGGTATGGGGCTTGGGCTCTGGTGTTGGGGAGGTAGGATGCCAGGTATGGGACTTGGGCTCTGGTGGTGGGAAGGTAGGATGCCTGGTATGGTGCTTGGGTTCTAGGTGGTAGGGTGAAGGATGTCAGGCATGGGACTTGGGTTCTGGTGGTGGGGAGGCAGGATGTCAGGTATGGGGCTTGGGCTCTGGCGGTGGGGAGGCAGGATGCCAGATATGGGGCTTGGGCTCTGGCGGTGGGGAGGTAGGATGCCAGGTATGGGACTTGGGCTCTGGTGGTGGGAAGGTATGATGCCTGGTATGGTGCTTGGGTTCTAGGTGGTAGGTTGAAGGATGTCAGGCATGGGACTTGGGTTCTGGTGATGGGGAGGAAGGATGTCAGGTATGGGGCTTGGGCTTGGGCTCTGGCGGTGGGGAGGC